>NC_137138.1:32286874-32645266 GCF_949319135.1 Squalius cephalus
GTGTTAGACAAGTCTAAAATTTGCTCATAGACTAGTCTAATGCAAGTTAGACTGTTTCACAAAAATAAAGACTGACTTAATTTAGACCAAAAAAATTAGACACCTTACCACCAGGCTAACTTAGGTCTAAGACTCTGTTACCTTGGCAACCAGCAGTAACAATCAGTTACATTACAAACAGCCAAAAGAAAAGGGAAAATGGCTCATAATTTAAACATTTCTTCTTTTTACTACATTCTCAGCTAAATTTCCCAAGTAAAATGTCCTTGTAACTGTTATACTCCTCCAACAAACACATATTTTCCACTGGGGTAAACTGCACTGAGCGGTTGAATGTGCTTACTCGATCAGCCAAGTTTTTTGTTTTGAAAAGTGTCTTATTTTACCCAGAATGCATTGTAATGTAGTCCTACTTAAGATAGTCAGAGTCTTAAGTGCTTTGTGCAACGGTCTGATTTAGATGTCTATCTGAAGTCTGACTATCTACTATATCTAAGCCATAGTCAAAGTCTATCTTTGTGAAACCGGCCCCCGGCACTCATTATCTTTCTCCCTATATCTACCCTTGTTTTTGCAGTCATTCTTCGTCAGATCGTTGTTGGTTCATGGCTGCCGTTTTTTTTGCCGTCCAGTGTCTAGTTCCTGTTCCAGTTTGTTTTGCCTCTTGTTCCTGTTCCAGTTTGTTTTGCCCTCTTGTTCATGCTGGATTACCTGCTGTTATCATTCTTGAATTCTCTCTGGATATACCGGTCGGCAGTCTGCGCCACCAGCCCGCTGTAGTCTGATCCTCGCTGCCAAAGCGGTCATCTCTTACCTGCTATTCTGCAACATCTGACCATCTCTCTACTATGTTTGTTTGATTTTTTTTTTTTTTAATAAACTCTATTGATTACATTCACTACTGGATCCCATTGTTATTTCCCTGACACCTTAAGCTGACTGTTTTTTACACAGTTATAGCTATTGTATTATTATTTTAGTTTTTTGTATTTTAATATTTTATATAAATATATACAATTTTTTTAACAGCCCAAGCATACATACAGGCCTATAGAATGGTTATAAAAACAAATTTATAAGGAAAAATAAACTATATATAATAAATCAGCCCCATAACGGATTCCAACGTGATCAAGAGCTTACGGTGTTCCATTTAAATGCATTTCAAGGTTTCCACCAGTAGTGGGCACTTATGCAACTTAAGCAATGATGTACATCCGAGTGAACGAGATGGAGGCAAGTTATTAAGGGAAGGGCATACAAATTGGACTTAAACACAGCCCTGTTCGATTTGAGCAAAATTATCCATTCTCCCCTTTGGTTCTGTATGTCGCGTTCCCTTTCAAGGGAACTCGCGCTGCGTCGATTGACGCTAAGGGAACGCTTTGCGTGATGATGTCTTGAAGCACATGTAAAATCAGTCCAATGGTGTGGCGGAACGTCAGAGGCGGATGACATCATGAACCAGGAAACTATAAAGCCTGCCCAAACAAAGCAGCGCTAGCTTCTATGTCTTCACGAGCGCTCTGTGTAAAACTGTCTCTTGTCTATTTGCTGTTGTATTGTCACTATATATAGTAAATTATGGCGAGTAAGCAGTTCAGACTGTGTGTGCACCCCTGCCCGTGCATGTTTGGGTGAGGAGCATGCACAGTCAGCGCTCGAGGGAAGTAGCTGTGAGCACTGCCAGGTGCTTCCAATGCGGGAACTCCGATCCCGCCTGCCGTTCTTTCGCGAGGACTCTCAGGCTCGCGTTTCCCAAGGCTCGGGTCCCGTTGCTGCCGAGGCACAGCGGAGGTTTCAGACTTGGGTCCGCAAATAGATGTGTCAGCGAGGTTAGAGATGGGCCCAGTCTTATCTCTGCCTTCACCCGACAGATCCAGTGCCTTCTCTCAGGGTTCGGAAGCACGCACTACGGTTACTTCTACCCTGATTGAAGGACCGACACTGCAGCTATCCAGTTCCGAGGAACTGCATGTTGTTAGTGTCGAAGCAGGAGATGAGGACTTGCCACCTCAGTCTCATGCTTTTGAGGAGCTTGTTGAGGTTGTAACGAGAGCGGTTGAAAGATTGAGCATTGATTGTCCGGCTGATAAGCAGGACGTTCGTTCAAAAAGCAAGCTAGATGAACGCTTCCTGACCTCTCGTTCACAATTTCAACGCCGAGGCCTTCCGTTTTTAAACCGATAAACCAGTTTCAGAATAGTTTATAGTCCACAAACATCACACTATTCCTCTATCTCTGACTAGAAAGATCACGGTTAAGGTGCCAAAGGTGGAAGACCTCGCGAGCTATCTCTCCCCTGAATCAGCATCTTCCCTTAAAGGAGAACTTGGTAACTTTTTTTACTTAATAAAACTGTCTAGAAATCATTTGGATGGTTAAACAACCTGTTCTGATGATATTGGTGACTTTCCCCGCTCCCCCCAGCGTTCCCAGGCGGAAAACCAACCTTGCAACTTGGGGACTACCGTCCCGGCAAGATAGAAATTGGAAGTCTCGTGAGAAGCGAGAACGAGAACGAGAACGAGAACGAGCGCGAAACACGAATTGCTTTACGGCAATTAGACATAAACACACACGCATGTATGATGTATTACCAGATTACCCACCTCGGTCGACATAGCTCCACACGATACAGTTGGCTTGCTCCGATCATAACAAATGCACATGAGCAGCGGTAGAGAGGGGGAGGAGGCCGCCGCAAGTGAGTTTTTTACGACCGTGTTGTGACATATACGCCCCCCCACAGCTGTAGGGGGAGCTCGTGGGGAAAACATGCGACAACAAAAGGGAAAATCAGTGAATAAGTGACTAGAGTTCGCTAGAGTTGCCGAGTTCTCCTTTAAGGGAATTACCCACCAACATCAGCTTTGGTGGTTAAGGCTTATTCAGCTGCTGGTCAGGCTGCAGCATGCCTCCATACAATGTCACTGCTGCAGGCTTACCAGGCTGAATTGTTAGGAGACCTTGATGAGGGCGGGGGTATTGACCCGAATGCTGTTTGAGAACTGCATCATACCACAGATTTGTCTCTCAGGGCCACCAAGGAGACGTCTAAAACTATTGGCCGTTCTATGGCAGCCCTGATGGCCACTGAGAGACATCTCTGGCTCAACTTGAGTAATATAAAGGAAAAAGACAAAAACGTTTTAATGGATGCATCTCTGTCACCGTCTGGCCTCTTTGGCAGCGCAGTGAATTCGGTTGTTGAGAGGTTTCAGGAGTCAGCTAAACAGGCGGCTGCATTCCAGAAACTCCTTCTCCGCCTCACACTTGTCTCAGGGGCTGCTGAGCAGGAGCAGCCCCAAACATCAAAAGCCAGATCCTCACACCATGCCACACAAAAGCAGAGTGTTGCTTCCCGTGCTCCCCCACAAAAAGACTGGGGACATGGAAAGCGCTCTCAACCGCAGCCTTCAAAGGGTAAGACGGATCTGAGGACCATCATTATTTCTAAAACAGATTTATAAAGCAATGCTAATCGACATTTATCACAGTACAGAATACCATAAAATACTATAATTTCTGTGATAGATCCATATGGGATCATAAAAAGTTATCTCAAACTCTCGACTGACGTTATAAAGTGAGTTTGGGGCAAAACTATTATTTGAATCTCATAAATTTTCATGTTTTGATGCTGTGCTAAGCTAACACGCTAGCTAACCCTTATGCACCTGCTATAAGTTTTATGACTAATTTTGAAAAATAAAGATCATTTGAATGTTTCTTTTTTAAGAAGGGCATTTAATACAAAGCCAAAGAAGGTGAAGTAATTAGTTTGATCAAAGAAATGAGGGATTTAAAAAGTGTGAATAGAAAGTCATCAGTAAATATAATAAAGAAAAAGAATAACAATGAGAGCCATATCCCAACTAGAGAGGCGTGATTGTGTGCAGTTTAAATGAGGCAGTTTGCACCACAAAACAATAGCGACAGTAGACTGAATGGATGCTTAGAAGATGTGAATAAACAGTTATCATTTTAGAGTCTTCTCTAAATAAAATCCCATGACATGGTCTCAAAAAATATTTCATAAAACCTTTTAGAAGTTTTACAGTTATCTTCAGATTTGAAATAAAACATGATCAGGCCTGTGGCTTTAGTTGTATTGCATTTCTAGACTGCAACAAGGCCAATTTTTTTTTTCCATAAATACATTTCATGTGGCACTGTGGTATAGAGTTCCCATAGCATCAGCTACTGACGCAGCGTTGAGGAAACATTATTTATTCAACAGTCTTTGATTGTTTGTTACGGTCAAAGTGAAATTCCTTGCTGGTGTCCCAAAGTTAAAGAAGAACAGAGTCATCTGACACTCTCATACTCACTTTAGGTGACGTGTGACCAAACCCACAATATTAATTTGGTGCCACCTGTGAGACCCACAAATTCTGGTGCCTTTCTTGAGAAACTGCTTAATTAGTGGTGCTCATACACACCACCAGGGCTTGACATTAACACGCGCCAACTTGCCATTTGCGTGGGTATTTCAGAAGTGGTGTGTAATGCAGCCCCTCCCCTACTAGCCACTTTTGAAGATTTAATATTTTATATAATATATATATTTTTCAGTTGTAGTCTTATCAAAAGGCATCTGAAATAATAAACTAAGTGCAATGTAGTGTTGTCAAAAATATAGGTTTTTGGATACATATCAATACTGAAATATCTGAAACGCTTCCAATACTCATTTTCCACAGAATAGATACACGATACCAGCTGCTCTTTCTCTCTCTCTCATCTCTCTGACAGCGAATTGACACACAAACCCGTCTCCCCTCACTCACTCGTTTCATTTGCTACGGATGAATATTGTTGCTGTTAAAAGGTTTGTATATGCACAAAGTACATATAGAAAAATATGTAATTCCCTCAACATTGGATCGAGGCCAAGACTTAACATTGAGTGGCAACGACATAAAGATGTTGTGAACTTAACATAAATAATCTTGTGGCCACGGTATATCACATTTCCATGAGCCACAACAAAACGAAGTTAACTGGTCCCTTCCCAGTCACCATAGAGGCTTGTCAACTTGCAACATACATTTTAGTCATTTAAGACAAAAACGCATACAAGAATTAAAGACGCAAAATAAACCTGAAACTTTACCTGACACAGTCCTGACAACCTCTGTGGTATTCCTCAGGCCAACAAAGGAGAATTGGTAAAGACGCCAGGAGCGGATGTCTCCAACTTCCACGGAGCTGCGCTTCCACTTGTATACAATCTCCTCCTTGGGGTATCCATCTGCAAAACAATTAGAGTTGGTCTAAAAACCTACATACAAGCAAACATTTAAAAATACTCCATAATTTCAGACACCATGATGTGGATGTATTCATCCAGATTTCTTTTAAAAATTCCCCTGTAGTCAATCATTTTATCCTTTAAAACTTATCCACTCACCAAAACGTCATATTTAAAGGTTTTTTTCCTTTGAAAAAAAGTTCTGCATGACTTAAAATAGCTTGAATGCAACTCTAAACCTGTGCTTCATTTAGTATACGCGGAACCATGAATATGCTAATTAGCCCCACCTCCACTCACTCACACAAGCTCACAGATCCACTCGGTCAAGTTACTGAGGTAAACTCTGCACAATTGTATCGATCGTCATTACAACAATTACAACGTCAGACACATAACGGTGATTAATATGATTAACCTTCTAAAAATCATTAGAATGCTTTGAACAACACAATGTCAGTGGAGAAAGGCATATAGTTCATCATAAAATCGTAATATACATAATACACCCATTATATTGCTAAATCTATCCGACTTTTTACATCAACAGAAAAATATACCGGGATGACCTGGCTTCTCTTGAGACTCCACTACTAGTTCGCTGTTAAAGATATGCTAAAGACCACCGGCACGTTGACTGATTGGTTACAAGGTAGTGTGTGACGCCAGAAACACCAGCGATTTGGTTTTTCAAGTCTTTGGTTCACTGCAGTTTTAAAAAGAAAATACTCAACAATGGTATTGAGTTATGGATTTGAACATGGTTTGTCTTAAAGCATATTAAAAACACCACATAGACATTTAAACAACATTAAAAACTTGATTTTATCCACAGAGGGTCTTTAAGAAAAACTACACAAAATACCAAAGATAAGTGGAACAAAAATACATTGAAAGCCCAATTATCAATGAACAATTACATTATTTTCCCTTTGAAATATTTGCCCAAGTGAATTCTGCAAATAAGATTTGCAGCAACTTCCATTAGAGCACTCTAAAGTAGGGCTGCAACGGTGAAATGATGCATGGTGAAAATGAGAATCTATCACACGATCCAGACCACTATCATCAATAGTGTGGTTATGCTGTAAACTGAGGCTGAATAAAATGGTGCTTTGTTCACTCTGTAAAGCTGAAATGGCATACCAACTGCTATGTATGAGCACCTTAAAAGAAAACATCCTGGGACTCTCCGACCTCAAAACAACGAGCCAGCTGGGTAAGTAACTTAGCATTTATTACAGTAAGTTTCGGGAGTTGTTGTTGCGTACTTACCAGCTGTGTTTCGGTCAAAAACTTATCGAAGCCTCCTGAAGCTGTTGACTAGTAAGTCCTCGTGTGCTAGGTAATAATGCCAATGTTAATCGCTAACGGTGCAGATGTACTATTAAAGTATAGTCATTTTACCATTTCTACAGATTACAGTGAGCTGTGCGTCAAAACAACGGCAACCCCAATGTTAATCGCTAACAGTGCAGATGTTCTATTAAAGTATAGTCATTTTACCATTTCTACAGATTAAAGTGAGCAGTGCGTCAAAACAAATGGAGCGGAACACACCACAAGCACTCATGGTTGTTTATGGTAATAATATTTCGGAGCTATATCTATAGTATTTTTTATCTAGAGCAAAAAGTGCTTCATTCAAGCCCTTTCTGCTCTGTGCACGTTGCTTCTCTCTCTCTCCCTCGCTAAAAACGTAAAGTGCCACACTAAGAGCTGCAGATGGTGTGGTTATTTTAACAACAGTAGCAGAAACACGGTGAGCAGCAAAATACCGGTAGGTATTTTCACTAAAACACTGCAGAAAACATGAATGCAGCTAATACAATTATTTTTTCTGTCAAACAGATGACTCTGACCGTTTAACTAACTAACTAAACCAAGATAATGTGTGGCGTATCTGCTTCAGGGAGTGAAACCCCCAAATTCGCTCCCGAGATTGAAATACCCGATTCCGCTCCTGTAAGAGAAATTCCCCAGTCTGCTCCAGTGTAAGAAATTCTCCAGTCTGCTCCAGTGAAAGAAATTCCCCAGTTTGCTCCAGTGAGAGAAATTCCCCAGTCCACTCCAGTGAGTGAAATTCCCCAGTCCATTCCAGTAAGAGAAATTCTAGTGCCTAACTCAGAGAACATTGCATGTCTATTATGGCTCTAACCTCAGCCCCTGAGCACAGTACACAGTCCAGTGATGGCTCCAGCCTCTGACTAGAGTCCAGTGATGGCTACATCTCCAGCCATAGTGGCTGAGCCTAGGTCACGGGTCAATGCCATGGAGGCTGATCCTTCGGCACCACCCTGGTATATACAGCGGCAGCTGTCCTCGTGTGAGGACTGAAGAGTGTAAAGACCAGCGACTCTACCTGCGTAACTCCACCGAGCAAAAACAAGGTGCTTGAGTATTGTTTTTCTTTCCTTTAATACAGCTTGTTCTCATCTGCTTGTTCTTTTGACCTGTTTTCACTATGTGCTTCAAAATCCCTACTATTACCAAAACTCATAAATCATGTCTCACGTAGAAGGCAGCGCAATCCTAACAACCTACTTTCCCTGTGATTCTAGTACATTACTTTCTTGCCAGTCTGCTGTAAACAAATCAGACTTTCCTCCTCCTCCTCCATAATAAACCCTAACAGCTGACGACTTCATAAATAAAACCACCACCATAAGCGACCAATTTTCCACACCACATTTTGACACGCGCATCTTAACAGCTAACACACACATTCTGGCTTCTCTCCACTCTCGGAGGCAAAAGTCTCAAAACTCATTCTTTTCAATCTCCCTACTACCTATCCACTTGATCCTATCCCCACTCATCTCCTTTAAGCCATTTCTTCTTCAGTTGTACCCGTACTCACTAATATCATCAACACCTCTCTTCACACAGGTACTTTTCCCACAGCATTTAAGCAGGCTCGGGCAACCCCACTGCTTAAGCCCACTCTAAATCCAGCACATCTAGAAAATTACAGACTGGTATCCCTTCTTCCATTCATTGCTAAAACACTTGATGAGTCGTCTTCAACCAAGTATTTATCTTTCTCGCACAGAACAACCTCCTGGACAACAACCAGTCTGGTTTCAAAAGCAGACACTCAACTGAGACTGCCCTGTTCTCGGTTATTGAAGCTCTGATACTGACAAGAGCAGCTTCCAAATCCCCAGTGCTCATCTTGCTGGATCTGTCTGCTGCTTTTGACACAGTTAACCACCAGATCCTCCTGTCAACCCTCAAGACAAAGGGCATCTCAGGAACCACACTAAAGTGGTTCAAGTCTTACCTCTCAGGTAGGTCCTTCAGGGTGTCGTGGGTGCCTCAGGGCTCAGGGCTTCTCCATCTACATGTCATCACTAGGATCTGTCATTCAGAAACATGTTTTTTCCTATCACTGCTATGCTGATGACACACAGCTCTACCTCTCATTCTAACCAGAGGTTCCGACGGTAGCTGCTCGCACCTCAGCCTGCCTGACAAACATTTATTGCTAGATGAAAGACAACCTTCAGCTAAACCCTGCGGCCCCGGCCAACCCAACACTCCATCAAAACTTCTCCATTCAGCTAGGTTCGTCAACCACAACTCCATCCAGGACAGCCAGAAACCTTGGAGTTGTGATTGATGATCAGTTGAACTTCACAGACCATATTGCTAGAACTGCCCAGTCCTGCAGATTTGCCATATACAACATTAGAAGGATCAGGCCCTTCCTATCAGTTTGTTCTTGGTCGGTCGTTGTTGCGTTTATGGCGGTTTCTTCTGTCCATGCTTCTGTATTCCTGTTGGAGATTTTTAAGTTTGGTGAATAAAAACTGCTGCGATTAGATCCTGCATCCTTTTTGCTTGAACCAACCCGTGACAGAATGACCGACCATACATTGGATCTAGCAGCAGTAACAATGGACTTGGCTGGCCATGACCTGACTGACTACATCATCAGGATCCTGATCGAGAGAGGCCTTCGCATCACCATCACCCCAGTGATGGCTACAGTCCCTGAACAGTGTCCCAAGATGGCCGCCGTTCCAGAGTCTTGTCCCTTCGAGACCGCCGCCCTTCCAGAGTCTCGACCCGTTGAGCCCGCCGCCCTTCCAGTAGGGGTGGGAGAAAAAATCAATTCTTAGATGCATCGCGATGCGGACGTGGAAGATTCTGAATCGATTCACAAATGTCAAAAAATCGATTCTCTAAAAATGTTTTTTTTTTTTTTTCTAATAACGTAATATTGACGGAACGCAAAAGGCGGAACTCTAAGCGGACGTGCAGTCTGTGGCGCGCACATAACAGACTCGCGCACATAACAGACGCATGATGGCTGAGCGCCAAATTCGAACGGCACCCTCTTCGTTAAAAGCTAACGTATGGAAAATTGGCAATTTCATTGTTACCTATTTAGTATTTTTTGTATGAGAGCTGCCTTCAGTATTTAGTTTTCTCATCAATATACTGTAAACCGATCTGTTATACGTAGCCTACTTTTCTTTATACTGCCCTGCAATATGTGCAATGCCAGTCACAAAAAGTTAAATTTTAACTGTGCTCTCTGCAGATGTTCATTCACTTTTTTTGTATTTGCTGTTTTTGATTGTGGTATACAGCAAACATTTCAAGTCATAACTCTTTATTATTTAGTTGTGTATAAGAGCGGCTTTGTATGTTACTAATTATTCAGAATATGCGTAAGTCCACAAGCATTATAATATGAGAGCTGCTGGTACATAATTCTATATTTTTGAACAAAAACTGTTTGTGATTTTGCTACAGCAAAATGTTTTTTTGTCTGAAGGATTATATTGCTCATTGGAAATAACAAGAGGATGTTGGTTAGAAGTCTATTATTAAATGCTAGAGATTCAGAATATGCTGAAGTTTGTATTAATTTACTACAAGTACGCTGCTAGTACAGGCACACATTTATTTTCCTGTTGGTTCTTTGCAATGTTCAAATCACTTCCATTTGTTTTATTAATAAAATTAATATAGGAAGATGCAAGTAAGTTCGTTATGGGTCATCATAAATACTTTGCTTTAAAAGTACCAAGTAAGTAAAAAAAAAAAAAAAAATCGTTAATAATCGATAATCGTTACCCTCTGAATCGTAATCGAATCGAATCGTGAGGTGCCTAGAGATTCCCACCCCTACCTTCCAGAGTCTCGTCCTGTCGAGAGCCCCCTTCCAGAGTCTTTTCCCGTCATGTCTGCTGAGCCTGAGCTTCTTCACGTCATGTCTGCCGAGCCTGAGCTTCTTCACGTCATGTCTGCCGAGCCTGAGCTTCACGTCAGTCCTGCCGAGCCTGAGCTTCAAGTCAGTTCTGCCGAGCCTGAGCTTCACGTCAGTCCTGCCGAGCCAGAGACTGTTCACGTCATGCCTGCTGAGCCAGAGACTGTTCATGCCATGTCAGCTGCACCTGAACCCTCGCCTCCGGCCAAGATGGCCGCCTCGCAGCCCGAGCCCTCCCAAGATGGCCACCGCCACGCCAGAGCCCTCGTCTCCGACCAAGATGGCCACCTTACCACCAGAACCCTCGCCAAAGATGGTCGCCACCACGCTGCCTGAGCCCTCAAACACTAAGGTCGACGCCACGTCTGAGCCTGTCCCTGAGCCTAAGCCCATTGCTCCGCCCAATACATTTTTTTTGGGGGGGGGTCATCTCCGCCACGTCATCTCCGCCATGGCCGCCCGAAGGGTTGTCTCCGCCTTGGCCACCTGCACAGCCAGCTCCACCAGTATTTATCTTTCTCGTACAGAACAACCTCCTGGACAACAACCAGTCTGGTTTCAAAAGCAGACACTCAGCTCAGACTGCCCTATTCTCGGTTATTGAAGCTCTGATACTGGTAAGAGCAGCTTCCAAAATCCTGGTCTCTCGAGCTGCCGGCATCGCCCTAGAGTCATCATACCCTGACAGGACGCCTGCCCCCCCTTCCCTGTTGCACCATCTACGCCGAGAGGACACACCTAACAGGAGGGGCAGTACTGTCAGGGTTATGTTTGTCTCCTTGGTTACTAATTAATTACGTTCCTCGTTTCAGGTGTGTTGTCTTGTTAATTAGTCGTTATGTGTTAATTTGTCCCAGCTGTGTCTCATTTCCCTGATCTGTTATGTGTATTTAAGCCCTGTGTTTCAGTCTGTTCCTGGTCGGTCGTTGTTGCATTTATGGTGGTTTCTTCTGTCCATGTGTCTTTGTTCCTGTAGGAGATTTTTAAGTTTGGTGAATAAAAACTTCTGCGATTAGATCCTGCATCCTCTTTGCTTGAACCAACCCGAGACACATATGGCTTTTGGCTTGCTTAGTTGGGGACATTTAATATTCAACAAAATTATTGATCTGCCTTACTTAAGGTGGACGATGACGCAATTTTCTTCTAGAAACAAACTTTGTTGTATTATTTTCATGTTATCACTGTGAAGCTGATTTGATACAATCTGTATTGTAAAAAGCGCTATATAAATAAAGGTGACTTGACTTGACTATTGCTGCCCTATTGTTAGCTTGATTGCTTCTATTGCTCTCCTAATTTGTAAGTCGTTTTGGATAAAAGCGTCTGCTAAATAATTAAATGTAAATGTAAAAGTAAGCTGTCTGACTCTGAATGGGAACATGGTTTGTGTAACATTAGCAACAAATTGTTAGCTGGTTGATAACGTAGTCAAGTAAAAGGCTAATCATATTAATTACCTTTATGTCCGCCATTGTAAAGAGCGATTCCAGTGTGTAGCGTTTACCTCAGTAAGTTGACAGAGTGGATCTCTGAGTGGAGGCAGGGCTAATTTTCATTTTTATGATTCCAAGTATACTAAATGAAGCAAGGGTGTAGAGTTACATTCAAGCTATTTTAAGGCATGAAGAATTTTTTCATACAAAAATTATTGACTACAGGGGGACTCATGCTAGTTTTAAGCTTGCATATTGTCAGGCTAGCTTTGCTTAATTGTTTACTCCTTTCATGATAAGCAACTTGTAAAACATTAAACATCACTTTAAATGTGTATTTACTGTTGCTGCTGCTGTCAACTCAAAAAGCATGCTTGCTTGCTTACATGCCTAACTATCCACTCTTTGTAACAACACAACTTGTAAAACCAGTGTTGGGATTGTTGATACCGGGACTCTGATGCGACAACAAAGTTTTCAAAGCTTAGGTTTGAAATAATTAGCGCTTCGTAACCCCACCTGATGCATAAAAGGGAAATGATTATCCCATCACTTCGAGGGCTGTCAGTAGAAGATCAAGATGCAAACGACTATTTTGAGAAAGAGAGACCAATCCATAGTTTGGGAGTATTTTGACATGGAATCCCCTACTAAGGTAGGCTAATGCAATTCTTCTTCTTCTTCTTCTTCTTCTTCTTCTTCTTATTATTATTATTATCATTATGGTAGACTGATCATAATGTGTTGTATATGTATGAGCAAATAAATTGTTTTAATAGATCTGTTAATGTGCTAATAATTGTAATGATGTTTATACTTTTTCAGGTTCGATGCTTGCTTTGTACTCAACAATTGGTGCACAACAACATGTCCTCAATGCTGAGGCACCTTAGGGCTAAGCATGCAGATAGCCCTACACCCCCACCCAATGCTGCAGCAGGGCCTACTCACAGTAAGTAGCCTAACTTTTATTTCAAGATTATATATGATGGAAGGCATTATTTAAAATATATATATATATATATATATATATATATATATATATATATATATATATATATATATATATATATATATATATATATGCTAAAATTATTAATGTTTTAACAGACAATAATTGCTGGATGTGGCCCTTGTCCAGATGGTTGTGAAGGACACTCAGCCATTTTCTTTGCTAAAGGATGAAGGCTTCAGGGCTTTGTTACACCCTGCCTACATCCTCCCCAGTAGGAAAGCTCTGAAGGCTATGGTAGCCAAGAAGCACAAGGATAAGGTCCAGTCTGAGGTGAAGAAGGTGGCAGCAATGAGCCTGACATCCAACATGTGGACATCAATTAACACTGATGCGTGCATGGCAGTAACATGCCACTATGTGACCACAGAGTGGAAGCTCTCATCCATCCTACTGGGTGTGGCCAAGTTCCCCAAGACCCACACAACAGTTCACATCGCAGAGGCAAATGCCACTCTGATGGGGGAATGGGGTATCTCTGGAAAAGTGAGCTGCATGGTCACTGATGGTGCAGCAAACATGGTGGCTTGTGTTGAAACTTTAAAAATGCACGCTTCTTCTCCCATGGTCTCAACTTGGTGGTGAAGAAAGCCATTGATTCAATCCCTGAGTTAGAAGACCTCCGTACCCGAGGGCACAAGATCGTGGTTCACTTCAGATCCAGCACCACAGCCAAGGACAGGCTTTCACAGTTCCAGCACCAGATGGGTAGGCCTCAACTGATTCAGGAAGTGGAAACCAGATGGAACAGCACCTTCACAATGTTTCAGCAGCTGTATGAGCACCAAGAGCCTCTAGGAGCAGTCCTCCTCACTCTAAGATCCAAGCTGTCACCATTCACACATGAGGAATATTCTATGAAACTGATTCTATGAACTGATTTTATGAATCAGTGCCTTGGGATTCTTGAGCCTTTCCACCAAGCCACGGTGGAAATGTCTGAGGAGAAAAGGTTGTCAGGATCCAAGGTGATCCCAATGATCAGAATGTTGAAAACATTCATTCGAGATATGAGTACCAAAATAACATAAGATATGAGCTCACGACTGGCTGCAAACCTGCCCAAACAACTGAATGAGAGGTTTATCACTCATGAGCAAAAGAGCTGCCTTGCTCTGGCAACACCATTGTTCTAAAATGGTGTTTTTTAGTAATGACACCTGTGCCCAGACTGCGGTGAAAAATCTAATTTCACAATGTGTAGCAATCATCAAATTCTGAGCAATTCTGATGGAAGTTCAGAAGTACCTTGAGGATCCCATTCTGCCACGTTGTGTTGATCCACTTGAATACTGGTCTAGACAGAAGGTCCTATCCCCACCTTCAAGGGCTGGCTAAACAGTACGCCTGCATCCTCTGTCCCATGTGAGAGAGTATTCTCCAAGGCTGGAGAAGTAATCAGCAAAATAAGAAACTAACTGATCTCTAACATACAGGAACAGATCCTGTTTTTGAATAAAAAATGTAGGCCTTTGCGGTCCAAGTCTACACCCCAAGCACATTCCCAGACAAAAAAAAGTCCATTATTCACCTTTGCACTGTTGCAAAATCACATTCCATAACCCTTGTGTTTGACTTTACATGGACCATTTACCAGGCTACACATGACATGAGTTGTGGTCTCATTGGCACAAATGAATTTAGATGAGATTAGATCAGATTAGATAGAACTGTATTGATTGATACCACTCTTGTCTGTAACGGTCTCATGTTTGGTCTCATGCTTTTTCAAACTGTATATCCTTTGCTCCGCAATGATTTGATATGGTGGAGAAAACAAGTCTGACCACAAGATGCACATTGTGTTAAAAGCTTCGAGTAATGAACCGTTTTTCGGCACTATATATATACATATACTGTATATACACTCACCTAAAGGATTATTAGGAACACCTGTTCAATTTCTCATTAATGCAATTATCTAATCAACCAATCACATGGCAGTTGCTTCAATGCATTTAGGGGTGTGGTCCTGGTCAAGACAATCTCCTGAACTCCAAACTGAATGTCAGAATGGGAAAGAAAGGTGATTTAAGCAGACGGGCCGGTCTGAGTATTTCACAATCTGCTCAGTTACTGGGATTTTCACGCACAACCATTTCTAGGGTTTACAAAGAATGGTGTGAAAAGGGAAAAACATCCAGTATGCGGCAGTCCTGTGGGCGAAAATGCCTTGTTGATGCTAGAGGTCAGAGGAGAATGGGCCGACTGATTCAAGCTGATAGAAGAGCAACTTTGACTGAAATAACCACTCGTTACAACCGAGGTATGCAGCAAAGCATTTGTGAAGCCACAACACGCACAACCTTGAGGCGGATGGGCTACAACAGCAGAAGACCCCCACCGGGTACCACTCATTTCCACTACAAATAGGAAAAAGAGGCTACAATTTGCACGAGCTCACCAAAATTGGACAGTTGAAGACTGGAAAAATGTTGCCTGGTCTGATGAGTCTCGATTTCTGTTGAGACATTCAGATGGTAGAGTCAGAATTTGGCGTAAACAGAATGAGAACATGGATCCATCATGCCTTGTTACCACTGTGCAGGCTGGTGGTGGTGGTGTAATGGTGTGGGGGATGTTTTCTTGGCACAGTTTAGGCCCCTTAGTGCCAATTGGGCATCGTTTAAATGCCACGGCCTACCTGAGCATTGTTTCTGACCATGTCCATCCCTTTATGACCACCATGTACCCATCCTCTGATGGCTACTTCCAGCAGGATAATGCACCATGTCACAAAGCTCGAATCATTTCAAATTGGTTTCTTGAACATGACAATGAGTTCACTGTACTAAAATGGCCCCCACAGTCACCAGATCTCAACCCAATAGAGCATCTTTGGGATGTGGTGGAACGGGAGCTTCGTGCCCTGGATGTGCATCCCACAAATCTCCATCAACTGCAAGATGCTATCCTATCAATATGGGCCAACATTTCTAAAGAATGCTTTCAGCACCTTGTTGAATCAATGCCACATAGAATTAAGGCAGTTCTGAAGGCGAAAGTGGGTCAAACACAGTATTAGTATGGTGTTCCTAATAATCCTTTAGGTGAGTGTATATATATATATATATATATATATATATATATATATATATATATATATGTGACATAAGATGTGTGGTTTTCAAAGCACAAGGAGATGCAAAGCTCACTGGCCTCACCCCACTAATCAACAAGAACAATTTCCAACTCTCAAAGTAACACATTTTCCTCTGTACTGTTTCTAGGAAAAAAAAAAAAAAACACTATTTCCTCTGAAACTACAGATGATGTGTCCCATGAGACTGTCCCATGACACATCTTCTGCTTCATTTCCCATCCATAGCCAAATGAGAAGAAGAAAACTATGGCAGTGACACAGCTTGCTTGTATAAGCATATGAAGACATGTATCTCCAAGTTAGGGGAAATTGTAATTTTCCTCATTACCTTTCCTTCATATTTCAAGACAAAAATTTAAGGGTCTTTAATAGCATCATAAAATGGTTTCTATGCTCTCAACTACATCAGAGCATGAAAGCAGTCATGGGGTGGAGAAAACTGGAGAGAAAAAGCGAGAAAGAATGGAACCAATATAGATGGATTTGCAAGTTAAGCATATGGCCAGACTTACAGCTTGAGAACTCCAGGGGACATGAATGTTCATCCATTGGAAAGTTATTCAGTTTAAGCTGGCACTCTGCATCAATGGTCAACCTACAGACAGAAATTTCCTTAATTAGATTTCTCTATATAAGCTGTTTCATTGGCATACCTGTAACAACATTAATAATCTACAGCACTAGAATACAGTGATATACATAATAAAACGAATGACAAAACATGTAAGCTGAGAGTTGGCATCAAATGCAATTAATAGCAGGCGTGCTTCATAATTGTTATAACTGGATAAATGCTTTCCAGAAGAATGTGATCAGACTAGAGTTGCATAAAGAATCAATTAAAGAAGTCAGGGTGAACATTAAACCATGATCACTCGTAAATATTTTTTTATTACAAAAGCAACCCAGATAGCAAGGTAATATTGAAACAATGTTGAGTTTTCCTCAAAACCACAATTTTGTTTGAGATTGACGTTTCAGTGTTTAAAGTATGTTGGATCAGCATTGAAATTTTGATGATAGCCAACACCACACATCAGTAATGCAAGAGACATGGAAGTAGCATTGATTTGTAGCTTATGTTCTCTAGAGGCTGTCCCCCAATCAAAGGGCCATTTTCAAACTATGAAGGACACTTAACCCGATTTGGGGGCTAGGTTTAGGGGTGGGGTTAGGGATAAGCCTTCATGATTTTAGCAATTCGGTAAAGCAGTTAAAAATCCCCATCATGGTTTGAAATGCCCACTGATTGTGAAATGCCTATTTTGGTTCTTCATATGTACTTCTCAGTAGTCTAATAGATGTGAGATGCTTTAGAAAGAAAATGGGTAAATCTTATAAGTCTTGCTTGTTGAACCACCTGAAATACGATTTCTCTAGCACAATGTCAAATGGTGCATCTACTCAAGATGCCTCTCCTCCTTTGTTTTACTAGCTTATTTTTCTGTTTATTGATTTTGTATTGTTACTGACTCATTAAATACATTAATTTTAATGTTATTAGTGTTTAAATAAATCAGATCTCAATATTTCAATAAGTAATACACAAGGTCAGGCAAGTTTTTGTCAGTTTTATGCTTTGGATGATGAAAGATGAAGGACATCTTTTGACGTTAAAAAGAAGAGAACAGAAGGTATGTTGACAGTCTTTCAGGACATTCACTTGACACAAAATTAGAAAAAATATAAGTATCATGTACAGTACATTGACTGATTAAAGGATGTTGTCAAGTTATTGAAAATTAATGCAAGTAGTTTTTCCAAAACAGGTTTTATTCCCAAAAGCAAGGGCGGATTAAAGTCTACACAGGCCCCTATAGGCTCCGTACTAAATATTTACCTCTAAATTATGCACCATTTATCATCTGTAATACCATGGTGTAACCACTAGATTGCAGTACAGCCCTATTTATAAATATATAAACATGGCTGTGCATTCCCTACAATGGTGGATGAAGTAGACAAATCAAGTACTTGATTAAAAGTCCACATACCCTAATAAATTATCACTAGTAAATGTACAGTATTAAGTACTCCTTTTCAGTTTTACTTGAGTAAAAGCACAGGAGTACTTTTTTAAAAATGTATTTAAGTATTAAAATGTAAAAAGTACTTTTTGACAAATGTATATGTATTTTGCAATTTCATATACTCCATCTTACTGCTTAAAATATGTGTTAGGGGGTGTGTGGGTATAATGTACTAGACGCAAAGATAGAGCTTAAATAAAATATAGCTCAATATGACATCATTATGAATTTTTCATTAAGGAAGATTATGCAGACATTTTATTTAATAAACTTAAAATACTTAAAACTTAAACTTTGTTATACACTGATAATACTACCACTGAGACATTGGTAACACTGTTAATGAGCGTGGAATCATAGGAGGTGTCGTGTTCACCTCCACAGCCAATGAAAATGAATCCGATGGGTCTCAGAAATCATGTTCATGAATAAGCTAATTTAATAAAGTTTTATCAATATAAGTAACTTTTTATATACGTGGTATGTGGTATGTGGTATGAAGCTGGGTGGGGCAGAGAGCCGTCAGAGCGGAGCGGGGCCGGTGCAGTGAATGCTAATAGCCAGTTTCCACTGTCACTTCCGGGGCTTGATCGAGCTGGGGCCAACAGTTTTTGGCCCACTGAATACCTTGGTCTAAAGCTTGAGGAGTGCTCATGAACAAATGATGGTTTATCTGAGTCAGGAGAGGGTCAACACTGCTGCTCATTTCTCATGTTATCATATCAGACTACCAGCTAACAAAAACCTGTAAGGCATTCAAAACAATTTTCAGCTCAAAACTCATTTCAGATACCAGCAAATGTTTGAAATAGCTATATATAAATATAAATAATTCAATCCAGGGTTTCTGATCACTGCATGAGGTAGAAATATATTTATATGCGATGCTAAAGGCTACTTATGCTAACCATTATGATAATAAATACACATATGATTATGGAAAATACCTGAGACCATTTGAAGAACTAAGATAAATCATATATGATTTATATGATTGTGTATTTATTTGGTTTCATCAGTCTCTTCCCTGTGCATTTGTTGATATAGGACTAATGTATCCATACACGTCACAAATTACAATTACTCCGGTTACTCCTATAACTCCTGTCCGTGAGCTCCCTCTGTTTGTCTGGCTGAAAGGCTAACAGTATAGTGTGATGGGAGAGATTGCTCAAACCTCCTCAGATCACATAATTTTGTGGAAAATTAAGAGCAATGCTCATTCTTTCTAAAGAAATATGACAAACATGATATTATATCAACATTTTTCTAATGATATTTTATCAATATTTGTTTTGCCTTCAAACCATTAATGGGGTTGTTTTGTGTGTTCCTGTGATCACAAATAAATGGAAGCAGTCATGACCGAATAAGTGTTCTCCTTTTATGTGAGATAATGATAAATACTAGTTTGATTCAGAATGATTGATGTCTTAAAGGTTTGATAAATTACTGTAAATCATATGTCAAATGTCGATGCATGGAGTCTTTATTTGATTCTTTAAGTAAGACCAAACATTTGCTACTGTCATGATCATTTTGTGATCTAACTAGTTTTTAGTCAGCTAGTTTCATGCTGGTGAAATTGTGGGGTTGTGTGACATTGTTCTATGGAGGCGTGTTAAAGCCGGGTTTCAGGGTAGCGCTGTGGGGCTACTGGAACGATAGTGAAAACACTGCTTGACTTTGGCCTCGCGGCTCAAGGTCTGAGGCTATTGGCCTTGCCCAGTACATTTTTGGCCCTGGCTCGCACTGGCCCGACAGTGGAAAAGCGGCTAACGAGACACATCTGTGCGATACACCAGTCTCAAGTCCCACAAAGGAGACATTGTTTTATTGCTGGTTTTATCATGTTTATATGCTGCAGTCAGTAGGACAGCTGCTGCCACTCCTCTCCTACGGTTTAGATCATATTTATCTGACCGCTACCATTTTGTCTATTTAAATGGAGAAAAATCGATCATAACTCCAGTAAACTATGGAGTGCCGCAGGGATCTGTCTTAGGCCCTCTGTTATTTTCAATATATATGCTGCCACTTGGAAATATTATAAGGAAACATGGAATTAGTTTCCATTGTTATGCTGATGACACTCAAATCTATATTTCATCACGGCCAGATGAAAACGCTAAATTGTCCAAATTGATAGAGTGTGTTAAAGATATAAAAGATTGGATGACGCACAATTTTCTTTTATTAAATCCAGACAAGACAGAGGTACTAATCATCGGTTCAAAAAACCACCCACAAAACCTCTCACAATACAACTTTAACATAGTAGGATGTCCTGTTACTTTATCCTCTACAGTAAAAGACCTGGGTGTTATATTAGACTGCAACCTGTCTTTTGAAAATCATATTTCATATGTTACAAGAACAGCCTTTTTCCACCTTAGAAACATTGCTAAGCTACGTAACATGCTATCAGTTTCTGACGCAGAAAAGTTAGTTGCATTCATGACCTCGAGACTAGATTACTGTAATGCTTTATTAGCTGGTTGTCCTGTAACCTCAATAAACAAGCTACAGTTAGTCCAAAATGCCGCCGCTAGAGTTCTAACTAGATCAAGAAAATATGATCATATAACACCAATTTTATCATCACTACATTGGTTACCTATAAAGTTCCGTATTAATTACAAGGTATTGCTACTGACTTATAAAGCCCTAAACGGTCTATTTAACCGATCTTCTATCGCCCTATAATCCATCGCGCTCTTTAAGATCACTAAATTCGAGGCTTTTGGTCATACCTAGGATATCCAGATCCACCAAAGGAGGGAGAGCATTTTCACATTTAGCTCCAAAACTCTGGAATAGTCTTCCTGATACTGTTCGTTGCTCAGACTCGCTCTCCCAGTTTAAAACTAGATTAAAGACGCATCTCTTCAGCCAGGCATTCATATAATACTTTTAATCTTACAGTTAAATCCGACCTCTAGTTCATAAACGCCAGAGGAGAACTGGCCCCCGACTGAGCCTGGGTTCTCCCAAGGTTTTTTTTTCTCCATTAGGTCACCTGATGGAGTTTTTCGGTTCCTTGCCACTGTTGCCTTTGGCTTGCTCAGTTGGGGATATTTGGGGATATTTAATTTAATTAATCAATCAACGATGCTATTGATCAGCATTACCAAACGTGGACGTTCCACTAGAAACAAACATTGATGTATTGTTTTAATTTAATACTGTGAAGCTGCTTTGATACAACCTACGTTGTGAAAAGCGCTATATAAATAAACTTGACTTGACTTGACTTGACCTTTAGTTTTGTTGTTAAGTTATGTTCAATATTTGCCGGCTCCTGCCTCCATCTTCCTAGAACTTGAACGTTTGATCACTAAATTTCACATTATTTTATTTAATACTAAATTAATTTAATTTGACAAATAAAGTGACCTGTATGAATACAAGCATGGCGGAATGATGACAACAGTGGTGGTTAGGCAAAAGGCCAGAGTGGGCGGAATCAGATGAAAATGAGAGTAAAGACCATATGGAGATTAATCAGGGAAATTAAAAATCAAGGAGAAATGAGGAAACTCCTTTGAAAAAGCTGGAAAGAGGAAAGTCAAAAAGGTGACGAATAACTCTAAAGCAACTCTGAAAGTAGAGAAACTGAGTGATGGGGGAAGATTGCATTCCATTATAAGATGGATAAGATAGTAAGGGATAAGATGATACAGTGAAAGTATACTGTTGGAGTTTGAGGAAGAAAATCTCCCAAACAAAGTAACTTTAGGATACATGACATATAATGTGAGGGAACATGTCCCTATGAGATGCTTTAACGGTCAAATATTTGGACATACTGCTCTGACATGCAAAGGGAAAAGAAGGTGTGCTAGATGTGGAGAGCATCATGAAAATGAGGAAAGAGATGCAGCCAAAATGTTAGAATTGTGGGGGGAATCACAGTGTGGCCTATGGAGTGGGTGCAAAGTACAGGAATGTCGGCTCACCCCTTCTGAGGGAGGGTTATAGAGCAGTATGTGCGGTTATACCTTGCCGGTCATCCGCTTCAGGGCATCGGACTCCCTACTCAGAATGCACCAAAGGTCAGTCTCAAGAGAATTATTCCCTTGACAAACTTATTGGCAGCATGGAAGCTTCTGCCAAACATCACCGTTAGGTCCTGCAGATTGTAGATGAGGGTACATAATTCAGTTCTCCCTGAGAGCAGTCTATATTCCTAGATACATGAATCAGGGAGCAGACATATTGTCAAGATAGGGGCTGAGGCACAAGGAATGAAAACTCCATTTCGAGATGGTGCAGTTGATTTGGAAGGAATTCGGCCATGCGGACTTGTTCGCATCCGAGGAGACAACATACTGTCTGCTATGGTTTTCCCTCATGCATCTAGCTTCACTGGGGCTGGAAATCTGAAATCTGGTCTCTCAACTCAGGTTGTTGAGACCATCCTAAACTGTAGAGCTCCCTCTACGAGGAAACTGTACACCTTAAAGTGGAGAGTCTTCCCTTTATCTTAAAAATGTAGCCACATTACAACATATGCTCTCAATGACAAATGCAGAAAAGTTAGTTCATGTGTTCTTGACCTCAAGGCTAGATTATTGCAACGCTCTACTGGGTGGTTGCCTTGCATGCTTATTAAACAAACTTCAGCTGGTCCAAAATGCAGCAGCTAGAGTTCTTACTTGAGCCAGGAATTATGACCATATTAGCCCGATTCTGTCAACACTGCATTGGCTCCCCATTAATGCATGGCATACATTTTAAAATTTTGCTAATTACTTACAAAGCACTAAATGGTTTAACTCCTCAGTACATGAGCGAGATCTTAACATATTATAGACTTTCACGTCTATTGCGATCTCAAAATGCTGGCCAGTTGATAATACATAGAATATCAAAATTAACTGTAGGCAGTAGATCCTTTTCCTATTTAGCACCCAAACTCTGGAATAGTCTTCCTAGCTTTGTTCGGGAAGTAGACACACTCTGTCAGTTTAAATCTAGACTAAAAACACATCTCTTTAACCTGGCATACACATAGCACATTATCAATTTCTATTATTCAGATCAGTTAAATGATTGTTAGGCTGCATAAATTAGGTCAGCCGGAACCGAGAACAATTCCCATAACACCCGATGTACTGCTTACATCGTGAGAAGAATGGCATCTATGCTAATATTAGTCTGTCTGTCTCATCCTTATCCCAAGGTTACCGTAGTTAGCCGGATCCGGTACTTATCCAGATCATAGGTGGACCTGCACCTAGGCATGACCACAACGCAGCCCTGAATGTCAGCAGAGACTGTGTCTACTGGACAATCCCCTGTGAATGCCTCATCGACACGACAGCCATTGGCATCAGCAGAGACTACAAGAACCAGACAGGTGCTCCGCACAGACCCTATGGTCAGCTCCGGCCTCATACCGACGTGATGAATAAATCTTCAAGCAAAAGGAACTGGATGAATATTTGAATGGCCCCAATCCCGATCTGAACTCTGACTTGTGATGCAGCCTGAATCATAATCACACCATGTTCGTTCATTGGCCAGAGGAGAACTGGCCCCCCTTACTGAGCTTTTCCAAGGTTTTTTTTTTTTTCATTCTGCTACCTGATGGGGTTTGGGTTCCTTGTCACTATTACTTTGTGGCACTCTGAGATTAAGGCCTAAAACATATGTGAGAGTCTCGGCCCAGGATTTGGCCAGGGTTCTAGAGGGGTTCTTCGAGGAGGGCGGTTCGGTTCGTGCTCCCCGTGGCTCGGGTTCCGCTTCTGCCGAGGCAGAGCAGCGACTTCAGACGTGGGGTTCGCAAATGGATCTAACAGAGGGGTTTGAGACGGACCCAGCCCTATCTCAGCCTTCACCTGTTAGATCCAGTGCCTCAGTTCAGGGTTTGGAAGCACACTCTGCGGTTTCTTCCGCCCAGGCTGAGGCCCCAATACTGCAACTATCCAGTTCTGAGGAGCTGGAAGTTGTTAGTATCGGCACAGGAGATACTGAAGACTCGTCACTTCAGTCTCCTCCATGTGAGGAGTTAGTGGAGGTGCTAACTCGTGCTGTAGAGAAATTAAGCATTGAGTGGCCTGCGGATAAGCAAGAATCAAGGCAGAAAAGCAAACTAGATGAACACTTTCTGCCTTCCCGCATGCAGCCTCCACGCCGGTGCTTGCTGTTTTTTCCAGACCTCCACACCGAGGTGTCTTGTGTTCATACCATGTGTTTAGTCCCCAGACATCTACATATTCCAACATACATGGGTCTAGACAGCACGATTATGGGGCGATGCCAAGGGCTGAAGAGGGCTTGCGAGCCATCTCTCTCCTGAGTCGGCATCGTCCTTTAAAGCACCGGCATTACCCTCCAAGCCACTCAGAAACACTTTGGCTTTGGTGGGTAAAGCTTATTCGGCGGCAGGTCAGGCCGGGCGTGCCTGCACACAATGTCCATTCTGCAGGCATACCAGGCTGACCTATTAAAAGACATGAGCGAGAGTGAGGAGGTCAGCACTGACGTGATTCGCGAATTACGTCAGGCAGCAGATTTATCTCTCGGTGCCACCAAGGAGGCGGCCAAGTCAGTGGGCCATTTTATGGCAGCCCTGGTGGCCACGGATCTTTGGCTGAGCCTCTCAGGAATGAAAGAAAAAGAAAAATTGTTCCTTCTGTGCCAGTTGAGCACATTCTTCGTCCCAAAGAATTTTAGATCTGCGCCTGTTGAATCGCTCAGTAGAGAATCTCAAATTCAAAATGCTCACTCTCAAGCAGATAGTGTCACAAATCAGATCCGAGGACTGGTTTGTCACGATAGATCTAAAGGACGCGTACTTCCTTGTATCCATCCTTCCACAACACAGGAAGTTCCTGAGGTTTGTTTTCGGGGGCAAAGCTTACCAATATCGTGTTCTTCCGTTCAGCCTAGCATTATCACCCCACACTTTCACAGAGTGTATGGATGCAGCTCTGGCTCCGCTATGACTCCAAGGCATACGTATACTGTACTATATCAACGATTGGTTGATTCTAGCTCAATCGGAGCATCACACGGTTCGGCATTGAGATGTCGTTCTCGCTCACATCAGAAAGTTGGGGTTAAATACCAAGAAAAGTGTGCTATCTCCACTACAGAGGACCACTTTTCTGGGTGTGGTATGGGATTCGACGACAATGCAGGCACGTCTGTCTCCTGCTCGTATTGCTTCGATTCTCTCAGCCGTGAAACAAGTGAAGCTAGGCCAGCCGCTCACTGTAAAGCAATTTCAGAGACTGTTAGGTCTGATGGCAGCAGCGTCCAATGTTATACCTTCTGGCCTGTTGTACATGAGACCGTTGCAGTGGTGGCCCAGGACCAAGGCGTTCTCCCCGAGGGGAAACCCGCTCCGCATGATCAAGGTCATGCCGCGATGCCTTCGTGCCTTAGTCATGTGGAAAGAACCTTGGTTCCCATGCTGGGAGCTTCTTGTCGTCGCATCACGCTAACGACGGATGCCTCCCTCATGGGTTGGGGGGCACAAGTTGGACCCGGTTAACTGCACGGTGGGTGCAGTGCTGGAGTTCCTGCAGGAGCACTTCTCAACAGGGTTATGCCATTCGACACTGAAGGTGTACATGGCGGCACTAGCTGCTTACCATGTTCCTTTTGAGTGAAGTTTCTCTGGGGAGACACCCACTAATTACTTGTTTCCTTTGTGGCACTTTGAGGCTGAGGCCAGCAGTCCACACGAGGGTGCCAACATGGGACCTGGCCGTTGTACTTGAAGGCCTCTCCCTAGCTCCGTTTGAGCCCATTGAAAAAGTTGCTGAGAAATACCTCACTCTAAAAACGATCTTTCTTCTTGCTATCTCGTCTCTTAAGAGAATTGGAGACATTCAAGCATTCTCGGTTTCACCCTCGTGCCTGGAATTCTCGCCTGGCATGGTAAAGGCCTTCCTTCACCCTAGGCCTGGTTATGTTCCTAAGGTCCCTACTAATACTGTTAAACCTATTATACTGCAGGTTTTCTGTCCTCCTCCTGTTCTGATGTCAGACCAAGAGAAACTAAATCTGCTCCGCCCTGTTAGGGCCTTAGATGCTTATGTCCACAGAGCTGCCCTGTGGAGGAAATCTGAACAGTTGTTCGTTTGCTTTGGGTCACCCAGAAAGGGGTGTCCAGCATCTAAACATAGAATGAGCAAGTGGGTGGTCGAGGCTATCTCACTTGCTTACGAGTCGGCTGGGCAGCCTTCACCATTGGCTGTATGAGCTCACTCGACTAGGAGTATGGCTGCTTCTAAAGCTCTATTGTCAGGAGTTTCCTTACATGATGTTTGTGATGCGGCAGGCTGGTCTTGACTTCAGCTCCACTGCAGGGGTGCAGGTGCTTTCGTCTGAATGTGCGCACTAACTTCACACGGACAGACACTTGCTCTTATGACGACGTGGGTATTAGCGTTCCCACAGCGTTTCGACGCAGCTAGAATTCCCTTGAAAGGGAACATCTAACCCTAGTTCCATGAAGAGGGAACGAGACGCTGTGTCGCCCTGCCATACTCCCAGCATGCCCGTGATCGACTTGCCCCCCAAATATATAAAAAATAGCGTTATTAACCAGGATTTTTTTCTAATCTTTCAGAACAATAATGTTAGAGAAGGAACGCATGAACAGACTTTTTTTTTTGTTTTAAGCCCTCAATCAGTGCACCTGCTTAGAATTTCTCATTTAAACAGCCTTTATTGTTATGCAAATAAGCCAAATTGCATGAAAATCAGATACAAATCATTTACTATCTTAATCGTGTGTATATTAGCTTCATGTTTCACGTGTAGAAACATTTCTCTGGGTTTCTTATGTACGGAACAGACCATAGAAGTGTAATGGAAGTTCGTCATCAGAGGAGACAGGGCGACCGTGTGATATGAGAAACATATGTGCGGCGAATGAGCTTCCTGAGTAATAACGGAGCATAGCAGTAATGATTAGACTTTATAAACCCTTCAAAGTGCCTTCCAAAGGCATCATTCAGGTTGTTTGGTATGCAGGGAGTGTATGTGTGTGAGAGAGAGAGAGAGAGAGAGAGAGAGAGAGAGAGAGAGAGAGAGAGAGAGAGAGAGAGAGAGAGAGAGAGAGAGAGAGAGGTGTAAAGTCATAAGACTACATCCATAAACATTTTTACTTTTATAAAGCTTACATTTTGGTAAATAAAATGTTTGAAATGATTAGACAAATTTTGTAATCATTGTGTAATCGTTGTGCAACCACACTCATTGTGTAACCACATTGTTTTTTGTTTTTTGTCTTTTTAACAATCCTACTTCTGGTTTACAATATTAAAATTCATGAATGTGACCGTTGACCTGCTCTCGGGTGACATTATGCTTTTACAAATTTCAGAGATCCCAAAAGAAAGGAGGCAGTAGTCTGATGTAAACGAGATATTTAAAACTTGAACCTTTGGGCCACTTGCATTCATAATGACATAAGACTCCTAAAGCTAAATGCATTTTTTTTAAAGGGTTGTAGTCCTTTTTATCCCACTTTTACTTTTCCATTTTTATTACTGATTGTTCTAAACTGTGTTAAAACAAATATTAAAAACAAAGTGATTCAATTACTGGAAAGGTGTTGATTTTATTTTAAGTGTTTTTCACCAAATTGTGTTTATTCAACAACAGGGATGCAGAATCTAGAATCAGCATCACATTGTAACATTGTTTTAATGACACTACCATTGATTGTTTTGTTGTTGTTTTTTTCAGCATGGTTTCAACATTAACCGAGGGTGAAAAAGTGATACTGAACCAACTCCACTTTTTGTAACATTAACTCAATGCAGTTTGTGTTGATGCATCATCGTTGACTTAGCATTGTTTCAGTGGTTGTTTGCTATCTGGGTATGCTCAATATAGGTATGAGAGGAACAATTAACAAATAAAAAGTGCATTTACCTTAAAGTGTACAGTATACGCCCATCGTTCCATATCCGAAGCATGCGATTGGGTGTGGTGATCCAATGGGCATCTGCCTTCTTGGAGTTGCGGAAAAACGTGTCAGGGATCCAGATTTTTCCTACCATGTTGCTGTTGAGACGTAGAACCTTCATGGTGCTGTTGAACTTCAACCGCCTGTCATACCACGTCTGGGCGAAGAAGATGTCAATTGTGTACTCCTAAAGAATCATAAAGGGCAGACCTTTCAGACCTTTGTGTAACTGACAAAGGCAAAAACATTGAGTTATTGAGTGCATACACCTTTGTCACAATTAGAATATACGAATTCCACTTTATTTGGCATTTTTGGCCATTTTAGATGAAACAAGAGAAGTAAATGGGATAAAGAAATTAATCCATGTTAAAGCTTATTTCTTACTTGTGCAAATTCAAACAAAACACTGGAGGCATGGTTAAACAGAGGTGTCAGCAACAACTGTAAGATAACTGTTGCCATATGTTTTGTACTGTTTCATAAGTAGATGTTTAGAGACTGTCACAGCCCAAACTTCTTTTCTTACAAGTCAAAGATGCATACCATACAGAGATAGAAGTAGCCAGCAACACTTTATTGTGGGTTTGAATCTTCAATGAATTGGCAATGGGCCAAACAGCATTATTGTCCAAGTTGCAGGAAACAGGCAGACCTGACTTGCTAAAAAGAGATAGCCTTCATCCCCTTCAGGGGTAGTGCCACTCTAGATATATGGCACATAGTCTTAGAGTTGGTACTTAACTAACTGGGGTGCAGGTCAGGAAGCAGACAGACTTACTAAACCAACCACCTTCTAGCCGCCTCACATCACAGAGGTCAGATAAATCTCATCACATTCAGACTCTTTTACCCAGATATCATAATATAGAGAATGGGTCTCATTCATGAAACACGAGCAGAACAAATTTTTGTAAATCGTGTGTGAAGTGGTTCTGGCGTAAATTTTCAGATTCATTAAAATGTTTGTATTTTCCAAATGTTAGTTGGTACGAAAGAAATCTTCACCTGCTCCCAGCCACGCGTAAATAGTGCGTTTAACATCCGAACGTTTTGCGCATTAATAAGGCTGCATTTCAATTCACCTTAATCGGGTACATATTTACACAGCGTTTTGAACAAATATTATATATAGTAATTACATACGGTTTATCTTTTTACTTTTATTATGAGAGCCAGTAATAGCATCTGAAAACGGAACACTTTAATCAAATAATGAATTGCTTTCAATAGGGCTGGGACTCTTTTCACTTCTGGGACTGTTCGATTAACAGATGAAACTCCATTAACTTCATCTATAATATGCTGCCAAGCTTCCTTTTTTTTAGGACCTGATACGCCACTATGTACGCTTGAAAATAAAATGTGGCGTTTTGAATGAACTTCTGATAATAAAACTTCAATTTCTGCATCTGAGAAATTTCTCTTTTTCATTCGCTTTTGAGAAGACATGTTGAAATCCTTCGTTTGGTGTCATAATATGATGCCCATATATAGTTGTCAGTCGGATTTAATGGGCGGGATTTATGGTAATTGAGAATGAGCGTGCACACGCGTCCCATTTACGACTGATTGGAATTCATTAACACACACACACACTTCACTATCACATCTGACATTTACGAAGTATTTGTGAATCAGGAGTAGAGTTTTTGGGAAGGTCTCTTTACGCGCAAATCACTCACATATTTACTCGTATATTTACGAATGTTTCATGAATGAGACCCAATGTGAATGTTC
The DNA here is from genome assembly GCF_949319135.1 of Squalius cephalus. Taxonomy (NCBI): domain Eukaryota; kingdom Metazoa; phylum Chordata; class Actinopteri; order Cypriniformes; family Leuciscidae; genus Squalius; species Squalius cephalus. The sequence goes on from NC_137138.1 coordinate 32,316,609, forward strand.
CCCGAACTAGTAAAAAAAAGGTAAAAGTAAAAATTGTATTGATGTACAAAAAATACAAATAAAAAAGATTTAATACAGATAAACAAATCATAAAACTTGGCCTGCTGAATATTATAACCTTTTCTACAAAATAACTTTTTTTTGTAAATGATATGATCACAGATCATAACCTAGGTGTGCTCGGTTTCACATAAAGCTGGCTAAAACCAGATGATTACATTATTTTAAATGAGTCTACACCCCAAGGTTACTGTTATAAACATGGGCCTTGTCTGAAAGCCAAAAGGGAAGGTATTGCTACAATTTACAGTAATATTTTTTCTGGTTTCAAGTGTAAATCTTTTGAAATGTTATTGCTTTAAAAACCTCATGTAGTGTAAACAATAAATCACTTTTGATATTTGTACTGGCTACTGTATACAGGCCACCAAGGCACCACCCAGACTTTATCAAAGAATTTGCTGATTTTCTATCGGAGTTAGTACTGGCTGCAGATAAAGACTTAATTGTTGGTGATTTTAAAGCGACAGATAATGAAACAGATAATGATAGACATTTTAAACTCTGTTGGAGTTAGAAAACGTGTCAGGACCCACTCATTGTTATAATCATTCTTTAAATTTAATAGTGACACATCGAATCGATGTTGATGGCGTTGTAATTCTGCAGCAGAGCAATGACATCTCAGATCATCATCTAGTCTTGTGTATACTTCATTTAGCCAAGGCCACTAAAGATTACTTTATAAATAATTATCCTGATTTGTCTCAACTCCTCAGGATACAAATGGCTTAAGAAACTGCAACAGAAACTACAGAGTCTCTTTTCTAGAACTTTAGACACGGTTGCTCCTTTGCACTTGAGGATTAAAGAGAACAGTCAGATGCTGTGGTATAATGAATACACTCGTGCCCTTAAGAGAGCAGCCCAGAAAATGGAGCGCAGCTGGAAGAAAACAAAACTAGAGGTATTTTGCATCGCATGGAAGGATAGTATTTCTAACTACAGAAAGCCCTTAAAAACTGCTAGATCTGCTTATTTTCCGACTCTCTAAGATGAAAACACAACCCTGGGTATTGATTTGATGCAGTGGCTAAATTAATGAGAAATAAAGCATTAACATGTTCAGACATTTTACAACAGCACAGCAGTAATGACTTTATGAATTTCTTTACTTATAAGATTGATACTGTCAGAGAGAAAATTATTACCATGCAACCGTCTATTACAGTATCACATCAGGCAGTGCACTATAGACACCCTGAGGAAAAAAATCCATTCTTTCTTTGCTATAGGAAGGAAGAATGGTCTAAACTTGTTAAATCATCAAAATCAAATACGTTAACCCTATTCTGACTAAGCTACTGAAATAGATGCTTATAGAAGTCATCCTTTTCTTAATGTTATTAATTCATCATTGCCATTAGGCTGGTTGTTTTTAAGCTTCTCATTAAAACACAACTTGGTCTTAGAGAATTAGTTAACTACAGAGCGATTTGGAATTCTTTTTTTTTTTTTTTTTTTTTTTAAATACTAGAAAAGGCCGCATTCTCACAACTATGTTCCTTCTTAGGGTGTAATCACACTAGGCGATCTAAACCGTGCCTGAGCATATTTGACACCCAATGTCTGGTTCGTTTGACTAGTGAGATTGCTTCGTACCGTGGCCGGTTGCGGTTCACTAACCATGCCCTGGCCCGCTTGGAAGAGGTGGGCCAGAGTACAGTTCAATTGGGCTCAAGCTCGGTGCGCATGTAGTGTAATTGCTAGCCGCACCGGAGCATGGAACAGCTACTACTCTTGTGTGCAGTACTGTCATCATTACAACAGCAAACATCTTATTTCTACATGGAAAGTACACTTTTCAATGTATTCAATTAATTAGAGTATATTTTGGTTTGTAATGGGTCTGGTTCTCGCTTTATTGATAAACAGGAACATGGCACCAGTTTTCATTTGTTACGCTAATGATACTCAGCTCTGTATTTATTTGAGGTCCGATCCAAAAAATTGGATGACAAGTAATTTCATGATATTAAATTCAGAAAATAATAATAATAAATGGTTTTAATCATTGTGCCAAAAACCTCCACACAAAATAAACTAGAATACTGTCTAACTCTTGATGAAAGTTCTGTCAAGTTAGTTAAGAACCTTTTTTACAACAGAAATGAATCAACACTGAACTCACTTAAGCTTGACAATGACACGACTTTCAGACACACTCTGTCAGTTTAGATCTAGATTAAAGTCCCATCTCTTCATCCTGGCATACATAAGTTAACACACTATCACATTTCTATACTTAAAATCCCTTAAAATATTGCTAGGCTACATAAATTAGGCCAAACGGAGCCTGGAAAACTTCTCATAACATCCCATGTACTTGTTACATCATAAGAGGAGTGGCATCTGTTTGTCTCGTTCTTATCCCAATGTTACCGTAGTCAGCCGGATCCGGATATATATATATAATTTGCACATCACATTTGGCCAGTACTGTATGTATGGTGTGGTTAGTGCCACAATAGTGCTATTTAAGACTCAGCTTACTGTGGACTGAAGGGCCCAAGTCATCACCAGTGCACTGCTGCATTTTTCCAGTTGCCAAAAAAATTTACTATTACTTTCATTACTGCAGTCAGGGCATTGATTTGTAGAGTGTGACAAGTTGTAACATTTCTTACAAGGTCAGATCAAGATGTTATCGTTTTATCCACTCCCTTGCATCATATAACTCCAATACATTATATCTTTGTTGGAAAGTGTGTGGTCTCCTCCTCTCTTCTGTCATCTTGTTACTCTTAAGGTTAGGATATCTCTCTTAAATAATTTAGGTGCTGAGACCTAGTCTTAAAGCTTAGGAACCTTTATGAATAATTTACATTTAAGCAGACGCTTTTATCCAAAGCGACTTGCATTGCATTTCAAGGTACACATTTACATTCTTATCAGTTCTTGCTTTCCCTGGGAATTGAACCCATGACCTTGGCGTTATAAGCGTCAACGCTCTACTGTTTGAGCTACAGGAAAGCTTATTCCTAATAAGTGTGAAGGAATCACACTTATTAAGTCTAGGAATAAGAGTAAATTTACATCATTCTTAAAATTTTTACACACTTAAGCCTAAAATTTTACTCTGAGAGGCTTTATACATACGGCCCCAGGTTATCCCTGTATTTTTTTCTGTTGATATGAAAATTTACATTTAGCAATATAGCGGGTGAATTATGTATATGATGTATATTACGGTGAACTATATGCCTTTCTCCACAGAATTCATACAACAGTGCCTGTTCTCAGACAGTAAGATGACATTGAGAACTATCTCAGATGGTTTGTGAGGCTGGCGAGAATGCGGAGATGGCCCAAAGAGGAATGGAGTTATCAGCTGGTCCCATTGCTCACCGGTCAAGCCCTGAATGCTTAACTTACTATGGATGAGGAGCAGGCAGATGTGTACGAGAACCTGAGGGAGGCCATCTTGGAGAAGTTTAACATCTTACCAGAAACTTATCTTCGGTGGTTCTGGATGACTTCAGCTCTCCGTGTAGAAACCCCTAACTAGACCTACAATAACCAGCGAAACCTTTACTAGTGCTGGGTGAGGCCAGAACAGCATACTAAGGAGATGAACTGGGGCAGCTAGGAGTGCTTCCTTGTGACTGCCATGCGTGGGTGAGAGAACACAACCCAACATCAGGACTGGTGGAGGTGAAGCTAGCTCAAAGGTACACGGATATTCATTCGAGTCTTCCTCGTTCTCAACCACCACGAGGTAAGACACAGTCTACATCATCTTACATTGAGGGTGAGACTGAACTGAGATGCTCAAACAACACTAGAAGTGCACAAAATCCCAAGGGTGGGGCTAGCCAGAACCAGCTGGGGCACAAAGCTTCCTTCGATGTTCAAAGAAAAGATGATGAGTTATTGTTATGTTTCCAGAGAAGAGGACAATAATTCTGACTCAGTAACTACAGTTCCAGCCAGACAACTTGTCAATGGACAACCGGTAAAAACTTTGTTGGATACTGGTAGCACTTTGACTTAGCTCTGAGCGACATGACAACAAATTAAAATCTTGATTTTTTTTTTTTTCAGAACGATTAACCGATTCACAATTGAAAAAAAAATAACTAGTGAATTTAAAAACGTAACTGAAATATGATTCAAGTATTATTGTCTTTATTAAACATCTGGTTAAAAAAAGTTATATTACAAGTGCACCACAGCTGAAGTGATCAACATGGTGTAAATGTAAAACAAATGACTGTTCAATATCTTTGCAGAAAAATATGCATGAAATATGAAAGCAAATATTGTAAAAACTTATCTTAAACATATCCTATATGCTCCGAAATAATATGAAATAAGAAAGACATTGCCAAAGAGAAGCCAAAAAGAAGACATTGAGTTTTAGATGTCAACCCAAAAATTCAAGGCAATTCAAATTCAAAATGACTAAAAGCATAACACCAGTAATAGGCTATTATTAACGTCAAATATTTTGTAAAAACAGAAAATAACAGCACCTTTTATCATGTCACCATCATGCAAACATGAAATATCAAACATACAGTAGTAGTTGACAGGTTAGACAGGGTTTTGGATTCCACTGTTTTTCCATTGTTTGATTTGTAAACATGTTCTTGACACATGTTTGGCAGTTGTGCTCGCGTCTAGCATTTTCTACAGCATCTCGAGCATGAAACGGCATTCTAAAAACATGGCGCGCTATGAAAAAAGAAGATAGGCTTACATAATACTAAAAAACATTAAACATACTTGGGACATTAAACATACCCATGGGACCCACATGATCCCAATCCCAATGTAGCCCTCTAGTCTGCTGCATATCTTGATGATGTTGCAGTTTACAGCAAAATTTGGGCAGACCATCTAATGCATCTACAACACACCCTGGAGAAGATCCATGCAGCAGGCCTGTCCTTGAATGTGGCAAAGTGTGAGTGGGCTCAACAGGAACGGTGTTGACAGTGTTACCGGTGTTCAGAAGCAACACCGGTTGCATCACTTACGCCACCGCCACCCACCGTCGATTAGATATTTTATATTTGTAATAAAATCATTTAGTTCAGTTTGAGAACAGACACTACAATTAAAAACTGAATGTGTCTGCTTAATAAATCGTGAGCCGAAAGAGAGTCGCAGCACAGATCAACAGCAGGAGTCTGTCACGAGAGTGAGGAGCTGACTGACGGTGGAATATTTTGTGTCAAAGCGAAATGTAAAAGCGCCTATTTAAGAGAGTTTGTCATTGTATTGTTTTGTTGTTGTGTTTTTCATAAATAATAATAGGCTAATGAACTAACCATTCAAGCAATTTGCCCCCGAATTGGCAGTCATTTGAAAGCAAAAGTAAAATGCGCACGGCCGCACGGATATTCATAATGGTGCGTGTGCACTGGCGCGCAGCGAGCAGAACAGAGCGAGCGTTTTCAGTTCATTCCTATGGAATCTCAACTTCCATAGGAATTAATTGAAAACGCTCGCTCTACTCCGCACCATTATGAATGCCCGTGCGGACATTTTACTTTCACTTTCAAATTAGCGATTTAAAAGGCCAAACCGGTGATACCAGTATTACTGGTGTTGTCACACGTCGATTAACCTGTGGGAAAATATCGTCACTGTCACATCCCTAGAGGCCAGCTATTTGGGGTAAGACCTGGGAAATGGCAAATTAAGGTCTCAGGTGGACAAAGTAGAGGCTATTAGATGCAGTCTGCAAGAAAATCATTCCTGGGTACCGATGATTCATCACAAACTTCACCACCATAACTGTACCTGCTAAAAGAAAAGATGTGCTCCAGTCAGGCCCTCCAGAGTCCAGACTTTTCTAAACGATTCCCGGTTCAAGTAGATGCCTCGAATAAAGTAATTGGGGCGGTACTGGCCCAGGAACCCAAAGCGTCTGATGTTGACGCTATGGGGAACGAAAAAGTCATTAAGAGTACAGCTTAGGACAAAAGCACTTCCAGTCCAGGTCCAGGCTATAAAACCATATAAATGTGTGGGGGAAAAGAACAGCTCGCTAGTGATGCACTGATCATGGTTATATCCGTGGACACTACAGATAATCAGCTGGTCAGGCAGGCCAAGTAATAAAAAATAACATTCCAATTAGTTGCGGGTGGATGAGAGATTAATCAATGTGTTGATTTTAATAATGACATGGAACTCATTTCACCGTAAAATGCAACAAACGAGCATCTCTCTTTTACTTTAGTTTTTAACAACAAAGTATATCTCTTCAGGGAAAACTAATCAAGGAAAACAAATGCCTCAAGTACCTCCTAGTGGTCATTATATAAAAGAAATATTGCTTAATAAAAATATTGCTTAATAACTTAACAGCTTTAACTAAAATTATATACACAAGCTTACCGGAAATTATTCTGATAAAAGTGTTTTCCAACATGATGATGGAAATATTAACATGTTTAAAGCTTAATTTTCCATCAGGCACTAATTTGCAGACTCATTACGCAGTTGTGAGGTCCACTTGTTTAAGCAGCAATGGAGGCAAAACAGATTCGAGAAATTTCCAAAAGGAAAATTAAGGCAAGGCAAGGCAAGTTTATTTATATAGCACATTTCATACACAATGGCAATACAAAATACAAAATTAAAAACAAAACAGAAGGAAAGAAAAGTACTGTGTGCGAGTGTTTTACTATTCAACCAGGATGAATCAAGTGCTGGGTGTATGTGATATGTAACAGATGTGAAGCGGTGTGTGTATATGACAATAAACTAATAAAGCCTATATCCAGCCTTCACCTGGGCTGAATGTATTTCATTTCTCGTGTGTGTGTTCAGGAAGTTGCAGTGATGGAAACTTTGATGGAAACACAAAATTTGAGTTTGAAGGGAGTAATATCTGTTTAGGCTATTAAGGATATGTAATTTTGCCAAATAAGAACATTTACTTTAAATACATTTTTTACTTTTAAATTTAAAAGCATCCTACTTCAGTGCAATATGTTACCATATCATCACGATTATCACAGAAAATTTGAATACTTGTAATGTGACAATTGGGTGTGGGTCGGGTGCGGATATATAAATCTGAGAAATCATAGGTTTGGGTGGGTGGTGGGTGGATGATTTATTTTTAACAGTGATGTTAGAGCTGATCAGCTCATCTTTACAGCTCTCAGCATCATATCATTCTTGGAGTGAGACTCCCGACAATGAAACTTTAGAAGCTGCCATACTACAGTGGGCTCTCACAAGCAGAGGCGAAGGCAAATCACGTGGAAGACAGTTATAGTCGTCACATAGACCTGAATCTGTGAGGGGGATAAACCCACAGAAAAACCGTCCTGAGGAAACTCCTGCACTGAAGCCACAGGGCAGTTAACTGGATCCAACTGGCATTCTCTGCACCATTAAGTGAAGACTCTCCACTTTAGAGTGTACTGCTTCCCCGCAGAGGGAGCTCTACAGTTAAGGACGGTCTCAACAACCTTGACTGAGAGACCATAGTTCAACAGTTGGTCTCCATCAGGGGCCAAACCTTAAGCTTCGACATCTCCAGCCAGGGGTGATAAAATGTGTCCCCAGCCTTAGATAGAAGGCCCCTCCTGATGGGAATCTCCAGAGCCATCAAGGCTAACCTGCTCTGGGGCAGGCTATATTCTGGGTAAGAGGACCAATCAGCAGTGAACAAAGTGACACATCTCTGACAATATGAAGTCACTTCCCCAGTTTCTCATGCTCCAAATTAAAGGTTACTACATAGTAAAATATTTCTAAATACAAAATTGTTTTGCTTTTAGCGATGATTATTTACTAAAATTATTTTATTTATATATTGTTTATATAATTACTATACCCCTAATCCATTACACAGGAGCAATTTTAGTTTAACAATTAATATTAAACGTTTAGTTTAAATATATACAAATAATATGTAATATAAAAAAGATTTGGAATCATATACCTATATAGATTATCAACTATATAAAATATCTTCACAACTTTCACTTGCACTGATACAACAAGATATTTTCTTCTTGTGTAAGTGCATTTATGTACTTCATATTCTTCAATCTCGTTATCCTCGGTAGAACAGTGAAAATCTTTCTGATTCTCCTCCGAGAATTGAATCGCAGTTTCTCTCAAGGCATGTGATTGGCTGTTCACTATTGATTTCACACAATCATGTGCACACATTCCATGAACTCAGGATCCAAGTCTAAGTTGACAGAGAAAGTTTTCTGTACAATCTATATTGTATAAAGTGCCATATAAATAAATGTGACTTTCAATTGTTGAACTGTGACTGTTCAAAATGACTAACAATTTCATGCCCATAGAAATGTTAACATACTGTATATGCCCATGCCACTGTGCAACCTCACAAGCTCTGCATTGCTATCTTTTATTCATCTCTGTGTTGTATAGAGCAGGACAACCCTATGGTTCTAAAAAATAAATAAAAATAAAATAAACAAGTACGAAATTTGAACAACCTTGTCCTTATAACAAAAATATCACCACTGGATCAACAGTTTTGTCACGTGTATTCAGCATTTTTTGTGTTCCATTGTGTCTAAGAACTGTATTTTAATGCATTAGACATAGTTTACATTTTAGTTCCATTGATTCCCCTTTTCTCTTCCTGTGTTTACATCCTGTTTCTATTAGTTTGTGTTTTTTGATTATGTTCACCAGTGTCTTGTTTAGTGTTTGTTATCTCCAGACTTCTCCAGACAAAATACATATATACTTTAGTGACATATTAACTCTTTCCCCACCAGTGTTTAGAAAGTGTTTGATCATTTTTACAAAACTTTTATGGCTCCTGATTTATTATATATTTTATATATATTATATATATATATATTTATTATATCTGAACATGTATTATAAAAAATAAAAAAAACCTTCTCGGATTACGACTGGAACCCTTGTTCCCTGAAAAAGGGAACGAGAACTGCGTTGAATGACACTTTGGGGGAACGCCCCTCAGCGTAGTGCCTCTGAAGCATGAATGAAACTAAGCCAATCTTGATTGGTGTTGCGTCATGACGTAACGTGTGACGGCATAAGCGGAAGCTACAAAAGAACGCCGGCAAACAACAGAGTTAGCTTCTGTGATGAAGCAAGCACTCCCAGGCAGGGGAAGGCGTGGCAAAGGGACGCAGTTCTCGTTCCCTTTTTCAGGGAACAAGGGTTACAGTCGTAACCCGAGACGTTCCCTTTCGAGGGAACTCGAACTGCGTCAAATGACACTTTGGGGGAATGAGTACCCACTATGCCACAACGAGCCCTGCCTGTCCCAGTGTGAAGCTGCGCACAGGCACACTTAGGACGAGAGCGCAAGGGTGCCAGGTGTAGATGGAATGTCCAGGCTATAAAATCTAATGAAAGTGTGAGGGGTGGCCCATCCTGCTGCATCGCAGACTTCCTGGATCGGGGCCCCTGAAAGTAGGGCTCTAGAGGACGCCATGCCTCTGGTCGAATGAGCCCTCAAGGCCATAGGTGAAGGCAAACTGCGCACCTGTTAGGCCATCAAGATAGCCTGAACGATCCAGTTGCTAATGGTCTGCTTGGATGCGGGAAGCCCCTTCTTGGGCGACCTGAAACAGACTAGCAACTGGTCTGACTTCCGCCATGAAGAGGACCTCTGAATGTATAATTTGAGAGCTCTGACAGGGCAGAGCAGATGAAGTCTCTCCTCATCCGCCATCATGTGAGGTGGAGGATGAAAAGCCTGCAGAACCGTAGGCCATGCCACATTCAAAGGCACCTTAGGCAAATAGCCCGGCCTGGGATGTAGGATGGCTTTAATGTTGCCTGGAGCAAACTCCAGGCACCCATGTGATATAGAGAGTGCCTGAAGATCTCCTACCCTCCTCAGAGAAGTAATGGCCAACAAAAAAGCCACCTTTAGTCAAAGGTTCTTGGCCTCAGCCGACTCCAGAGGTTTGAAGGGGGCCTCAAACAACCCTTCGAGAACCACCGCCAGGTCCCAAGTGGGAACTTTGGTATGAGCCGCAGGTCTCATCCTCCAAGCCCCACGGAGGAAACATACGACCAACTGCTGTCTCCCCAGAGGCCCATCACCCAGAGGAGCGTGGAAAGCCGAAATGGTAGCCACGTACACCTTGAGTGTGGACAGGGTAAGACCAGCCGGGAAGCGATCGAGGAGGAACTCCAGCACTGAAGCCACTGGGTAGTTAACTGGGTCCACCCCACGCTCTGTACACTATACGGTGAAAACATTCCATTTTAGGCTGTACAATTTCCTCATGGAGGGAGCTCTAGAGTTGAGTATGGTTTCCACTACTCCTGCTGACAGGCCAGCCTCTCTGTACTGTGCCCCCTCAGGGGCCAGACCCACAGTTTCCATAGTTCCGGCCGAGGGTGAAATATTGAGCCCTCTGCCTGCGTCAGCAGGTCCCTCCTGATGGGAATCTCCCATGGAGGGCCGTCCAGGAGCGATATTATGTTTGAGAACCATACTCGGGCCGGCCACAACGGGGCTACCAACAGTAGACTGATCCCGTCGCGACGGACCCTCTCTAGAACTCCCGGGAGCAGAGCGATCGGGGGAAATGTGTACAGATGCAGCCTCAGCCATGTCTGTACCATGGCATCCAACCCCAGTGGGGCTGGATGTGTGAGAACCACAGCGGACAGTGGGTCGTCTCTCGAGACGCAAATAGATCCACTTCCACTGGGCCGAACCCTTCGGGGTGGAGTCTCCATTCCCCGGGCCAGCCCCTGCCTCGACAGTATGTCTGCTCCCTGATTCTGATTCCCTGGGATGTATGTTGCTCTGAGAGACAACAGTTTCCCTTGGGACCACAGGAGGATCTGATGCGCCAGTCTGCATAGAGGGCGAGACCTCAGACCCCCTTGATGGTTTATATAGGCCACCACTGACGTATTGTCTGACCTCACAAGGACATGATGACCTTTGAGGTCAGGCAGGAAGCTTCTCAGAGCTCGGGACACCACCAACATTTCCAGGCAATTTATGTGCCAGGAGGAATGATTGTCCTGCCATAGGCCTTTCATAAAGCGCCCGTCCATGACCGCACCCCAGCCCGTGAGGGAGGCATCTGTCGAAACGGCTTGCCGGCGACATGACGCTCCCAGCACGGGGCCTTGGGACAGAAACCAAGCTTTCTTCCACATAGATAGGGAACGAAGGCATCGGCACGTAACCCTGATCATGCAGAATGGGTTTCCCTTCGGGGAGAACCCCTTGGTTTTTAACCACCACTGCAGGGCCCTCATGTGCAGGAGGCCGAATGGAATGATGTTGGAAGCTGCTGCCATGAGTCCTAACACTCTCTGAAAGTGTTTTACAGTGATTTAAAGCTTTATTTTCTAGCTTTATCCTGGTCACCGTGGCCAGGATGGATTCGATCCGTGCAGGAGACAATTGTGCCCGCATCGTGACCGAGTCCCACACCACTCCCAGGAACGTGGTTCTCTGGGCTGGTGTCAACCAACTGGTGTTTCTTCGTGTTGAGCCTCAACCCCAGGCTCTGGATGTGGGTGAGGACGACATCTCGATGCCGAACTGCCAGCTCTTGTGACTAGGCCAAAATCAGCCAGTCATCGATATAGCTGAGCACCCTGATACACTGAACCCTCAGCAGCGCTAGAGCTGCATCCATACATTTGGTAAATGTGCAAGGGGTGAGAGCTAGGCCGAACGGAAGAACCCGATATTGGTACACTTCACACCCGAAAGCGAACCTCAGGAACTTACTGTGAGATGGAAGGATGGAAATGTGGAAGTATGCGTCCCTTCAGATCTATCGTGACAACCAATCCTCGGACTGAATTTGGTTCACGATGATGGGAATAGTGAGCATCTTGAACTTGAACCTCCTCAGAGACCGATTCAAGTGCCTGAGATCTATTATTGGATGCAACCCCCCATCCTTCTTGGGAACTATGAAGTAACGGCTGTAAAACCTGGACTCCCTGTCTGGTGGAGGAATGCGTTCTATAGCCTCCTTTACCATCAGGAAGTTTACTTCTTGTTCCATTACCCAACCCTGCTCTGGGTCGACTACAGTCCAGACCACCCCACCAAAGTTCAACGGGGTGGTCTAGACTACAGTCCAGACCACCCCGTTGAACTTTGGTGGGCGGAAACCAAACTGCAGTCTGTACCCCTTTTGAATGGTGCGCAGGGCCCAAGGAGAAATATTTGTGAGATTTTTCCATGCATCGAAATATTTTACCAAGGGAACCAGCCTCTCGAGGCTGGCTTCGGGTATCAATCGGGATTCGTTCTCGACCCCCTGAAGCGGATCTCCGGCAGGGTTAGACCAAAAACGATTCTCGATGGGTGGACGCGATTGCTGCCTGGCCGCAGGCCTGTGGGGCAGACAGTGCAGCGTGCGTTCGCTGGAAACCGATGTGTCACGATGCGCACTTGACGGCAGGAAGTCGACATCGATTTCCTGCGGGCTCCACGGAGGAGGCGACCTCGATCGCTCCGCCATGGGTGGGGCCATCCGCAGAGAACCAAGGCTGGCTAGGATCTCTATGACGAAGCCTTTTTAGCCTGCAGGACGGCCCTCAGGTCGCCCTTCTTTTGTTGAGGCTTCGCCTGAGAGTGCCGTCTATGCCCCCAAGCTCCTTGAGGGGGGGCTCTAGTCGCGACACTCTCTTTTTGCGCCTGTCTATAGGCGGAGGAGCTGGCGGATGGCTGCGGCTGCCCACTGGGGGCAGACTTCTTGGATTTGGAGCGGCGAGGGAGGTATTGTCTGAAGGCTGCAGACTGTTTTTTCGTCTCCTGAAACCTGTCGACGACGGTGTTTACGGTGTCGCCGAACAGGCCAGAAGGCGAAATCGGGGTATCAAGGAGGAAAGCCCTGTCTTTCTCCTTAATGCCTGACAGATTTAACCATAAATGTCTCTCCGAGACCACCATCGCCGCCATAGAACGGGCCGTTTCTTTGGTAACTCGGAGAGACAAGTCTGCAGCCTTCCTCAACTCGATATCCTCCGGAGTTGGACCCTCGCCCTCATCAATATGCTTAAGAAGGTCGGCCTGGTACTCTTGCAGTACTGCCATAGTGTGCAGACTAGCGCCAGTCCGACCCGCAGCCATATAAGCCCTGCCCACTAAAGAAGCTGTGTCCCATGCATTCATGCATTTTTTTTTATTATCAACATTAATCACATTTGTTTCAAAGCTACAACGTGCATTAGCAATGCTTTTTTTATTTTTTTATTTACAGAAAACTTGGGTTTGTATTGGAAAACTTTGTGAACATGGAATATTTCCATTAAATAAAATGTATTATATAAACCTGACTGCGCTTGTCTCTACGGTTCTCCAAAAGACCAAATAATAAATGTTTCCATAGCAACACAACTTGACCATCATTATTCTTTGTGATAACATCACAAACATTTAGCAAAAATGGTCGTACGAATTGGCAGTGCCTAAACAAATGAACCACAGTTTCAGGGCAACTGTCACAAAAAGGCCAATTAAAATAAAAAAATAAATAATGTTTCACTGGGTAAATCCTATGGATAATTTTAAATGAGACCTCTTTGACTTTGTTTGTAATTAAATATTGATTGGGTATAAGCCAAACCTTTTTTCCAAATGATATTGTCTGTCAAACGATTCCAATACGAGTAAATGTAAGGCATAAGAAATGCTTCTTTTCTTTTCTTTTTTTTTTCCCGAGCAGGATTAAATGTAATTCATGGCTTCTCAGAAATGGTGCTCAAGGGACATTTTGTCAATTTGTGGAACTGGCACTGGGTGGATCCTGGAAGAGGATCCTGATCTTCCAGCACCTGGTCCAGACTCACAGCTTCTACCTGAGCCACCACAGCCCCTCATCATGCCCGCCACAGACCCCAAGCCAGCGCACATGCCTGCCATGGACCCTCAGCTAGAGGTCTAATCGGTCCTGGAGCCAGCACCCAATGCCCACTCTATCTACCGCTCATTGACCTGTCCATCCTCCACCAGCTCTACTATGGTCTTCTCCTCCACCGGCTCCACCATGGTGGTCTTTACTGGCCTGTAGTGGGAATCTTTTCCCTTTGTGTGGGCCTGGCCCTAAGCCCAACTTGACTGTTTTTGTGGTTTTGCTTGTGGGCAATGGTAGAAGGAAATGGTCAGATTAAATATTTTAACATTTTCAGTTTAAACATAATGGATCAGAAAAAAAAGCAGAGTTGGATTAAACTAAGACATACATCTTATTTGCCTGATATTATCTTCAGGAAATACTGGAGAGGCCACTTTTCTAAACTGATATCTTCCCAGAATTACCCTTTTTGGACATGCCCAAATATAAATTAATGTTTAGTTATTGCTGATATTCTAAATATTTTTTTTACATGACCCTGAAATCTGATAAATATAGGTCAGTTGTCAGTTGGATTTCTAGAAACCAAAACATTGGCTTAATATGTCTGTTGTTATTCTTCTAAATAAGATTATACAAAACATACAACACTACGCAAAACACTATAAAACGTAAGCATTAAAAAAAAACACCTGAAATAGTACAATTTAGAATTTTAGAGATTCCCAGTAATGGTAAATTATTTGGTATAGCTCTGTGATGGCCAGGATTTAAGCCACACAATTCTTATATATTCATCTTTGCATTTGATAAATAAATAAAAGGACATTACTATCTAGGTTTGGTTTAAGATCTTTATTCAGTGCACAGGCTTAGTTATTTGGCTTAAGGTTAAAAACATTTAAACTAGTTAAAATTCCTCTTTTATAAAATGTGATTTATAAAAGCATAGCTCAAATTGTTAAAGTTCATTTTGTAATTAACATGACTTGAAATTAGGGGTGTAACGATACGCGTATTCGTATCGAACCGTTCGGTACGAGGCTTTCGGTTCGGTTTTCGGTACGCATTACGTACCGAACGGTTCGTTGGACCATTTTTTTCTGCCGACAAAAATTCCGTTATTTCAAATAAAGGCGCGGCGCGGGTGGCAAGCGCGGCGCGGCGCGACCACAACATCAACTGGCAAATGCAATGTAAGGAACGACACTGAGCTACTCTTATTGTGTTTGTGTGGACCGTTTATCAGTTTTGACCTGTGAAGCGGGACTCGCGAGCCCTATGCGCGAGCCCTATGCGCGAGCCTGATCAAGCAACACTACCAAACAGCGCTAAGAGATCCAGACCAGTAAAGAAAGCATTTGAATTTCAAATGCTTTTTGAATTCGCCACAGAAGTAATAACATCGCTGCGAGATCTAGTGAGAAACATGCACATTTCTCTGTTATTAACGGATCAAACAGCGCTGACGTGGAAACCAGGAAGAAACATCGTGCCATGAATGAACTGGCCAGTGTCAGATCAGCAACATTCACCGTAGAATGGATTTACTGTAGTAACACTAACTGCAAGGTATGGAAGTTTGTCAGGAATAGTGGGCTATAATGCTTTCAAGTAACATTACGTCGGTTTTATTTTGACATTATGAATACAATTATTGCTGCCCTCAAATGTTAATCTGAACTAAAATAAACCTTTGTTTATAACTAGCCTACTACTACAATATTACATTTCATTTTGTCCAAGGAGCTGTTTTGTTTTATATGCTCATAAGAAGAGTCAAGTATAGCTCCATTATTGTTCAGTAAAAAAATCAAAAAAAAAAAAAAAAAAAAAAAAAAATCATACTTTATGATGTTAGTTTCATTAAATAAAATAATAATAATAATAAAAAAAATTCAAGGAAATTTCTCTGGCATTTATTTATTTTTGCTGTATGGAAAACGTACCGAACCGAACCGTACCGAACCGTGACACAAGTGTATCGTATCGAACCGAACCGTGAATTTTGTGAACCGTTACACCCCTACTTGAAATGTTTAGTTCCTGGTGTGTTGTGGGAATGGACCAGTCTATTTGTTTTCATGGTGCTGGCCACCTCCTCTAAATTCAGTGTATGTTTTGTCTAGTGAAAGTTGTTACTTATTGTACCCTGTGAACAGTGGTGTTGAATTTTGTCCTCTGTTAGTTTGAGAGGCTCAAGCCCAATTATGTCCTTTTTAAATACTGGATATTTCCTGTGATGTAATCTGAATGGAATACAATTTTTGCTGTATGGCCGGGACGTCCGAGGATCTCTGGAGGAAACCTGGAAAGGCGGCCACAGGATCACTGGCTCCCAGAGTGTTGTTTCCTATGTCCTCCAAATGAGGGAAAGGTTTGAGAGTATGACACAACATGCTCACAGGAATTTGATCGAATCTCAGAGTCGACAGCGAATCTGGTATGACAAAAAGGCCAGAGCCAGGAGATAAGGTATTGGTGATGCTGCCTAGTGACAACAGTAAGCTACTGGCTAAATGGCAAGGACCCTTTGAGGTGATTCGGAAGTTGGGGTCTACCACCTATGAGATTGCTTTACCAGGGCAGAGCCGATCCAAACGGGTACTCCATATTAACTTAAAGTAACTAATGTTACTTTGGACCTTCAGCATCTGTCATTACATCAACAGGCTGACGTTCAAGGTCTCTGTAGTCCAGAGGTGTTTAAAGAGACACCTGGAAGAACTAGTTTGGTACAGCACAACATAGTACTTTGTGATGGAGCAGTACCTCGACAAAGGAGTTATCGTGTGCCTGAACGGCTCTTGACCTCTCTAAAAGAGGAACCGGATCAAATGTTGACTATGAACATCATTGAACCCTCTCGGAGTGATTGGTGTAGTCCTGTGGTGTTGGTTGCAAAGAAGGATGGCAGTCTCCTTTTTTGTGTGGACTTCCGTTATCTTAATTCCGTCTCCAGATTGGACTCCTATCCAACACCTAGGATTGATGAACTGATTGATCGCCTAGGCCAAGCTAAATGGATAACCACTATTGACCTATGTAAAGGTTATTGGCAAGTCCCCTTGACTGCCCAGTCAAAAGAACTGACTGCATTCCGCACTCCTTGGGGGCTCTACCATTTTTCTGTTATGCCTTTTGGGTTACATGGGGCTCCTGCTACATTTCAGAGGCTTATGGATCTTGTGTTGTCTGGCCTTTCTGATTACGCAGCTGCATACTTGGATTACATTATTGTGTATAGTTCATCCTGGGAGCAACATCTCCAACATCTGAAGGAGGTGTTCCATCGCATTCAGGAGGCGGGTCTCACCATTAACTCTTCCAAGTGTGCTCTAGCTAAAAAGGAAACGGAGTACCTAGGGTATGTAGTCGGCAATGGGGTCATTAGACCCCAGCTTCAAAAGATTGAGGCTATCCAAAACTGCCCTCTGCCAGAGACAAAAGCTCAGATCTGATAATTCTTAGGGATGCCGGGTTGGTACAGAAGATTTGTACCGAACTTCTCTGCTCGTGTGGCACCCCTGACTGATTTGACTAGAAAAAATTGCCCTAACCAGATTTGCTGGACAGAGGAAGCAATGGAAGCTTTCCAGGACATAAAGGCTGCTGTATGTGAAGAGCCAGTGCTTTATTGCCCTCATTTTGGAAAGCCATTTGTGTTGCAGACTGATGCCTCTGATTATTGGCATTGGTTCAGTGCTCCTTCAGGGTGAGTCAGACAGTAGACATCCAGTGGCATACGTCAAAAGAAAGCTGTATCCAAGGGAGGTATGGTATTCCACCGTTGAAAAGGAGTGCCTGGCGGTGAAGTGGGCCTTAGATACCTTCAGGTACTACCTTCTTGGTAGAGAGTTTACCATTGAAACTGATCATCGACCATTGCACTGGATGGACCGAATGCAGTATACCAATGCTAGAATTACCCGCTGGTACCTTTCTATGCAGCCTTATAAGTTTAACTGCTGACTTCCTCTCCCGCTTACCACCCTGAGACCTTAGGTGGGGGAATGTGTGATGGCCAGGATTTAAGCCACACAATTCTTATATGTGACCCGATCTGGCGAAATGAGTCGGAAGTCGCAACGTTCCATTTTAAGATATGGGCCGATTATGTGGAAAAACAATGAAATAATAGATTTTTGAAAAAAAAAATTTTTTTGCTAAAATCCAAAGAACAGACATTCAAAAATAATCTCCTAAAGTTTCGTAGTCCAGATAATTGAGTAAAGATATTTAAATGACTATTAAAGTTTACAAAGTTTTACTAAATTCGCTGAAAATGAATATTGCTTTTCTCAACTCCTCTCGTCACCTCTGAGCATTTCCCGGGAATCCCCTCAAACGTCTCTGCTCTCCAAATATGGTGTTTCACGTTGTATAGAACCAATCAAAGAGCTTAGAAATGTACACAAACGCTGATCATTTGTCAATGGGAAGCCCCGTTTCGACTGACCGGCACGCGATTGGTCCAGCCATCCTCCTGTCAGACTCGTAGCGCTATGTGTAAACAAGCTAGCAGATCTCCTCAGAAAGATTAAATATTATTAATTTGAGAAATGTCGCTGTCAAAAGAGAGCAAAGTCGCCAAAAAGTCGCCAAAAGTGTTGAAATCACTAGAGGCTTCTAACCTAAGCTCTGCTGCTGGTCATCAAGAGTGGCTAAGGCTAGTCAGTGATTTTTTTGGATCTGGAGACGTGTCATCCTCTGATGACAGCGACAGCAGTGACAGCCCTGTGGTATTTATCGTGTATGGATGTGAGTGAGTGCAATTATTCTGTGAGTGTATTTATCTGCAAGGAGAATCCATTACAATGTGTTTGATTTATTTTAACCCAATATTTAACTGTTGGTATCTCTGTTATGAACGTGTTAAACTATTATTGTCAACTAGCCTACACAAAGGTTCTATTTCCTTGTCTCTCTGCCTCTCTCTCTCTCTCTCTCTCTCTCTCTCTCTCTCTCTCTCTCTCTCTCTCTCTCACACACACACACACACACACTCACACACACACACACACACAGACACACACACACAGACACACACACACACACACACACACACACACACACACCCTCTCTCAAGGAAAACTGTAGCACCTCTGTTCAATCTTTCTGATTTTAGTAAATGTTTGTAAAAGTGCCTTTTAAATTATTTATTAAAATAAAAACTTTAAAATAATTTGAGCTTCAGCCTGGTTTAATAGCATATATTAATGTCTTTGGTCAAATTAAGCTGTACAATAAATAGTTTACCCCTTTAAATGCAATGGATTTTGAAAGATATCAACAAAAAACGGGTAAAAAACTTTAAAAGCGATTTTCTCAGGTTTTCAATTGTAAAAAGAGGACAGACGACCATAATTCAAATGTGTATATCTTTACAACCATTCAAGGTATGACTTTGACTTGGATATCATTTGAAAGCTTATGGTCTCCTCTTTCCATTAATACCAAAATCTCAATTTTGAAATTTGGGTCACTGTGACTCATTTTGCTGGATCAGGTCACATATATTGATCTTGGCATTTGATCAATAAATAAAAGGACATTACTGTATTGGTTTGGTTTAAGATCTTTATTTGTCATTGTACTGAGTCAGTGCACAGGCTTAGTTATTTGGCTTAAGGTTAAAAACATTAAAACCAGTTAAAATTCCTCTTTGGCTACAATGTGATATATAAAACATAGCTCAAATTGTTAAAGTTAATTTTGTAATTAAGATGACTTGAAATGTTTAGTACCTGGTGTGTTGTGGGAATGGACCAGCCTAGTGACAAAGATTCAAACAGGAAGTTGATTGAAGTTTTATGGGAATTCTAAAGGAAATAAGACTGTACCAATTTTGATGTATTAGAGGGGACATAATAGAATTAATAGAATTCTTTTTGCATTAACAAAAATGTATCCATGGCTCTAAATTGAGTTAAATGTATTCTGTTCATTCCAGGGTTTGTGTTGTTTTTGTTGAGAAAGTTTGTGTGGTTTTGTTTCCCCTTTTTTGTTTTCATGGTGCTGGCCACCTCCTATAAATGCAGTGTATGTTTTGTCTAGTGAAAGTTGTTACTTATTGTACCCTGTGAACGGTGGTGTTGAATTTTGTCCTCTGTTAGTTTGAGACGCTCAAGCCCAATTATGTCCTTTTTGAATACTGGATATTTCCTGTGATGTCATCTGAATGGAATACAATTTTTGGCCTTTTTCCTCTCTAATGAGGCTTGATCACTTTTTATCTTGCATAAGCAAGATTTAATAAACTGTCACAATTGAAGACCACTTTGCTCCCTGTTTTGTGGCGATGGATGGACTAATTTTTTTTGTTGTGATTTGCTAAGACTCATGGCAGATCCATCACAAGCTCTCTAATCTTTCTAATAAAATTAAAAAAGCCATAAAATACAATCATAAATAAATAAATTCTGCAAAGATTGGTCAGTAAAACCAAATAGCAAACTTAAGGCATCTGGTTCCAGTAAAATGTAATAAACAATGTTAACTTTCAGTTTCTAATGTAATAATGTTTGTAATAATGTATTTGAATGATAATACAGTACACTCAGACAAAAAATTACAAAAGCTGTCACTGGGGAAGTACCCTTTCAAAATGTACACCTTTGTACCTAAAGAGTGCATATTACTACCTCTAAGGCACATATTGGTACTAAAAGTGTACATATTAGTACACTTTTGTTATAATATTAGAACCTTTTAACCTAGAAATCTGCTGGTGAAAGAAAGAAACACTATATTATTTTATTTATTTTTTTCATTTTTTTTTTTCATAAAATAATTTGTCATTAGAGCATAACTCTTACCATGTTGATGGCATTTACTGGGCCAATACTGTTGACAAACATGTCTGCATGGATCACGGTTGGTTTGACTGTAAAGAGCAGTGGAGAGAAACAAGGAGAATGTAGAATTAGTTCAGTTATCTCAGAGTACATTTAAAAGAGGTTTATTAAGGTAATGACAATGTAGTAAGTCTGCACCTGCATTTCTTTTGTGAAAAGTTTTGCTTGAAAAAATCTAATTCAATAAAATGTATATGATATAGGCATCCAAACATACACAAGCACAAATAGTAAATATCTGAAGTTTAATTCACCATTAAAAATGTCTAAATGTTTTTGAATAAGCTGTTTGCAGTTTTGTTTTAGCTACTGATTGCAGGTCATGGCAGAACACTTACTCCACTAACTACAGAGAATGAATGAATGAATGAATGAATGAATGAGACTATAATATAAGCAATATTACGGCATCTTGGCTGTACTGTTTGCAAATAACGAGAGTCCAATGCTTTGCCGTAACCAAGCTGTCACCACCATTTAGCATCAGTTGTCATTTATAGACTACCCAGTGTGAAACCATGGCATGTAAAAAAGGTTAGTATTAGGTTAATATATTATAAAGGTTAATATGACAGGATGTTAAATGCGATCACATGTACTTTAACAATAGACAGTCATGCATGTAAACATATGGTCATTGAGGCTGTAAGTGGGACATAAAAAAATATTATTTTTACAAAGAAATCTTTGTTACTTAGATAATTTGAATAGCTTGCTTTTTATGCATGTGTTTCCAAGAGAGCATTTAAGTTGCATTTATTTAAAATCTGCATTTATTTTACAGCTGGATTTGGCTGATGCAGTGAAAAATTTGCAATATGATTACATGTTTTTCCATTTTCTCATCTTTCTCATTTTTTCAATGTTTTTGTCCCAACAAATATTTTCTCAAAAACTTCATTTTGTCATGTATTTGTACTATGGCTGTCAACGCTAACTCATTAACACATGCAATTAATTCAAAAACCTTAATGTGTTATTTAACAATTTGGAAACAAATTTCCAAATTTATGGAAGAAAATTAATGACAAATGTTTTTGAAACAAAAAAGCTTTTTAAATTGCTCTACTTGAAAAAAATATGCATAGCATTAACCCTGCTTGCATTTTAATGCATTTTAGGGCTTGCATTTGTATGGGCTGAAAGTCAACATAGTTGTATATTTGTGAATATTTCAATTCAAAACATTTCACACACATTTTCATTATTAAAAATTCAATAATCAAATTTCACTTTCAAATGATTAATTCCGTGAAAAATACATCCTATAATATTCGACAGGCAATTTACGGTCCATGTCATTTTGCTTACACAAATTCAGTGGTTCAAATTCTACAGAAAATTCAACGTTTCACATCTGGGAACTGCAGGAATAGTAGTAGATTGCCGATGCATGATCTCCATCTGCTGTTTGTGGGCTCACCAGCAGGTGGTGCAAGCGCATGTTGATGAAGACCAGAGCAACGGGTAGAGAGAGTCATTCATTCATTAAAACGGATGTGCAGAAATGGAGCAAGCGGTAAGTATAGGCTTTGTGTTGATTATCAGGACCAGTATGTACACTGAAAGATGAAAAAGTTTTTGTCACTACAAATATTTTCTCACAACTTCATTTTGTTATGTATTTTTACTATGGCTGTCAACGCTAACGTGTTAACGCATGCGATTAATTCAAAAATCAAACGTCGACTAGTAAAACCTTTAGTCAAGGGCAGCCCTACCAAGCTGACATCATTAAGTACTTAGATGAGGGAGCTCTAAGGAGCTCAGACAAGTGACTAATGACAGTGACATGACGTGAAGGCCAAGTATGATATGTCAACACATTCTCACCCCAAAGCGTCACTTTCAAACAAGCTTCAATATCTGACGCTCAAAGCACCCTTTAGTGTCCATATGTGACGCTTCGGTTATGGGTAGGTTTAGGCGTCATGTAACTGACGCTTTCGAAAGTTCGTCAATATCCGACGCACAAAGCACCCTTAGCGTCAATATGAGACGCTTCGTTTATGGGTAGGTTTAGGTCTGTGGTAGGGTTATGCGTCTCATATGGACGCTAAAGGGTGCTTTGAGCGTCAGATATTGAAGCATTTTTGAAAGCGTCAGTATATGACGACTTGGGGATGAGAACGGGCTGGATATGTTGCTTTGTGCCATGAAGCTGTAGTGCCTGAGACAGATCAGACACACAATAATTTGTTATAGCTTAAAGATCATCTACATTTTGATGGAGATTACATGGAATATGTCCCTTGCTTTAGTGTAGGATTTCACCTGCTGGAAAACAAACACTATTAAAATGAGTATAACATGGAATTACCATTATAAACAGTATATGGCAGCAGAGGACCACTCACTGACTCATTCTACTCACTAATATACTTATTTTAACAGGTTTTGCTTTTGAAGTCATATTTATGATTACGGTGAAACCTGTTAATGGTGTTATAAAGAGGAGACTTGGAGTAATCATTTTGTTTCCTATAATTTATTTCAAATATCTGTAACAAAATGTGTGTGTGTGTGTGTGTGTGTGTGTGTGTGTGTGTGTGTGTGTGTGTGTGTGTGTGTGTGTGTGTGTGTGTGTGTGTTTAAGCATGCTTAATGTGCTAAGTTTTACAGATTAACCTTTTAATTTCTCTGTGTGTCTTTGTGTATTCTCCATCGAGGATTTGTTATGTGTAAGCCCTACATTTATATGTGTTCTGAATTGTGGGTTTATTGTTTCATTTGGGGTCGGCCTAGACCCCAACAACATAGAAGTGACAAAGGTTCTAAAGCACTTGAACCCCGATAATTGCTGCTCACAGCTATATTTATTAGGGTTTCAAGCGCAAAGCGTTTAAACCCTATTGGAATTTTAGGGATTTTTAGGGGATCAAGGGCGAACCACTGAAAACCTATTGTATTTGTAAGGATCTTTATAAGGGTTTCAAGTGTGAAGTGCCAAAACCAAAATCTTCAAGATTGTGTTTCTTTCACATACACATTATAGACTAATTCAGATGAAATAAGTGGCAACGTGTGTCCCACTTTTTCAACTGTGTGGTGACGGAGAATATGTGCTTCCTCTGTCACAAAAGAGCACACGTAATAGGCTGGTGTAGGTGAAGCAAGTGGGCAATACCACCACTCGAGTCCCACTTATTCATCTATCGCCTCTCCGGTACTGGAAGTACGGAGCATGAAAATGGGCTGTTACAGAATAGGAGAGCAGGCAGTACAGCTTCTCGCTTCCTTATCTGCCGCCCTCTTCGCAATGTAATTTCCATCTGTATTCACTTCTTTTAGGCTGGGCTGAAAAGGACAAGTGAGCAATATTGCACTCTCGTCTCACTTCGTTTTTGGTCAGTGCCCTACAGTACAGGCAGCTCAGGGGTGGTAGCGATATGCTCCTTTATTGAATTGGGCTAGTATAGATGAGGACAGTAGGCAGTGCCGCCACTTGCGTCCATCTCATTCCCTAATCTGTCGCCTCTCCAGCATGGTCTGGAGGTGGTAGTGTGGACATAGTGAAGCTGCTATGTTAACATGGTTTCTGGCAGTTCACAAGGAGCAATGGAAAGACAGAGCATAAAGGTGGACATCGTTGCCATTGCCATCTCTGCCAGTACTTTGACCTTATTAACCTCATTAGAACCGGGTAACCACTAGCTGATAGGGCCACTTGGCTAAAAGGTGGACTTTCTCTGGCAAGTCTTTTGGCAATGGAGCTCTTGGAGAAAAGTGGTTGTTATCGCCATGGCTGCCCCTCTTTCTCATTGGTTCCTTTCGGATGATGGAGGTGGGGTGTCGTCAGGCAGGGTCTACATACCATTTTGGATGGTCTGTAATAGAGAGCAGGAGGATGTGGAAGCTGCTATAGATTCTCCATTCTTAGTACTCACTCAGAAAACTTCCCGGCATTACACTACACTCCCTTCAGTTAGGATACCGCTGAGAGCTAATGGCCAAGGGTTCGGACAGTCAGGATAGCAATACTTTGGTCTGCCCCCTTCATTGGGAGTTATGGAGTATTTTCTAAAGTGGAGAGCTAGCTAGCTCTGCCATGGGTCATTTGGGCTTAAAGGTTAGTCCCATTTCCCTAAAAAGGGGAAGATTCACCTGTGACGTCACCTTACTTTGGTAGCCAAATTGCAGTGTGTCACACATGTTTCAGACACTGGCTCGCACAAAGCATTCCCATAGCGTCAACACCATGATGCAGCTTCTTGTTCCCCTTCTCAGGGAACAGGGTTACATATGTAATCTAGACTTTTTGGAATGTGATGTCTAAAATAAAGGAATGTATGTACAAGTTAAACTAAAGATAAAGACAACGCAAACAAGATACCAGTTGAATGAATAAATCAGAGAGATATTCCCACATCATATGTAAGAGCTTTTCACATAATATCTGCTGTATGCATGGACACTTTAACAAACATTGAATCCTGAGTTTCTAATTGAGAGGGAGTTTGGTGGAATGATTTTGTGGCAAGCCTTTGTGGCAGCAGGATGGTGGCGTGACTGATAATGAGTGCCACTTGTGCGCCACACCGGTCTTGAGTTTCTCACGGAGGAGCTTCGGAATGGTAGCATAAAAGGAAAAGCGACGACAGTGAAGGACGAGAGAGGACCAGGCCTGGACTTTACGTAATGTTTTGTTTATGTGTGTGAGGCAGTCGTTCGTGAGGGGCTGTTTTTGTGTTTGTATTTGTTTTTTGTGTTTGTTTAATCATATTATGATTAAAGTTCAGAAATTTTCGCCGGTTCCCGCCACCTTCTTCCCTTATCAACAAACTTCAATACACTGGTGCCAAAAGCCGGGAATGAAGGGGGGACGCGCTGTCGGAGAGAGCCCTCGCTGCCTGGAGGCACCATGGAGGAGCGGAGACCAAGGTGGTGGTGCTGGAGCTATGGATCGAGTGAGACGAAGAGCTCGCTGCTGCGCTTCTGGGTTGAGGAGAGGTGGATGCTGTCCGAGAGGGAGCGGAGGAGTCTGAGCCGTTTGCTAGGAGGCCGGAGCCTGCTGCTGTCCGCCATGTTTGGGGACTCACAGGGAATGGGGGACACGCTGCTGGCTGCCCTCAACTGGAGAAGCCATCGCTGTCCGCCAGGAGGCGGAGGAGGAGGAGGAGCAGCATCGAGCCGTCCACCAAAGGATGTCCAGTACCATTGCATGGCACCACTAGTGAGAGTCTCTCAGCTGGTTGAAAACCGAGTTCAGGTTCAGGAACCAGACCAATATTTTTTTCCCTTTTCTTGTCGCTCCTTATGCTTCCATCTCCTTTTCTTTCGCCTCATCTGTCCTTACCACAATATACTGCGACCGCCGTGACTGGCCCCCCCGAAAATGGAGGGTGGAGTAGAGGGCAGTTTCGTGGGTACCCCCCACCCTGCGAGGGGCGATGGGGGGTATGTGGTAGGCAGGACGAGGCTGGTGGTGTGACTGATTATGAGCGTCACCTGCACACCGCACCGGTCTCAGGTTTCTCACAGAGGACTTTCGGAAGCATAAAAGGAGGAGCGACAACAGTGAAGGACGAGAGAGAACCAGGTATGGACTTTATTTATGTGTGTGCAGCAGTTGTCCGTGACGGACTGCCGCTTTTACTTTTGTTTTGTGTTTGTTTATTTTATATGATTAAAGTTGTGAAACGTTCGCCGGTTCCCGCCTCCTCCTTCCCTTATCAACGAACTTCGTTACAGCCTTGTACTTTTGTGTTTATGTATTTATGTTGTGTTGTAGTATTGTTTTTATTTCATACAGTAGGTTAACTGCAAATGTTTCAACAATGATTCCGTCTACAGCATGCATTTCGAAGCAGTTAATCATTTAAATTATGGTTAAATTAATAATTAATTCAACAACATATAGCCTACATAACACTTTACTCATTTGGAAACTAATTCTAGTAAAATGCTATAGAATTTGCGCTGTCTTTAAGAGTCTCAAATAGATGTTGATTAATCAGGAAATTAAATACATGCATCATAACTTATTCAAACAAATAATGCTGACTGCTTTATTTCCAATGGTGCATGGTAAACTTTGAATTTTAATAGGCATACAATATAGTGCAATATAGTAAAAGAGGCATGTATTAATTATGATTGTATAAGGCTATGCAAATCAATTTCTGCAACTAATCACACATGTTCATGTTTAATATTTCCTCTGTAATTACGTAAATGAAGAAATTACCAGTTACCTGTGTCTGAAGTGTGCAGTAGACACATAAGCATTATAAGCATACCATAAGCATTACAGATACAATCTAAAGTAACAATTCATTTAAATACGTTTATCATAAAACTAATTCTGTGAGACTGAGCAGGATTGATTTTAGGTCAATGTTTTGGCTTTAAATCAATGATGCCCTCTGTCGGTAGGGATAGTAAGATGGCCACTCAAACACTTCCGGTGACTTCACTGCCTGATGGCAGTTTATAATGCAATGAGTAATCCAGTCATTATACAGATCAGTGGTGCAAACTTAAATATTTAATAAGGTTCAGAATTTTTGAAGATTAGATACAGTTGGGAGAACAAGTATTTGATACACTGCCGATTTTGCAGGTTTTCCCACTTACAAAGCATGTAGAAGTCTGTAACTTTTGTCATAGGTACTCTTCAACTGTGAGTGACGGAATCTAAAACAAAAATCCAGAAAATCGCATTGTATGATTTTATTGCATGACATAAGTATTTAATACATCAGAAAAGCAGAACTTAATGTTTGGTACAGAAACCTTTGTTTGCAATTACAGGTATCATACGTTTCCTGTAGTTCTTGACCAGGTTTGCACACACTGCAGCATGGATTTTGGCCCACTCCTCCATACAGACCTTCTCCAGATCCTTCAGGTTTCGGGGCTGTCGCTGGGCAATACGGACTTTCAGCTCCCTCCAAAGATTTTCTATTGGGTTCAGGTCTGGAGACTGGCTAGGCCACTCAAGGACCTTGAGATGCTTCTTACAGAGACGCTCCTTAGTTGCCCTGGCTGTGTGTTTCGGGTCGTTGTCATGCTGGAAGACCCCGCCATGACCCATCTTCAGTGTTCTTACTGAGGGAAGGAGGTTGTTGGCCAAGATCTCGCGATACATGGCCCCATCCATCCTCCCCTCAATACGGTGCAGTCGTCCTGTCCCCTTTGCAAAAAAACATCCCCAAAGAATGATGTTTTCACCTCCATGCTTCACGGTTGGGATGGTGTTCTTGGGGTTGTACTCATCCTTCTTCTTCCTCCAAACACGGTAGGGCTGTCAAAATTGCTCAAAAATGACGTTCGAATATTCCCTCTAAAAAACACATATATTCGAACTATTCGAACATCTGGATGCGCATTACGTCAATAACATGACAAATTAATACTAAGAGTCATAACTACTTGTATAGGTAGTTTATTTAAGTTTAAACATATTTGACAACGTATTACCTACACAAAAACAAGTAAATCAACTAATGGCCAAGACCGCAGACCTCTCGCTCGCTCGCTCACTCGCACTGG
This sequence comes from Squalius cephalus, assembly GCF_949319135.1. Lineage (NCBI taxonomy): Eukaryota > Metazoa > Chordata > Actinopteri > Cypriniformes > Leuciscidae > Squalius > Squalius cephalus. Next base: position 32,344,801 of record NC_137138.1, read on the forward strand.
CAGACACTCTTTCTCTCTCTCGCCTTCACCCTCACACTCTCTGCGCATAACGGTTTAAATGAACAACAACAATAAACAAATGTTGAGTGCTGATCAAGAGTTTTGTGCAAGCAATTTAAGGTTGCGACTCTTGTCCCAATTATAGCAGGCTTCATTCAGTGATTGAAACAAATATTATTAACATTAATTGAAGTTTTACAGTATATAGAACCCCTCAGGCAGCACGCCCACTCGCAAAGCAGACAGCCGTGCCTCTGCTACCGCGGGCGTGTTTTTCCACATTCGAATATTAATTTTCACCTTCAAAATTCTGTTTTTGAAAACTATTTGAATATATATTCGAATTTAGAATATTCGTTGACAGCCCTAAAACACGGCGAGTGGAGTTTAGACCAAAAAGCTCTATTTTTGTCTCATCAGACCACATGACCTTCTCCCATTCCTCCTCTGGATCATCCAGATGGTCATTGGCAAACTTCAGACAGGACTGGACATGCACTGGCTTGAGCAGGGGGACCTTGTGTGCGCTGCAGGATTTTAATCCATGACGGCGTAGTGTGTTACTAATGGTTTTCTTTGAGACTGTGGTCCCAGCTCTCTTCAAGTCATTGATCAGGTTCTGCCGTGTAGTTCTGGGCTGATCCCTCACCTTCCTCATGATCATTGATGCCCCACGAGGTGAGATCTTGCATGGTGCCCCAGACCGAGGGAGACTGACCATCATCTTGAACTTCTTCCATTTTCTAATAATTGCGCCAACAGTTGTTGCCTTCTCACCAAACTGCTTGCCTATTGTCCTGTAGCCCATCCCAGCCTTGTGCAGGTCTACAATTTTATCCCTGATGTCTAGGGCCCTATAATTTCCGCGATCACGGAATCGCGGACGGAATCGCGGAATTGGCAAATTAACGCGGAATCTAGTGTCAACGCGGAATTTCGCGGAATTTTACCTATTTGGAATTAAATTCTGTTTTGTGTGGGAGAAAAACGTATGTCTGAGGAAAATCGCATATTACTGAAAGAACAAGCAGAGAGAGAGGCCCGGTCGCGCGCGCGTCTTCAAACTGTCTTGCTCTCTCTCACTCCCTCGCGCTTCTAAATCTTGACAGTTTGAAGACGCGCGCGCGACCGGGCCTCTCTCTCTGCTCGTTCTTTCAGTAATATGCGATTTTCCTCAGAAAATGTTTTCTGTGTTGACAAATCTTGTGCGATGTCCTAACTGCCGGGATAATCACACGCGTACAAGTCTTCTAATGATACGTCCGATTCGCGAACTAATGACTCCTTTGAACCGATTCACTTTAATGAATGGAAACAACTGATCTGTCCAACACTGAATCGGTTCGGTGTATAACAAAATCGGTAACACTTTACAATAAGGTTCCATTGATTAAACTCTAGTTAACTAGATCAGTTAATGCCTGGTTCAGATTACACGATTTTAGCCCGATTTTGGCACGATCCGTTTGACGTAGGGTGTCGTGGGGATTCGCAAACGACAACGGGCGTCGGGACGCAAGATTCGATCGTTTCATCTCGTATAGTGTGTCATAGTGGGCGACAACCTACGTCGCGTCTGCGATGCTTCACGACATCACGACAGAAAGACTAGCATGTTTAATTTTTTAACGGTCCTCCACGACGACGGCGCCGAGTGAGTGAGGGAGAGTGAGTGAGAGTCTGTGTTCGCGAGTGAGTGTGTGACTGTGTGTGCGTGAGAGAGAGTGTGTGTGTGTGTGTGTGTGTGAGAGAGAGAGAGAGTGCGTGTATGTGAGTGAGTGTGTATGTGCGATAGGGGTGTCAAAATTAATCGTTTCTACGATGCATCGCGATGCAGACGAGGACGATTCGGTTTCGGTTCAGTAATAGACCATAACCGATTATAATGTACTGACGCTTTTCTGACGTCATTTTTTGCGTACGTGCTTTGTCGCGGTAGCATACAATGACAGAGGGAGGTGAGACGCGAGTGCGAGAAAATAAAAAATGCTCCAACTACTTTAAAGCCGACATCTGGGCACATTTCGGCTTTTATGAACAACCTGGTAAGCACGACCTGCAGAAGACACGCGCTGTGTGCACTCATGTCACGCACAAATAGAATATGCAGGAGGTAATACCACTAACTTGATAAACCACGTTAGCCGTTTTCACCCCGAGCTGTTAACGCCTGGCAGAGTCTGACTGCTTTAGAGTAAGCGGATGAGCTCCAACGTCACCCGAATCCGCAGCCAAAAACAAATCATCCACCCGCCCAATAATTTTTTCTTATTTAAGTATACGCACCCGATGGTCAAATTACAATTATTCTGTGTTACGCGTGATTATAAATGGATGATCGTCACCTTCAACAGCGGATTCGGCGACGGTTGATGCGCGCATCTTTAACGGTAACATACACTGATTAATGAGCGCTGCTTTTAAATGAACATTTCTTTAAAACAATATTTATTTGACAGATTTCCTTTTCTTAATGGCATAAACAAGCTTTACTCCCTTGAAACTTGAACTGGAATGTCACTGTTTCTGTCACTGCGACTTCCCGAACAGGCGAGCACACGCACACACATGCGCGCACACATCACTTTTGAAGTAAAATTTTAAATTGAGGATGCGGTGCATCGCGATGCATCGTGATATCGAATTGAACTGAATCGATGACATGATAATCGTAATCGAACCGAACCGTGAGACCACTGTCGGTTCACACCCCTAATGTGCGAGTGTGTGTGTGTGTGTGTGTGTGTGTGTGTGTGTGTGCGAGTGAGTGAGCGTGTGTGTGTGTGTGTGTGTGTGTGTGTGAGAGAGAGAGTGAGTGCATGTATGTGCGAGTGAATGAGTGTGTGAGACGGCTCGCGATGACTGGTCGGAAAACAACGTGTAGTCTGACATGTTTCTTGTCCACGACATGACAAGATTTTTAGGAGTCAAAATCGTGTAATCTGACACAGTGACTATCGTAACAGACAAAAAAATCGTGTAATCTGAACCAGGCATAACATTAACTTTTAATAAACTGCACTTCTACAGCATTTATTAATCTTTATTAATGTTAATTTCACCAGTAGCCTACATTATTTAAATGAAAAGTTGTATTTGTTAACATTAGTTAGCTTAATGCACTGTGTGAAGTAACATAATAAAAATACAGGGTTAGGGTTAACTAAGATTAACAAAGATGAATAAATACAGTAACAAATGTATTGCTCGTGGTTCATGTTAGTTAGCCTAATAGCCTACATTCACTAATGTAAACAAACCAAACCAGATTTAACACCTCTTAAAATGAGAATTTTGTTTGTTACCTCAATAAATTTAGGGTCATTCCTATTTTATTTGTGTACATTTTAATCATTAACATTAAAAACACTCTTTTTACGACTAAAATAACAGTAAAGGGTAAAAAAAAAACTGAATTCTCAAAAATTAAAACGGAAAAAACGGAATTTGCAAAAATTAAAACGGAAAAAACGGAATTTGGGAAAAAATAAAACGGATTTTATAGGGCCCTAGATGTCCTTACACAGCTCTCTGGTCTTGGCCATTGTGGAGAGGTTGGAGTCTGTTTGATTGAGTGTGTGGACAGGTGTCTTTTATACAGGTAACGAGTTCAAACAGGAGCAGTTAATACAGGTAATGAGTGGAGAACAGGAGGGCTTCTTAAAGAAAAAACTAACAGATCTGTGAGAGCCGGAATTCTTACTGGTTGGTAGGTGATCAAATACTTATGTCATGCAATAAAATGCTAATTAATTATTTAAAAACCATACAATGTGATTTTTTGGATTTTTGTTTTAGATTCCGTCTTTCACAGTTGAAGTATACCTATGATAAAAATTACAGACCTCTGCATGCTTTGTAAGTAGAAAACCTGCAAAATCGGCAGTGTATCAAATACTTGTTCTCCCCACTGTATGTATTTTATCCAGTTGTTAAAGGTGAAGTATATAAGAAGTTTGTAAGCCAATTGTTTATTGCCTACTATTAGTATGCAATTTATGGGTTTATGTCCCCCAGAAGTGTAAACACTCTGCTTCCCGGGAACCATCAAAGCATTGTGAGTGGTCCATTCAGATCTGTCAATCTCTTTCCAGCTCAACCTATAGCGAGAGTTTAGGGCTTGGCTACTTTAGCAGGCTGAGCCAGAGGGTTTAGCCAGTGTTGCAGGACTGGACAATGCGACTAAAAATAGATGTGTGAGAACTGTGAAAAGCATTTAGGAGGAGCATGTGTCCGATTTGAAAAAAAAAAAAAAAAAAATCAAAAGCCTACAAAGTCATTGCCGGATAAGGCAGTGAGACAACTAGTCAGCTGTCTAAGTTTTCTGACGCAGCCAACTAGCCTACTCAATTGGGTACTTATGACACATTGCAACATAGTTAAACCTATTCTTGATATGTTGGATATTTGATTGAAAGTAGCTTTTACCTGTTTGCAAAGTCGTTTGAAAATATTAGGGATGTCCCGATCCGATCACATGATCGGAAATCGGGCCCGATCACGTGTTTTCAGACTCGATCGGAATCGGACGTTACCTCCCGATCAGGACTCGGATATATATATTCTCATTATTTTTTAACACATCAATATTTATGCGGTGGCACAGAGTTACGCCGGTTTCACATTGCACGCGTTAGTAAGCAGCTTAGGAGCAGTGCGTATGGTGAGCAGGAGCAGGACACGTGCGTTTTGCTTTCACACTGGCAGCGTTTGTTACGCGCGGCTGAACCGCGGGTTGTGTAGGGCAGGCTACAGACAGAGTACTCCATAATGGATAAGTTGGCATTGCTTTTTTCGTTTTCACATACATTTAAGAGAAAAGACTTGTCAAGAAGCTTATTTTATTAATAATTTCATTTATATAACTTTTGTTTCATCTTTGATTTTATTGTTATGGCAACAAGTTTGTTTTTGGACATTTGTTTTCTTTTTAAATTGCTGTTGGTCATTTGATTGACTGTTTAAAACACAATAGATATCATCAATGCACTTTTTGGATAAAACTGCGGTGTATTTTGGCCATGATCAATGTATTGTCACTTTAATTCAGCAAAAGCGGCGCAGCAAAAATAGACTCGGCGCCGAAACGATCGCGGCACTCATGCTCTGCTCTGCTACGCACTGCCGCGCCGCCTCTGCGCGCGGTGTGAATGCTCTAAAGCCTGGTTTAATCTGGTAACATGGGCGGCGAAAAAAAATACAAGCTGCACGCTCTGCTAACAGTGCAGTGTGAAACCGGCGTAAGAGTTAGGAGTGCAGTTCCTAAAAGCACATTACTGGCTTTGCATACACTGTAGCACTTTTATTTTTTATTTGTTTACATGCCTGCCGGGTATTTTAAGTTGAGGTGCTATTTGTTTATATATTAGACTTTTTTTATATTTACTGTTGCACTAAAGTCCAAAAGTGAAGAATTTATGTATTACTTGATTGTTCAAGCTACCTCACAGAAGTGCTCTGTTTGTTAACAGAGTTGTTGAATGTTAAAATAAGGTGAATTAAATAAAAAATAAGGAACATCCTGGATCTGTTTTTTCGCTCTTCTTTATTCTTTTTTTATGTATTAAGTATCGGATCGGGACTCGGTATCGGCAGATACTCAAAATCAAATGACTCGGACTCGGACTCGAGGGCAAAAAAACCTGATCGGGACATCCCTAGAAAATATGCTTTATTTTTGTAATTCTGCTAGGTGTCACTAGTGTTGCAGAAACTACATACTTCACCTTTAAACAAAATAAAACAATTTCACATTCAGAAGCTGAGTAGCTCAACATAACAATAAATAAATAAACAAAAACAGACACCTACCTCCAATGTCTGGTCGCAGCTTGTTATCATAGCCATCTAGTAAGCTGTTCAAAATATGTGTGACGTCACTCTCATACACTTTGGGGGTCAGAACCCATGTTTTGTTTGTCACTTCGTCATCATCACTTTCCAGCTGAACAGAGCTAATGGGTAAAACAAACAAAAAAAGGTGAATCAAAGATGCGAATGTTCCTATTTTCAACACTTTTATAAATGCATATTATTTTTGTAGTCTCTACAATGTAAGCTTAGTTCATGCTGATTTTGTTTTAACAACATAAATATCCTTATGATTTGGTTCTGCTATTACATATGATCTTGTTAACAAGCCATTAAGTGATTATACTGTAAACATTTATTTCCACCTTTCTTCAGTCAATTTGACTGTATAGCTCATACAGTAGGTTGCTCTTTTATGAATCATAGTCTCATAGTTACGTTTCCTATAAGTATCAATTATTAAACACATACATAAAATGTACTAATGTAAATAGAAATAATGTAATGAAAGAAGTAAACCTGGTAGAAGATGTTTAAACTTTACAATATCTGAGAAGAGGGGCTAATTAATTGCAAAAAATGATTAAATTAAAGATAGAATTAGAAAGCACACATGTTTTGCTAATGAATATGTTTCTCAATACCACAGAAGTTGGGGCCATTCATTTAAATGACATATTGTGTGAGTATTCTTTCTTCTACATGCATGTGTATTGGGCATGCATAAACAGATAGCTGTAAGTTGTTGTGTACTGTTGTGTAATAATTTAACTTGAACCATAAAAAGGCGAGAAATGAACAAAGACAAGGATAAATATGACAGTGAGTCTTTAGAAACTGTGGGTGTGATACTGCAGGCTGGAGACAGACAGACATCCAATAATAATGTTGCATTAGAGGTGGAAACGTGCTCTCAGTCGTTCTGTCTTTCTCTCTGGCAGCACTCCTAAAGTCAGATTGTGAGGGGAAGGTGCTGCTAATGCAAGCCTCTGATTTCATCTACAGCATTATTTCATGTATTCCCATTATCTATCTATCTATCTATCTATCTATCTATCTATCTATCTATCTATCTATCTATCTATTAGGGCTGCCCCCGACTAAAGATATTCCTAGTCGACTAACACTCCTGCATTTTAGCGATTAGTCGAATAATCGTTCATTTATTATATTAATATAAAAACTTGCGTATATACAAGGAAAGGTATAGTCCAAGTTGAAGTTTAACACTTCCATATGACAGAAAATGCTAAAGCATGATATTAGCGCGTTCAAAATGAAAATTAAGCGCTTAAAACAGAATAGTAAAGCGTTTAAAGTATACAGCGCTTACGGACACAAAAATCAGTGGCCGGAACGTTAGGCTAATTATAACATAAAAACAGCAATCAGACTGTCTGTGCATTTTAATAATTTATTATCAAAAATACAAACTGTAACAGTTACATGTCAAAAAAAAAAAAAAAAAAACAGTTTTGAATAAAATAAACTAAAATTCGTTCTTTAAAATAAATTAAATAAACTCATTAGTAACTTAGGCCTAGTACAAAACAAGGCAAAAAATAAAAAAAAATAAAAAATTCCTGTAGCAAAAACGCTGTTTGGTATAAAAATACAGTGGAAAATTAATATAATTTTTATATTGTTCAAAAGGAAAATTAACAAAAACGAACAATTTAATAAATGCACATGGCACATCGCACAACGCCAAAACTTAGAATAAAAAAGAAGGCGGCAAACAAATCAACAGCCTAAGGATTTGATTAAATTGTTTAGAACAACTATATTTAAGACAAAATGTGGAACAAATAATTTAAAGAACACAAATACAAATAAAAAATATCAGAGCAAAGCCGCAAACTGCCATTAAGACGACGGATGAGTCTTGACCTTAAACAACAAATTGCAAACATCAGACTAATTTTTCTTCCAGAATAAAAAACAACTTCTGCATTATATAAAAACGAATAAATAAAAATAATATGTATTTATTTATTTGTATAGCCTACCCCTCATAAAAATACCCGTTTTTTATTTTTTTATTTTTTATATAGCCTAACGGATAGCAAACAGAAACACTACAAAAAGGAAATTAAGCATTCTTACCTAAGCTTTCAATTCGATTTTATTTTTTTCATATTATGTGAGAGGAACACCAGCTTGTCCACATTGTTGGGAAGAAGGGAGCTTCTCGACTTGATCACAATGAAGCCGGCCGCTCTGATGGAGTGGATGTGGAAGGGATACAGTTTAGCTGCTTAAGGCGGCGCTCACATATCGCGCATAAAAACGCGTAGAAAACGCTAGGCGCGCCGCGTTCTCCTTTTTCGAAAGCGCTAGGGCGGTTGCGCTCTGCTAAGCAACCATCAGCCGCACTGTCCGTTACAGTTGTCACGTGACCTACGGTGCGCTTGCGGCATTCTGAAAAGTTGAGATGTTTTTATCTCGATGCGAAGCGGACGCGCTCGGAAAAAACGAGGGGTCTGTACATATATAAAGTGCGCTTTGGTATACAGCGAGGCACGAGATCTCGTTGATCTCTCGTTGCTTTGATGTCATGTCATACACTGATTGCGCAGCCCCTGATTGCGTAATTTTTTCACGTGATTTTTTTTTGCGACTAACCGACTAATGAAAATGTATTCGACCAAGCCCTCTTCATATCGACTAACGTTTAGTCGACTATTTGGGGGCAGCCCTACTATCTATCTATCTATCTATCTATCTATCTATCTATCTATCTATCTATCTATCTATCTATCTTCAATTGATAATGAATGCTGAGGACCTTGGCAAAGCAATCAAACAATATTGTGAGGCAGTAACCATGGAGTCAGTAGAAGATAGAAAGGCATATCCTTGAGAGAAACATGTGACAGAGCTGTACTGCTCTGGCAGCTTTAGAAACATTTCAGAAAGGCAAGACTACAATATAACACTTTCAGCACATATCACTTTACATTATATGGGTAAAAAACACTGCATCATTTCAACAACACATTGTTCAACAACACAAGCTGTTCATCAACAGCTTGTGAAGCCCATTTAAAACCTTCTTGCAGAACTTATATTCTTTTTTTAAGCAGTTAACAAAGAAATGAAGACCCAACTTTTACACATAATACTTTAGATAAAGAGAACATCAAGCAGGCATGTCACAATGATTACATAATTGTCAAGTTAAGTGGATTATTTCAGATAACTCATCATTGTGCACTTTAAAAATCGATTACGTATTGCATTCTCTGTGTAGACAGCATCCGTTATCTACTGCTTTTGAAGCAACCCGATCCTCACATCTAGTGTAGACAGGTGCCAGCCATTAAGCTAGTGATTCCCAACCTGGGGGGCGCCAGAGTTCGCAGGTTGTGGGGGCTGGGGTGCGGGAGCTTATATGCTTTGAGGTCCAAATATGGATACGAAAAACCTTTTCACAGGTATAGTTTAGGAATGCTCCAAATGATCGGCCACTGAAAATTACTTCCTTCAAGAAGGCTTGGAGAGGAGGCTGTCCCCCTTCACCTTGAATGTGTATGTTGCCGCCATCGCAGCACATCACAATGCTGTTGGTGGCAGGTCAGTTGGAAAGCACGACCTGGTCATCAGGTTTCTGAGAGGCGCCAGGAGGTTGAATCCGGGACCAGGTGGTGAACTTCCAAGCACTGCCCCCAGAGGAGGCAGACCCATCCCTTGCGCTGCTGTGTCACGTTTGCACACTACATGCGCAGAGGTCAGGAGAAGTGAAAGGCTGTCTCCAATCAGAGGTTGGCCCACTGGATAGTGGATGCCATCGCCTTGGCGTACCAGTCCCAAGGCTAGCCGTGCCCCCTCGGAGCGAGAGCTGACATCTGCAGAGCTGTGGGCAGGGCGACACCTAACATATTCGCGAAATTCTAAAATCTCCAAGTGGAGCCAGTCTCTACCCATGTGTGGGGTACAAACAGGTAATGCGTGGGAAGTAGGGGTGTGCCATATCATACCGTCCACGATAACACTGGTATAAATTTTTACATGATAAAAAAAAGTGTCATATCATGATATCAATGATATGGTAACGCGATGACGTAATGCACATTTACGTTCCCTAGCGCGCACAACAACAACAACACCTGTCTGAGAGTAAGAGCAGCATATCAGCCTCCGATGACGATTTAGTACCTAAAAAGGGAGATACTTCAATAGTATGGAAGTGGTTTGGTTAAGAGGTCAGACCTCCAACAATGCACAATATTTTGCAAAATATGCAAGAAAACTGTTACCGCTAAAGGTGGAAACACAACAAACTTGTTTCACCACTTGAAGCAAAAACACCGTTGAGTACAACCAGGCTATGAAGGTACACGAGGAAGAGATACTAGCACAGGGCTCGAATTCCCACAGGTCTCCCACTTATAATGTGGGAAATTCCCCCACTAGGGATGGGCATTCGATTAAATTTTCTTAGTCGATCGTCGGGAGAATTAACGATCGACTATCGATTAATCATTAATATTTTTATATTGAAATTCATTATTTCTTTAACTTTTTATAAATTAAAAATGCAATGAAAATACAAAAATACAGTTTGTTTGTCCTCGATGAGATCTTTATTACAAGAAGATCAACGACGTTCGGTAGACTTGAAGATATGCCCTGCGGTGCTCTAAAACAGCGGAACCTGCAGCTGCGAGCCGGCGTTCTTAAACAGAGACCCATGGCCACTTCATCCGTTTTCTGTGATCGGATAGCTATCCGATCGTGAAAAGACCACATGTAAATGCCCTCCGAAACGCATTTGAGACGGATTTAAATCCGATCGCTCAAACCACTTCAGGAGGAGATCTGAGACGCATTCCAGACGAAACTGGACAAGAGTAAATGCATCTGGTTGTTGAAACCACATATGTAAATTTGACTTATCCCAAAAATGCTAAGAAATAAACGTGTGAGAGCGTGTTATAGGCTATATGTCATGTTATAGACAGATATGACGACGCTACTTCAACACGCATCACCACAGATGAGCATCTATTCATCAAGCCAACGTGCAAACTATCGCAAATCAAAGTGTAAGTCATTCATCAACACACAATCATCTTCATTGAAAGTAAAGAACCGAAATGATCTTACCAGGGCTGTTGCCGCATCTTGTTGCGGTCTTTGATTTAGAAATATTCGCTGATGATCAATAAAATGCAGCTCAAATCAGTTGCTTTCGGTGACATGCAACAATTTAAATATGCATATAGCGCGGGAATTCAAGATCGGATTTATATCCGTTTTGCAAAAACACATTTATGTGACCAGGTGTAAATGGAATCGTTTTGATAAATCAGATAGCTATCCGATCTGAGAAAACGCATGAAGTTCCCATAGAACTTCTGCACCAGTCTACTGATTTCTGTTGAGAAAGATAAGCATGTTGACATGATCTGGGATCAGATGCGACCGCAACCTGGTGACAGCCAGTCCAGCCGCCGAAAACACCCGCTCTGAGGTTACTGACGTTGCCGGGATGCACAGGTACCTCCGCGCTAAAATTAATTCCATTGCTTCAAGACTCACACTACGCAACGCAACCTGCATTGGTTTAATCGATAACAAATAAACGTGATCGACGAAATTCTTAATGATCAATTATCGATCGTCGATTAATTATGCCCATCATTGGAAACAAATGGCAGGACCATTGGAAACAGTGATTTTTGTAGCTGAGGCAGATAATGGGGAAACCAGAACAAAGGCCTCTTTCACCCACAATCCGTCCACAGTCAATTGATTCACTAACGCTTCAGATTTCAAAAATACTACGACTGCTTTATTCATTCGCAAAGCTGAGATTACGTTATCGAACCCAATCATTTGTCCTACCGCGACCCTTGGAAAAAAGATTTTGTATCAGATGTGTGCAAAAGATGCTCATTGTAAGCAATTAAGGGAAAGAGTTGATAGTAAATGGAGGATTTATCTTTCTGCCCTTGAGGAAGTTACTCCTTCTTGGAGACTTTTATATAAGCCTCCAATACCAAAGAGAAGTGGGGATCTTCAATGATCTTGAGGATCATTCATAGTATAGTGGCCACTAATAATTTTGTTTCCAGGTTTAATACGTTGGTTTCATCAACATGTCCTTTTTGTAATGATACTGATAATGTTTTTCATTTATTTTGTGATTGTTTTCGTTTAGTGCCTTTGTTCGTGTTGCTTGATGGAATGATGTCTAAACGTGGGTTTATTCAAAAATACATTGTTTACTTTTGGAAATAGGTATATAGAAGGTCTTGGCAAAGGGAGTATAAGCTTGCCAATTTTTTGTTGGGACAAGCTAAACTTGCTATTTTGAAATCAGCGCAAGAATGAGAACCAAAATGTTGACTTGGTGATGTTGTTTAAATCGTTGGTAAAATCTCGAGTAATTACTGAGTACACGTATTATCATTAAACAAAAAATGTCAATTTATTTGAAATGATATGGGGTGTTAAAGAAGCAATTGTTACTGTTCATTAATTTTTTTTTTGGTTGCATTGTTGTTTGTTTTTCTTAAAAAAATAATTGAAGGAAAGAAAGGAAAAATGTGTGTTTTTAATAAAATGTTTTTAAAATAAAAGTTTTTGAAAGTTAAAAGTCTCTACATCACAAGTAGCCTACATCACGTGGAATTATCATGCTCTTCTTTTTCCTCATGAGGCATGACAGCTTCCTGTTGTCGCATCATGACAATCTCTCTCTCTCTCTCTCTCTCTCTCTCTCTCTCTCTCTCTCTCTCTCTCTCTCTCTCTCTCTCTCTCTCTCTCTCTCTCTCTCTCTCTCTCTCTCTCTCTCTCTCTCTCTCTCTCTCTCTCTCTCTCTCTCTCTCTCTCTCTCTCTCTCTCTCTCTCTCTCAATGGGTTGCACAAGCTGCGTTTAGGAGTTGAGACATGATGGAATTGTCACTTGCAATCGGGCCAGCTGTGCAGTTTAAATATTAAAGCGGTTTTAACTATCTAGTACTCGCGTGCTCTCTGAGAGATGGTTTTCTCTGTGTGCATACATAGAGTAAAGCCGCACACAAACAGCTCGCAAGTAACAAAAGTTATTTTTCGTGGATTATATCACTTTAACGGGAAAAAACACGCAAACTTGTAAGCATAAAACGCATGTGACAGTGTGACAGACAGTATAATGAAAACAGTAATGGATCCATGCACTAGCTCTAAAAGTGACAGAAGCCATATGTGTCCGTCATTAATTTTGTCGTCAAAACAACAAAAGATAGCTTTAACTATAAGGAATCAGAATTAATAGCCTATGTATTAATTTAGCCAGGACTCGGGACTAAAAGACTATCAGTGTTATTTTACATTTGATTACTTTATTCAGTTTCTGTAGTATTTCTGAATACTAGTGTTAGACCTACCCAAAAACTTTTCTCTTTATTTATCTTTATTTGTATCTTTATTATTTTGTATACATTTCTGCTACTTTTTTCAATTTAATTCAAAGATTGAAATCAAGCTTCCTTGTGTTGTGTAAACTCTTAACAACAAAATTACCCCATTGTAAAAACGCAATTGTAAAAACCGGTCAGCCCTTATACTGGACTAGATGCCCATATGATGTGATTTCCCCCTTGGTAATCCCATATGTGTATTACGAGGATTTTCAGTCCGGATTTAGACCGTACCAAAGTACTGAGACAGCTCTCATTAGAGTTACAAATGATTTGCCCTTATCATCCGATCGTGGTTGCATCTCTCTATTAGTGTTACTTGATCTTGCTGCATTTGATACCATTGACCATAACATTCTTTTAAATAAAATCGAAAATTATCTTGGCATTAGTGGAATTAAATTAGCATGGTTTAAATCATACTTATCAGTTTGTAGCAGTAAATGAAGAAATGTCTTATCGATCACAAGTTCAGCATGGAGTACCACAAGGCTCAGTACTAGGACCGTTGCTGTTCACTCGGGGTTTTTTTTTTATTTATTTTTTTTACTTTACAGTGCTGTCCAATATTTTAGATTATTATACATTAAAGAGATCATCTTCTGAAGAAAGTCATATAGTGCATCTGGGATGGCATGAAGGTGAATAAAGGATGAGAGAATTAAAACATTTTGGGTGGAGAGTATCTGTTTAGACTTGTGTATAGGGTAAGTGTACCCATTAAGCCCATGTACCCTTTAAGCCCACTTTCAACTCTGAAGTCAAATTAAAAAAAGAGAAAATAATATTTTATGCTGCTTATTATTTTAACCAATCCAGTGATTTGTTACTTCCCTGGCATTTTTAATTGCATACCAATCACATTTGGCAGTGTTGAGTTAGCCCCACCAATGTGCATGCTGTCTCAGGGGACCTCACACAAAGTCACCCCAAAACTTTGGTGTTTCGGGACCCTTCAGAAATCAACACATTTCAGCAATTTTCAGCCATTTCTTTGGTAACTACATTGATATTATGTCAAATAAGAGATAAATGTATTGTTTTTTGTGTATGAACAAATAGTACTTTATCATTTTATATAATTTTCCTTTAAATGGAAAGATGAGTTTTATTAGCTTGCGTTCAAAGCTAATCTCTTGGTCAAACCATTAGCCTTACAGAAAGATAGACTGCCAAAGAATTAAGCATGTGAACTGCAAACAATGAATGTTTTGTGATTCATTTTACATTCATTTACAAATAAATACATCATAAATTGTTTTGTAGAGAAGATTATTTTTATAAATTAACTTTTTTTTAAGATGGGCTTAAATGGTACAGTGCCACAAAACGCATGCAAACTAAAGCCAACACAAGCTAACCTTGAATGAAGAAAACTTAACATTTCTCAATGTGGGCACAATGAAAATTACAATGATACTTAGTCCACAGTATATTTAAGCTCCATGCATGTATTTGTAAACATATCTTACATTTTTAAAGGAAAACATTGTCTTTTTTCCCCATTACTCACTGTGGAACCATTTAAGCCCACCTTATGTATTTCAATGAGGAATCCCTCTAATTGCAAACTTTGATACATTTTCTGAAAGTGTTTAATGATAACATGTCTTTATGTGCTTTTACCTTACTAACCTTTTACCCTTACCTTACACACAAATTACACATTCATTCAAATGAGATAGAGCCCGATTTATCCTAAAGTCCTTTATGTATAACCGGGCATAATTCGGGAGTCAAGCTGAGTTAAGGCTTGTGATTCCGGACATGGAGAGCTCCCAGAGGGACCCTACATTCCCCACAGTCCTGAGCCCCTGGGACTGTTAGGGGGGCCCACTAGGAGCCCCCCTAAGCCCAGAGTATGGAGCCCTAACTCAGCTTGGCTCCCGAGATACACCCGGTCAAACTTCCAGCTTGACTCCAGCTACAACTCCAGTCAAGCCGACTTAAGGCTCCAGACCACCGGCCACTAACACCAACCCATCCCACCCAGGGCTCTAATCAAACATTAGCAAAATGATTTTTTTTAATACTTCCCTGTCACTGAATAAATATATTGATGTTTTACTTCTTTAAAATCAATACATTTTTTTAGATTTTGTGAATCAATGATGATGTGGGCTTATTTGGAACACATGCGGGCTTAAATGGTGCCAAAAGTACCAATTAAGCCCATGCCAGACTTCTGACTTTATTCCTAAATTATCTTAATTTTATATTCTAAAATGTACATCAACTAATTAATATAATTTCAAATGAGAGATTAATCTTGCATTTTAACAAATTATTTTTCTTATAAACTATGTCAATATCTATGAAAAAAACCTAGACTTAGATTTTGGTGGGCTTAATGGGTACACTTACCCTACTCCATTACAGTGTACCCACCCAGTCACTGCTTTGTTACATTTACTGTAACAAGAACTGTTCAAATGATCATTGCATAATTTAAAATATATGAATTTTACACAAATTTTGTATATTATGTATTTGTGCATTTTCAGTTCTATATGTGTATTATGAGAATACTGAGGTTGGACTGTCACAACATCCAAGACTTTCACTTTCATACTTATGTATAGTGACAATAAAGAATATAATGAAATATCCTTGAAGGTCTGTACCATCTGACAGTGAGTCACCATCTGGTTGTAATTTTCATATTGTTTGAATTCTTCAGAATTGAGTGATCATTTATTGTAATGCTGTATGTGCATACTATGGGTAGCGTGATGGCCAGGGTTGCTAACTTTGAATATCAGGTTAGAGTGAGACTTTCTTGATGGCTGAAAATATCACACATATGTACATGACACTAGTATTCTCTTTAAATTGTTACATCACAATCTAATCAAAGCCTACAATGCTTAAAAAAATAACATTTAACATTATCAGGAACAAACAAATATTCTCTGAAAGAATTGGATATTATTCATTATTATACAGTATTTTAATGTACTACAATTATACCTCTAGACATTCATTTTCTCTCGCGCAGACAAATACTGCTCCTGAAAGCTTATGCTGACAATGTAGTATTAGAAGATAAATACAGATACAATTAAAAAACAAAACTCCTAACTTTATATCACTAAAATGAAATAGGAAGCCGCTTACAGACACTCACATGTAAACACAACACTGACGTCTTCACATCCAGGTCAAAAATCTATCAATCAAAAACTCAGTAGCCAATGAGAACACACCGCTGTTAGCCCCGACCCCACGAGAGATATGTGCCAGTATGGTGAATGAAAACTCAGGGAGCGTAAACGAAAACTTCAGAATCGTAAATGAAAACTCTGTAACCGCATTTGTAAGTACAGATCAGCGAAAGAAAAAAGAGAAAACAGTTAGTAAAACATGCAGTGTATTAAAAACAAAGTAAAAAATTTTGCCTGCGATTCATTTTTTTTCTGGATTCAAAGACATTTTATTCAGTGTCCATTCATTTTTTCATTCGTTTCTTGAAAAGTTACGTTCAATATTAAAGGCACAAAAATAATCCTATAGTATTTCCATAAAGCAAGCTTATCTTACCGTCAAACATACCCTGAACTCTCAGTTGATTAACCCAAACCTTGCTTACACGAGAGTATGCTGGTCCCAAAAACTCATCTGTAAGTTCAGCACAGTTCAGTAAGTTCAGTTAAAATGGTTATTTAATGGCTATAAAAAGTAAGACTGATTAAACTAAATAACAGTCTGTGCTTGCAAAGAGAACATGGCAGTAAAGGTTTATTTTTTATGTTTAGCCATTCTGCTTCCACATTGCTTGAAAGGTAAGATATATCATATATATGTTTTTTATTATAGAATTATTTTTTTCAGCAGTCGTAAGTTGCCTTATTCAAATAGCAAGCTATCTATGTAGAAACCGGCTGCAAATTGAAACAGCTCGCTGGATGACAGTTTCAGACTCAGACCGCCTATAACCAACTGGCTGCATGTTTTCTTTTCAGCTTTTCTGAGCTGGCAGACACAAACCTAAATAATTGCAAAAAAAGCTTAAAAAGTGAAAATTTCATCCAACATCCCCTTTAATAGTGCTTTATATATAGATATAACTATATATATATATATGTATAATACCAACACAGGCTCATTGGAAACACGTACCTGAGGCAACATTTCTGCAAAAGGCAAAATATGTACTGTACCAATACATTGGCTGCAGTTTCCAACAGAAATGAACACTAGAGGCAGCAAAACAGCAAGAACATTTAATCCTTTTCATACAAAAGTATGATTAGGGGCAGCTTATGGATTAATTAAGAATTATTTTCAAGCGGCTCCTAGCAAGACATTATATTATGACCTCAAAACACTTTTACCATAGTGCATGATTTGTTAACGAATACTCTGAGTTTGCATCTCATAACCAGCTCCATATGTTTGGCTTTTCTGACGTACTAAGCTTGCTCAGTAGCTCAGCTGGTACAGCAATGTACTTGTGATGTGAAGAGCTCAGAAATGAAATCCTGTGAAACACGAGTTATGTCAAAATAGCTCAAAGACACAACTGATTCAGCGCAAAGAGGAGGCGTGTTCCGGCACAAACGTTCCCTGGTGCTATTTTGCAGGTTTAGAAAACAATTCTGCCACTGACCATGAAAAACCTAGTCTAAAGTCAGTGGCGCGTTGCGCATGTTATTCATATGCTATTTTAAGGGCACATGCTTGGCCTTAATCAATGTAGCGTGTGCACAACGCGCATGCACTTTGCTTATCTCATCTACACACAGACGCAGCAGTTCTCATTTTTAGAAAACCATACATTATTAAAAGAAAAAATATTAACACACGAGGGAAATCATTGTTGTGTCCATGAAGATGGGAAAAAATAGGCATAAATCTAGCTTACACATTTACCCAAATTATTATACGCCTGTTTAACCGAAGCTAATTTGGGTGGGTTTCTCCCTCCCCATACAATGTCACTTCTCTGTGTTTAACAGCCCTGACGAGAACATCGGTCTCCTCGGCTGTGGACCGCTCCTGGTGTGCGCCTGGCAAATCCGCCGTTATAATAGCAATCCGCCATGGAACAAGCGCGCCTGCTCTTAAAGGGAATGTGAGATGTCGCTCTGACTGGTTTATTTCACGTTACGCCCAAACCACACCTATGAGTAATGAAGCTGCTTCAGACCAACCCATTTTAGATTTGCGTCGGGTGCAAGAGTCATTTATCCCGCCGGTATAATAGCAACAGCGCCCGAGACCCACCCACAAAGTTACTTGCGTTTCGCGCTTGATACTTGCGTTTCAGATCGTTAAAATAAGGCCCATTTTGTCTAAGTTTAACACTTAATTTGTACTGAGTAGGGATGCTAACGATTAATCGATGATCGATTAATTGTTGATAAAAACTTAATCGATAAAACTTCTCAATCGTCGATTAAAGGAGAAGTTCACTTTTAAAATGAAAATTCTGTCATCATATACTCACCCTCATGTTGTTTCAAAGCTGTATGAATTTCTTTCTTCTGCTGAACAGAAAGGAAGATATTTAGAAGAATATCAGTAACCAGACAGTTTTTGGGTCCCATTGACTTCCATAGTATATTTTTTTCCTACTATGGAAGTCAATGGGACCCAAAAACTGTCTGGTTACTGATATTCTTCTAAATATCTTCCTTTCTGTTCAGCAGAAGAAAGAAATTCATACAGCTTTGAAACAACATGAGGGTGAGTATATGATGACAGAATTTTCATTTTAAAAGTGAACTTCTCCTTTAAGCAAGGTCATGCACATGTGTGCTGCTCAACCACGAAACTCGTAAAGCAGACACAAGGAAAAATGAAGTGAGCGCGCCGGAGTTATGTTTGGGACCATTTTAAATTAAGGCTAAAGTTGCACCTTTATGACTATACGTTTGCGTGTGCATTCACAGCCTTTTGTTTTGTGCAAATGTATGTTGTAATATGGTGTTAATTTTGTGTAGGCCTATATTTATCTGATTTACTTCCTATAGGATAGCCTGACTTCGTCATACTCATATTCTAGTCAGAATGTGAGTCTGATACCGCTCCATAGAGATTTGATTATGGGGCGTGTCTCAACCGAACTAGGAAAAAAAAAAACTCTGCACTCAATTGGATAGACCTACAACCAATCAGAGCAACGGAGTAAATGACGCATGTTCTTCATTCATATTTTCAACCAACAAAATGTCGCGGGCGCGGCTCTCTGTTCCTCTTTTAAAATGAATGCACTGTCGATATCTTCTATAACAGACGCGATGGCGGAATCTACACATGATGTTTCATAAACAAAGTTCGGGAGGAGCACGTACAAATAATCAATCCAATATCAACTTGTCATCAAACAATACCATGTCTAACGTTACCGAGGAAGCATATTCACTCTGTCAACTTACCTAACACTCCTTGACAGTTTTTCAGCATCCCTCGGTCCCTCCACCACCCCGAATCCTCACTCTTGTCTTGTTCTCTCACAACCAGGAACACGGGGGAGTATGGCTACCGAGCCCACAGCCCTCTCCTCGGACAGCACGTCATATACGCATTTATTCTGTCTTACTTATTTGTGTGAACTCGTGACATCTCATATAGCCTACGCATTTATTCTATCTGACTTATTTGTAAGTGTGAACTCGTGAAATCTCAATTGTCCAGCTGCAGTCGTCTTTGTTGTAAACTAATTCAAATCAAGCGCTCTTTGGTGACGTGGGTGATTACGTAACCGCAGACCATCTGTCCATCATCGATTAAAGCCCGCCCTGGCAATTTGATTGGCTCGGCCTTCTAGGAGCCGAGCATAATTACTCCTCAATGGATCGAGTCCAGACCGAACTTCCCGACCAAAAAATGTTGTGGGCGGGGTTCGGGCTGGCACCCAGGCTACCTATAGGATGCATTTGGTTAAGAATTATTGAGGCATAAAGTGCATCAGTGATCATCCTCAGCTTCAGCGCATGCAGCTCAAACAGCAATGCACGACATCAATAACTATGATTGGGAGTGTCATATTACATAAACTTAATATTACGACTTATATCTGCACAAACATTATAGAGAGAACAAAACTGTAATAAAACATTGTTAATTCTTTGTGTTTAGTTGCAGTGTTTCAGCGTGTTGGGGATGCACCGATATGAACATTTTGGCCAATACCGATAACCGATAATTCTTTACATTTGAAAGCCGATAATCGATATATTGGCCGACAAATTTAAATTCAAATTTCGATATATTTTGATAGCCTAAATACAAAAACATAAGGCTCACCATTAAAAGCCATGTCCCAAACACTTTATAACACAAAATAAATCAAACATATACAATACAGTAGCCTAGTTTGAACCATTGTACTATTCCTTAACTTTCCTATGCCAACTTTCATTAAAAAAAATGGTAACACTTTATAATAAGGTTTAATTTTGTTTGCATTAGTTAATATGAACAGCATTTATTAATCTTAGTTAATGTTAAGCTCAACATTTTCTAAGACATTTT
Organism: Squalius cephalus; assembly: GCF_949319135.1. Lineage (NCBI taxonomy): Eukaryota > Metazoa > Chordata > Actinopteri > Cypriniformes > Leuciscidae > Squalius > Squalius cephalus. The sequence goes on from NC_137138.1 coordinate 32,365,500, forward strand.
TAAGATCCAAAGTTGTATCTGTTAACATTGGTTAATGCACTGTGAACTAACATTAACAAAGGCTATTGCTCTCTTTTAGCTCATGTTAGTTAATGCATTAACAAAGGAGACCTTCTTGTAAAGTATTACCAAAAAATCTTTTGTATAAAACATCTTTTTAATAAAATTAAAATAAAATATCTAAATAATGCAAACAAGTCATCATGGATAACTTTGGGCTGCATATAAAGAAACAAAATGCAAGTGCCATGGATAAATTAAGTGGAATCGCCCCCGCACGGACAAGGAAATTATTTTAATCAAACCATATTGTTGATGAAAATAATACGAGAACAAAAAAGTGCTAGTTATTAATAACGCATCAGTGTTTTTTTTTTATTGTATTAAACATTTTTTTTTTTTTATATTACAGTAATAGTAAACATCTTTAATATTAGGCTTACTGTTTTCAAATGACATCATTGCTGTTTGAGCTGCGCGCGCTGAAGCTGAAGAGAACGAACGTTAAACTGAATCGCTTTGCTAGAAGGTTAATCAACTCAACGGTTGCTGAAGAATGCAACTAAACCCAAAGAATTTACAACTTTTTTATTACAATGGTGTATACAATTATAACCCAGAGAATTCACAAAGTTTTATTACAATAGTCTTAGGCACCAGAGCCCACTCAACTCAAAGAGTATGGCTTCTTCTAAGGTACTAGCTAGCTAGCTTTTGTTATTGAATTGAATTGACCCCAGGATTGAGACCTCTGGGTTATTCAGTTCCTTAGGCCAAAAGATACTGTGCTAGTGCATACTTCCTAACCTTGTTGGTCAGGCATTTTCCTCAGTACACTGTAAGAAATGATTCTGTGGTCATGTAGATTTGAATTAATGTTTTTGGTTAAAATGTATTCAATATAATTGTGTTATTGATTTTGAGGCAAATATTTAATTAAATTTCAAATAAAAATGTTTGGAATAAAATCTACCCATTGTAGTTAAATAAAACTTAAGCATTATATTTATCTAATCCCAAATTGAGAGAATATTGAGTGAATTCAAATCAATGCAATCAGGCTAATTTTAATTGAAAAGCACTTCCTGTCAAAGTGCGCCTTTTTTTAAAAAAAATGCAGCAGGCTACCTAGCCACAAGACATTTGAAGAGAGTAGGCTACAGACAGTGAATATTCGTCTTCTTCCACATTGCTCATCTTGCTAAATTTAACTGATCGACTAAGGTAAGAAAACTTCTTTTGTTATCACTGGGCTAGTAAGAAGAATGCATGTAACGTTAGTGGTATATTACAATATAAAATGAGTTATCACAGAAAAAGAGACTCAGCAGCAACACAAAGTTGGCTTCTGTTGGAAGGCTATATATTAATGTAGCAGTGTGATTTTGTTGCGCTATAATATGAACACAGCATTATACATTTTGGAAGAATTCTTATGTATCGAAGTCAAACTTTTATTTTGAAGGATGTGGGTTAGCATTTCCACTATGGTTCCTAGGTCCTTTGCGTGTTAATATCGTATCCTCAGTATGTTTTTTATGAAATTGCGTAAATAAGTACATTGTGTTTAATTTTAAGGTTCCATAAAGAGAAATATTTGGGGTTATCGCTGGAAGAGCATCTTATATTTCAGACGGCACTTGACTCACTTCCGTTGGCTTTACTTCCCGTGTGTGGAGCTCGTCTTCCCGAGGCAGGTAACGTAACTTCTCTGTGTTGTTTCACTGTTTTGTTTGTTTCAACTTGCAAATGTGAAGGTAACTTAGCTAAATCCACGTGAAGTCAGTCTATTAACAGTGTTACGTTTTAGAGCCGCAATTTTATTTATTTTCATGCATAAATCTGTTAATTTTAGTGTGGTGATGTCCGTCCATAGCGGCTAGCACTTAAGTTAGTTAGCTAACGTAACTTTAGCAGGAGGGGAGGACGCTTAACATGGCACAAACTCTCATTTTACAGCTAAACCGTACACTAAAAGTTTCTGAAAACATTTTAGGAACAGAATACTGTTTCATATCTGATTTGCAAAAAGTACATTTTGATGCTAATTTTATTTGTTATTTGGTGATTTGATTTCATTGTGTAGTATTAGTACGTTTTAAAATTTTGTTTTAGCCTATTTTCATTTTGGGCCTAAGGTTTTGGCCATTTGGCACGTTGTTGGGTGTGGAAGGTTACTAATGTGATTGCTTTATCTGTAAATTAAATTAATGATAATTTTTTCAGAATTTCTTTGATCTGAATATTTTTTGGTAATGCATCGTGTAGGTCTTAAATTTACATCTTTATGGTCTTAAAATGTCTTAAAAAGGTCTTAAATTTGACTTATTGTAACCTGCATGAACCCTGTACAAAAACATCAAAATAGAGAAGAAAACAAAACAAAGAATAATTTGACACCAAGGCCTGTGAGAAAATAAAATCTAATAAAATAGATTTATAAGCTATGAAAACAATAATGAATTTTCTAGTAATGTGTTTTATACTAAGACAATAACAATTTCTTGTTGCAGGACACTGAGAACTTGGAGGAACTTGAACAGGTCATAATGGCCATTACTGTGACCCCAAAGCCTGGACCTTCTACAAGCAACAGCCCAAAGAACATTGGGATCGTCATAGAGGGCATGAAAGTGATCACAGGACTTGGAGATATTGCAAGGGCTTGCTCTGTCCTCCTTGGCTTGACCTACGCGCTGAATGTCGATTATCCCAGACAGCTGAAGTACACCTTTGAGGTGTTCCAAAAACTTTTCTTGAAACTGGATGATTCAAAGCTTTCAAACAAAGTCCAGTCCCTCAAGAGCAAACTTCAGGCTTGAAATGAGACCGTATTGCAGTGCAGACTTTTGTGCTACACAATGTCCATCTTCTACAGCGCTTGAGAATTGCACATTTGAAAGTGCTACGTTTGTATGTTGGCACTGATTTGTCCCACGAATCTCGTGACATTTCAATTGTTGTAAGTTCAAAGTACAAATGAACTTTTATGCACTTTTATAATTTATGATTTGGCACATGCCATTATGGAGTATTTTTCTTAAAAATCTTTATTGCTCTTCTTTTTTTTTTTAAATAGTTGAAGTCAGCATTCTGTCCTTTTCAAATGTCTGGTTTGAAATGCAAGATCCAACTTCTGGCTTGAAATGAGACTGGTTGCAGTGTACAATGATGTGCTACAGTGTGTTGAAAGCACAAAAGTTAATTGTTAATAAAATTCTTATTTGAGTATTTGAGTTCTGTGCTTTCTGGGTATTGAGAAATGAGTATTTAGATTTAATTCATTGCATTGATTGAATTCGAATCAATGTGCAGATTAATGTAGATGATAATTACGCAATTATGATATGTAGAATTAAATTAATTTTTATTAGTACTATTTACACATTAGGGAGTTTATCTTTTTCAAATCAACTCAATATTTTTGTTTAGGTTTTAATTAATTTATATAATTAATCTATTCAAATCTACTCATATTAAATGGATAACTATTAAGGGTCTCATTTAATTAATATTTACTCAATTCCAAACCTTGTGAAATTTAATTAATAATATTGCTTGTAATCTGTTGCCTCATTTTTATTGAGTAGATATGGTGTATCTTTTCTTACAGTGTATGGCGGCGTGGGTATTAATGTTCCCATAGCGTCAACGTCATGATGCAGCATTGGGTTCCACTCAAAAGGGAACATTTCAGGTTACGTATGCAACTCGTTGCATCGTCTTGCCATACTTCACGCAATGCCTTAGAATATGGTGTCGTGTTTTTCAGACGTCTATTCATTGCACTGTAAAAAAGTTGCTGCATGCCGTAAATTTAAGTACAATCAACTTGGATGTTTAAGTAATCTCAACTTTAATTACATTAAACTGACTTTAAATATGAGTTAAATCTTTTATAACATAAAAAAAAATATGATCATAGAAATTTTTTTACACTGTGTCTTGGTAATGCGCTGATGCTTCGTCACCTGACCATGCTTCGGCCAATAAGATTGACGCATTTCCACGCGTGCTTCAGACACCGGCTCATGTAAAAGCATTCCCATAATGTCAATGTCATGACTCAGTGTCTCGTTCTCTCTCAGGCAACTGGGTTACATACGTAACTTGAGACGTTTCAAACATTTAAATGACCATCTCAAAAATGATTCAAACTTGGAAAGTGCAAACTTTACTTTTTAATGTAGTGCATAAAACTTAAATTGTGTTTCTGGGTCAAAATGACTCAAAATGGAGCATATCATAACCACAATTTTTTTATGAAAATGTTGAATTCACATTGTAGTCTAATAAGCCTACATTTCTTTTAATGCAATAGCTTATTTGCTTACATTTTATTTTAAGGAGTCTTAGTTGGAGTGTGATTTAAGTACTGAGTAATATCAATTAACAACTTGCTTACTTACTATCCACCTTATTTTGCAATGCGGAATTAATTTATTTTCTGTGAATTCCGATTAATTAGCCACTATAAGTAAATAACTAGAAGAATAAAAGCGCAGTTAATGGTAAAGATATTTGCGCTATAAACCAATGTGTTTATAATTACGACAATACATTTAAATAATATTGTAAGAAATACCAATTTGCAATATCAGGCTGCATAACAAGCTGTTATAATTATAATAGTTTTTAATGACATTTAAAGTTTAACTTAACCGACGGATGACACGTTTTTCTACTTTTGACAGCTCCAGTGCTTTTGTGAAAACTACAGATTCTACATCCGCATTTTTGTATCCCTGCCCACAGACAGTCAGATCGACAGAAGGTTATTAGCAGAACAGTTATTGTAAGCGTAGGTTTATCACTGAAAATTGTATCGTACTCTTTAAACAGCATTATGGTATAAATATAACACTATGGCAACAGCTTTCTTACCTGTACGTGACAGTGTTTTGCTTCGGGGGATTGGGTGGAACTGACAGAACGGCAATTGTTCAATTGTTTCAATTGTTCCCCTCCATTTGGGCTAAAACACTGTGTTTGTGGTCAATGAGTTTGAAATGTTGACAAACCCTGGGATTTTTCAGATTTTCTGTTGCAACGTTCTCTGTATATTTACGATTCTTTAAAGCCTTTAGCCACCGCCTACAACAAGCTGGATACTTCACTGGAAACTGAAAGTAACTCACCCCCGCTAAAAGTTTACTCTGAATTTTTGCTGCGGGGAACAATACAAGTCGACACCACTATCACTAAAAGTTTGCTAAGAAGTATTTCCTTCTAAAGCAAGGCAGTATTTGACCCAAGTAAATGTATCCAAAGCAGACTGGTGGGAGTGGCCTTGTACAGCAACATATACAGTACATGTATATAACAACACCTAGTGCAAGTTTACCTGCGTATTTGGCAAAAAGAATCTCTGATTTCACTAGTGAGGTAGCACCGATTTCAATTTTTTTTTGCCTTTCTACTGAATAGGCAGCCAAGTTTTATTGAAAGCCTATTTTGCCAGCGGTAAAGTTCCCCTTTAAGGATTAATTACAACTGCTTCATTACAAGCAAACTCAGAGAAAGACAGACATTATTCAGGGCTGGATTATGGACCGGGCCATGAGATGCCAAGCCCCATGTTATCTACCACAACATGCATTTTCTAATGTTTTTGCAGCCAAAATGTCATGAGAAGATTTGTTAGGCTACATTTTGAAAAAAAAAATAAAAAATTAGGGGAGGGGAGGGGGGGGGGGGGGTTAAATATCATAACATATCTCTCACTGCATTTTCTGCACCACACCGCCTGCATTTTGGTGGCTTTGTCAACAAACAAATAGCTGAGCTTTGGTTCAGAACACAAGGTTGAGGTGTCACTAAGGGCCTTGCTCTTAAACCAGCAGGCTGAGTCCAATCAAAGCCAGTACTGTCCAAATCTTTTTATCATGCCACTATAGTCAGTATTAATCCTTGTGGTGCATCTCTAGATGTAAATGTCACTTAATCTTGGGGTACAGCTAACAAGTGTCACCAGTGCCACACTGTCAGTCACCCGCTGTCAGCTTTTAATCTCCTTGAATCTGACACTTGCCTAGGATATGCCTTACGGGTCAGAAAAAAATATCCTACAAGGAATAAAATAACTTTATTAGGTCAAGGCTCCTCAAATCTTGCCCTGGAGGGCCAATGCCCTGCAGAGTTTAGCTCCAACCCTGATCAAACACACCTGAGCAAGCTAATCAAGGTCTTCAGGATCACTAGGAAGTCACATGTAGAGGAGTTTGATCAGGGTTTGAGCTAAACTCTGCAGGGCAGTGGCCCTTCAGGACCCTAATCGAAGTCAATTTACGTATGGAGAGATATTTTCAAGAGAACTGTTACATCTGCTCCTGAGATTACATGTCTACATATAAATTACTTTTAAAAATAGTTGAACACCTACAGTATTCGGTTTTAAAGATCATGAAGATTAGGGAGATGACCCTGAGTGACAGTATTAGTAGCATTGCCAGTGCTATTCCTTCAGTAAGTAATTGTCAATCAGTGATTACAGCACTGTTAAGAACTTGCATTTCAGCACAGCTCCTGTATTAACAGTTAGAATACTTCAATTATTGTCTCCATGGTCTGACTAGCCTTTCCCAATCAATAATCAATAGCCGTGGATAGGTGAATGCCCTATGTGAAATTTGGATTGGATACAATAGAAATGGTATGAGATCTGACTTAAACCAACATAAAGGGCGGATTAAATATTTATAGGGACATAAGCAGGCTTTTACAATAATTACAATATTACAATAGATGCTTTTGTCAGTAATCTTCTAAAACATAGACGGCCTATGTGACCTATTTGACTATATACTCTTCTAATTATTATTCTAAGTAGGCTTTTAAGATGATCAAAATACAAATAATTGACTTAATATTTGTTCATGTCTCCATTTAACACGTTCAGTTTGTCAGTATATTAGCCTGCAAACATCATAAGGTTGAAAAATAAAGGTTCAGTTATTCAGTTACTTTATTTTAAACAAATACTAGTAGTAGCAAGCATCAGATTAATATACTATATGTATATATGTATATATATATATATATATATATATGTATATATATATATATATATATATATATATACACACACACACAAGACTTCCTTTCACCAAACAGATGTCGCTAGGTTTTCTGGGCCCCCTGTACAGTAGGCTAGCCTATATTTAATTGGGCCCCCTCTGTAGAATTAGGGATCCGGAGATGGGGGTTCCCCATTTGTCAAAATCATTGTGGGACCCCCAATAGCTCTGGGCTCACTATTTCCCCCATTAGAGACTCTCCTGGCCATCATGTTTCTGAAAAAAATTACACCTACAGTACTTTATGAGGAACAGCAGGTTCAAGATTATGTGCCTACTGAGGTTTGATTAGGCCAGTGCTGTATACTAAATATATAGCTTCATTTCAAAATTATTATTGTTATTATTTTATTTTTTTACACGTTCAGCATTGTCGCAGGGAACCATAAAATAAGAAAATCTCAATCCCAATAAAACATGACAGGTAAAACCCAGTAAACCCCTGATGATCTTTCTTTATATCAGCACTTTGATATGTGTTATTATTTGTTTGTAGTTTTTGTGGTACATATCCAACTTAGACTGTTAGGCCAGAATTATCCCGACAGCAGGTGGAGAGGAGGAGTCAATCGCTGACTTAAATCTTCTTAAACAAATGTCTGGACTGAAATGGCGTCATGTACATGACAAAGATGAACTTTACCCCTTTGACTGTATACAATGAGACATAGCATACTGTTAATACAGGGAAAAGTCTCATCTCCTGCTTCCCAGACTCAGTTTAATGGCTGTTTAAATCATGACACACCTTTTCTCAATAAATAGGTACTGTCATTATATAACTATTATTATGAGGTTGTATGTATAAAATATGTTGGTGGTGTATAAATCTATTCAATATTTAATTTAATATATATATATATTATTAGCATATATAACTGTCACATAGTGCAATGTGAAAACATACATTTAGACGTAACATAAATGCATGTTAAAAACATACATTTAACCAAACAGATTAAAGGAATCCATGGGAAATAGAGCAGCACCGATCATCGCACACACTCCAAACACAACGTTTGCGTATCATAACATATTGACATGTTAAATTCGTCTGCCGATATGATATTCTTACCTCAAAGGAAGATAAGCGAATAGAAAAGCCCATAGAAATAGCTTGAGTGTGATCTCGGGGATGGCCATCGCATTCAAGCATTCAGAGGAAAAATGAAAAGAAGCCATGATCACCATCTTGCTCTCTCTTCACACAGATCGACGCGTCCCCCTTATTTACTGCCTTTCCTCGCTATTACACATAGCAGATCGCTTTGGCGTCTCAGAGCCGTTGCTGCGATGCAATACAAGCCGTCACAAAAACAACAAAACACGCCCACACCAAATGAAGGCGAGCGTCCTGCTATATTCAGATATGAGCAGATCACTGGAATTACATGCAAAAAGATAAATGCGATCTCTCCCGGGTCCAGTATAACTGGTAAAAGTGTGGATGCAGATGAATTGTGTGAAAGCCGATCTGATGCACGTCGCTGCAGCACAACACATGCGTGGTAGAGATGGATCCAAATGCTTCTATTAATACAATCTGTGCACTATATCCAGTTAATATTATAACTATAACACGCAGGCATAGCGTCTGAATTTACGTGTTTTTGTTGTTGTTTGTTATTATTAGATTATTATCATTATTAAAAAATACATGATTTAATAAAAGGGAATAAGCAAAACTTTTGTAATGTAGTTGGTGTGCGTTTTTATCGCGGCATTTTTGTGCCAATTTTGTATCAATTTAGAGGCTGAATTTCGATACTGTTTTATTTAGGTTATGTTGTTATGTTGAGACAAAGAGGCTGACAATATAGTTGTAGACTACCTTAATTTTTTTTTTTTAAGCCGTATTTTTTAATAGCTTGTAGAGGGGAAATTATTTAATAAATTAATGTGAAGATTTTGATAAGAATTATTTGGCATGTCAATAAATGACAATATTAAAGTCCTGCGTGATTTGGTTGAGCGCAAATACCACGAGAGAGAGAGAGAGAGAGAGAGAGAGAGAGAGAGAGAGAGAGAGAGAGAGAGACTGTCGTGATGCGACAACAGGAAGCTGTCATGCCTCATGAGGAAAAAGAAGAGTATGATAATTCCACGTGATGTAGGCTACTACCAACCAATCGCAGTGTACAGCTTACAGATGTCACATATCTGTAATCAGGTAGCGTTATATCATCAGGTAGAGTGAAACAATTTGACAGAGTTGCTATTTATGGGAGGAAACCCACTTTTAGCACTATGCACAAATCAAGCAAACGTCAAGGCGAGCACATTGTATGCCAGTACCATAGACAGCCCTGTAGATGTCCTCAAGTGAAATATATCTGGTGAAACAGACACACACACACACTTAGATAGATATATCGATAGATCAACACAAAACTCTAAACAAATGAATACATTTATAGGTCAAAATGTTAAATATATCAAAAAATAAATAAATAAATAGGTCATTAAGTTAAATTATCCTCAAGCAATCCAGAAACTATGCTTTAGAAAATCACTTATATAATACCATGTGTCTAATGAATTATCTAATGTTTTTAAGTGAGGCATTGTGCCTGAATGGTCCATCCACTTCTTTTAGCCACTGGGAAGGAATAAAATGGAAAACGGATTATAATTCACGCTCCTGGCCTGTCCTCTTTTTCACTGATGTCAGCTTATGCCACGAATGCTCAGTATTAGTGCTCAGCACAAAAGTTAGCCCAAGGAAGAATCGTGCCTGTGGTCATGCTTGGTTTGCTGGCCTATCTCTGAGAACACACAGCACATGCATTATTTCTCCTCTAATCTGTTAGGTTATCAAAAATTATTTAACTCAAATAAATAGTCTCATCCAAACGAACATTGTTGTTGGTGAGACTATTGCTAACATTGTAATTGCAGAATCTACCTCACCTTTGAGTTTTATCATTTCATATAGGAGAGAGAAAGCTGGCACCAAAAACGTAAATAAAATGTTAAAGTTTTAAAAAAGAGATTGTTGCATGTGTTCTGTTTAGTTTGATTCTCTTTATTTAGTTTCTTTGCTGGTTTAGTCCTTAGTCATTTGTTACCCTAGCTTACTCATTTCTTCACTAAAAGGTTAGTTCACCCAAAAATGAAAATTGTCATAATTTAGCTTACTCACCCTCGTGCCTTTCCAAGACTTTCGTTCATCTTCGGAACCCATGAAGTTATTGGTAACACTTTACAATAATAGTACATGAATAAGCATGTACCTGAATTAATAGTTACTTCAACATGAACTCATGATTAGTGAAGATGTGAACTAATCATTAACCAATGAAAGGCTATCCTTAACTACGACAAGAGCCATAAGGATTCATGCATGAATAACATCTTATAGGGATAGTTCACTTAAAAGTGAAAAGTTGTTTCAAACCTGTATGAATTTCTCTCTTCTTCTGAACACAAAGGAATATATTTTGAAGAATGTCGGTAACCAAACAGATTATGTGCCCCATTGACTTCCATAGTATTTTTTTCCCTATACTATGGTACTATGAAAGTCAATGGGGTCCATCAACTGTCTGGTTACCGACATTCTTCAAAATATATTCCTTTGTGTTCAGAAGAAGAGAGAAATTCATACAGGTTTGAAACAACTTGAGGGTGTGTAAATGATGACAGAATTTTCATTTTTAAGTGAACTATCCCTTTAACTGTTAGTATAATGTTTGATAATAAAAGCATTAATTAACATTTAGGGGTGAACTAAATCAGGCTCTGTAAGAATAAACAAGAAGTGCTCTGAGTTTGAAATAAACATGTGATTTAATGCTATCATAATTTAACCCTCTGATTTTCTTCATTTGGGCCGACACTAGTTATTTTTGGGGTGTCCAGGGACCCCAGACATTTAATTTTGTAAAATTTTTGCCCATATTTTGGAAAATGTAGTTTTAAAAGTAAAAAATTATCATGTTAGCCACTAGATGGCTATAGAGCTCCACTATATGCTATTTGCTATTAACTGAAAGATATATTTTCACAAGTTTTTCCAGTTGGATTCATATCTAATTATTATGAAATCACAATTCTAACAATAAAAATGACTTTTTTTTTTGTCAAAGTTTTGCATTGTGAAATTGTTTTTTTTCTTCAATAATGTTACATTATGATTAGAATCAAACCTTTTTAGAGTTTATAATTTATTTCAATCTTTTTTCATATAATTGTACAAATGTGATCTACACTTCAGTTACTAACTGTAACAGAACAGATATGTACAGTTATGTTATATATTGAGTACAAATACATGACATGAACATAAAAATGCAATGAACTGAACAGCATGACAAATGAGCAAATAAAGCATTAACTTTTGACTCTTTCTCTCTCCCTATCTCTCTCTCTTTCTCTCTCTCTCTCTCTCTCTCTCTCTCTCTCTCTCTCTCTGTGTGTGTGTGTGTGTGTGTGTGTGTGTGCGTGCGTGTGAGCATGATACTTTTGCATTGTGAATGTTTTTTGCATTGTTGGAAGTGTGCCACTTTATTTCTGTCTATGTGTTCTGCGTTGTTTCTGATTTTGATGATGAATTTTGTATATTTACATTGCGGGGCCCAGTCCAGGGACCCTGAAGACAACTAGTGTCACTATTTTTTTCACTATTTATATTTTCTTTTTTCTTTTTTTTTTTATTTGAGCAAAAGTCATTAGCGGGTTAAAAAGACCCCGAAGATAACCAAAGGCTGTAATATCATAATCTGCATGCCATCTGCAGCCTTGTGACAAATAATTGAAATGATTATTTAGCCATTAATTACACAGATCCATCTAAATGTCGAAAATAGACTAATAACTACGACTAATAAATTTAATTTGATCTAAACCGGTTTCTGATTTTTATTGTTCATTTATGTTTTGTCATGGCTACTTTTCTTTCCGGAACTACAGTATGTAGGGTTTGTTTCTGATGGGACACTCATTAGTGGCGCATTTTAGGTGCTCTAGGCGCGTTTGCTGTGTTCCTACGGTAATGCTGGCATTTTAATCCAATAAATGTTGACTGCTTTGGTAAACCGAATTAATAATTAAAGACATGTTTGCATGTATGTTGTATTTGTCATCATTAAAAGCAATCGTGTCTCCTCTTGGATTAAACTGCTCGATTCATGATTCTTAAAGGGGGGGTGAAATGCTATTTCATGCATACTGAGTTTTTTACACTGGTAAAGAGTTGGATTCCCATGCTAAACATGGACAAAGTTTCAAAAACTAAGTTGTACGTTTGAAGGAGTATTTTTGTTCCAAAAATACTCCTTCCGGTTTGTCACAAGTTTCGGAAAGTTTTTTTCGAGTATGGCTCTGTCTTACGTAAGATAGGGCGGAATTTCCTTATATGGGTCCTAAGGGCACTTCTCCGGTAAGATCGCGGCCGCGCGCGCACTCGTAGACCAGAGCAAGAGAGTGAAAGCAGTTCGCCATCAAAGCGCCCTGCCCGGCTTTTGGGAAGTCAATGTCACCAAAGAAGTGTGTTTTTGGTTGCCAGGGCAAGACAACCCTGCACAGATTCCCAAAGAACCCAGCGTTAAGGAACCCGTGGATGGAGTTTGTTTTCCTGAGCATAAACGGAGTTGTGTAACTGTTAGACTGTTTGTTCCCTGCATTTCGACGATGATTGTTTTATAAACAAAGCCCATATCGACGGATTTGCAGATCGTCTAATGCTTAAGGATCGAGCAGTCACAATGATAAAGTTTCGCGGTCGTGCGTTGGAACCGGACGGTGAGTAAAACTGTTTGTTGAACAAATGTCTCTGTGTGTTGTCACTAGCTTGGCGCGTTAGCACAGCTAAGCTTCGCCCACAGGGCCCGCCCCCAGCCGCTCGTTTTTTTCCGGAAAGACTCGGTACAGTCTATCTTTCTGTTAAAAATTTAATAAAACAAAAGACTTTTTGGAGATATGAAGGATGCAATATTACTCTATAGGTACTCAAGATTAACAGGAGATTGAGTGAAAATTAGCATTTCACCCCCCCTTTAATGAACGTTTTGAAGCGTCAGAGTTATGGGTGAACAGACTTTAAAAACAAGACAGAAAAAAGTCTCCCAGATTTAATTAGAATAGGCTATCTTCACATTTATGTCCCGAAGATACACGAAAGTCATATGGGTTTGGAAAGACTTGAGGTTGTAAATAATGGCATTTTTATCTCTGGGTGATCTAATATACTATAATCGGCGTGCACGCTTTGGCACTGAGCCAGAGACGGACGCGCTCAGTGCTTGTCATAATAATTAATATATAACTGTTCAGTTTTTTTCCAACAACAACACTGTTTAATTTAGGTTTGATTTAAATACACGTAATACTAGCAAAAAATAAATAAATCATATTTAGTTTGTAAAATGCACACTGATAAGATGTCTATGGAAGCAGCAATTAAAACTCTTCTAATTTGACACATTTTATTCACATCAGAAATACATTGTGTGTAACTAAATAGTATACTTTTAGTTTTACTTTTTATTCTTCTCCCAGTTCACCGGCCACTTACTTTCATGTCTTTTGGGAGAAGTGGATGAATTTGCGTGTTGTAAATCCGACAACTCTGATTCTCTGCGCTGAAGAGCAAACTGTTACATGGCGGCGTCGATCACCCGTTATCATCTAACATGATCATTATAATGCCATATATCAGATAGCCTATTTCACAATAAGACAATTGTTCAAGCTAAAAACAAGAGGTTTATTTTCTCATAGCTAAATGGACTGTAACTTTGAATATTGAAGACAATGGACAAAATTAAGACTCTTGATGAATCCAAAACCAAGAATGTTTATATCTTAAAGCTTAAGGGAGCAAGTACCAAAGTGTAGACAATTTTTGATATGCAGTTTAAAGTAAAAATAAATATATATTTTAAACGTACACTATTTAATTTTTTTCGCCGCTAGGGGTTGCTAACCTCTTACAATAACAAAGGCGTAGTTTGATGACGCAACATTTGCTAAGAATTATGGATCTTGTCGTCAACGTCAAGCCAACCGATCTAATAATGTTTATGGATGAGTAAATACATCGATGTTTTTATCATGACTGTGATATGAAGCAGTTCGGGATTGCTAAGAGACAGCTATCAGCTCCACACGCGACGCGAGTCCCGCGGATTTAAAAGGAATATGGACCTTTCATTCTACCGAACTACACACGAGTGCAGAATTACAACTCACAGGTCAGTTTATTAGACAAATTAAACTTGTGAGGTAACGCAGCGCTGTTTCACTTGGTCTAACATTCACTATCACACTAAACTGCATTTGAATGTGTTGAAATGTATGTGTTAGTTTGTCTGTATGAGACTAGCAGTAAGCTAGATCAACATTAGAATAACATAGATCATATTCTAACATTTTATCATTGTTGAACTATATAACATTGATTAGTTTTATGTAAATGTGCTCACCTGTTTAATAAAGTACATGTAGGAGCGTTCGAAGTCTCGGACGTGGAGCTCTCGTTTATATACTGTCTATGGGAGCTCTCGGCATCTCGAAAACACCGCACTGATATTGATTCTCGTTTTAGTTCTCCTTTTTTATCCAAAGTCTGCTTGCCATGGTCCATAATGTTTGAACGAAACAACAACAGAGTGCAAATAGACATTGCGAACTACACAGTTGTCCACGTCTGTCGCCTTGGTTACTATCAGAGGGCTCTGGATGCTATGGCAGTACGAGCAGAAACCAGGGATAACGCGGATATGACGCCATTGACGGCGACAAAACGGAAATAAAGAAACGTGACGTGTCTTCGAATTAAATTACAAATTTCTCCTGGTTTGAAAGTTGTTGGAAACAGTCAGGATAATGTAAGTACACAACAAAAAAAAAAATATAACATAGATATAGTGATTTTTGCTATTTTTAAAGCAAAAAAGTTACATATTGTACCTTTAAATGTCTCACTTAACTCTATTTAATATTACTGTTGTGCAATTGAGAGTAAAATGTTACTCCCAAAATGGTAAACCCGCCCCTGGTTTTACTGTGTTTTACAGGTATTTGGGGCTTTCCTTTAAGTCCATATATGTTTAATTACATAAATAAAAATAAAAGAACTACAAAAAAGTTTTTTTTTTTTTCTTTTTTTTTTTGTACCAGGGGTGTAAAGAAATAAGATTGGCACTCAGTGTATATGTTTATTCATGTTTTAGTTTATGATTTGTAAGTGCATCATTCATTGTGTCATGACTTTACTTGAGGGGACACATCATAATTAATTCACTGTTAACTACTTACCAAATTTAGCTCATGATTTATGATAAACTAACTATAAATTACACGTGTACTAGTACAACTACTATTCAGCCCAGTTAAGTGATGTTGTGTGGCTTTTCAAGAAGTCAGAGAACGGAGGTACAGTATTATCACGGCCTGCATCTGGATGGAGAGTGAACTGTACTGATCCCAGCAAACGTTCCCCTGACCTTATAGTTCATGTTTCCTCTTTAATATCCGGGGAAATTATATTAATAACACTTATTTTTCTTAATATTTTTTTTGACAACATTGTATGAGAACTGAACTGGACTGCGTTTTCAAATAATGATGCATCTTAGCACTTAGCACATTTTCTATGAGCGACTTTACAAACGTTCGTGTTCATTTCACACACAGCTGTGCTGTAAATGCTACTTAAGAGTCACTCTCCGTTTGTCAAGTGCTGAAATGTAGGGTGACCACCTGCTAATAAGCCCAAGGGGGGACAAGTGGTATGTTTCTGAGGGACAATGTGGGACACTACCTGGCGCGGCGGTGCCCCCACCCCACGGGCAGACTCACTGATAGTGGTTTACCCATTTCTAGCACATACCACCTTACATGGTATATTAATAATGCCCTATTCCCCTAAACATGTGTAATTGCTGATGTATGCTCATGAATAGGCCAACCAATGTGTATTTTTTTCTAAATAAAGATTCATAATATTTTGAACATTCAATTAATTGACAGATGCACTTCCACTTACAATTTACTATTTAATTTTATTTATTTTTCATTACAATTTATTCACTTTAAATAAATTATAATAGAAAATTATAGGATTAACAGGAATTGTAGTTGCTCAACACCACAGGAACAGTTAAAAAAAAAAGTATTTAAAAAAAAATACGATTGACATCGTATTCCCCTCCATGTCCGATTGAGAAGGACGTTTTGCAAAGGTCACAAAAAGCCCTCTCGGTATCCCCCTCAACACCTTTCAGCCACAAATATTCATTTTCCCAGTTTTTCTCGTACCCACACCTTCTCTTTTTAATTGATGATGGCGGTGCCTCTCAGTCTCCATTTTTCAAATTGGAAAGCGCGCATCTTGTTCCCTCCCAGTGTGTCTGGTATGCGCGTGCGTGCGCTGTCATGACAACAACGAAAAAGTTGACAACAACCTAGTCAGCAGTTCAACTGAGGGGTGGGTGTGGCAACAATAGCGTGCTGAACTGTCAAGTAATGTTCGTTTGGCTGCCTGGGGCTCGAGGATATAGAGCGACCAACTTTTTTTTTGAGCAAGCATAGATTATGCGTGACACGGTCTCAATTTGCGGGACGCATGAATTGGGCTCCAAACGCTGTGCGCGCACGCGCTACGCGGGACGGGTGGTCACCCTACTGAAATGTCACCTTGTAGAATGGCTCGTAATTGTAGCACACGTTTGTGTTTTGGAATGTTTAGCCTAATTGTTTTCACCTGATGTGCATTTTCTATGAGGCCAATAATCTATAAAAGCCAAATCTACGGGTGGAGCCACCAGCAAAATGGCAGAACCAACAAAACAATTTTTCAAAAAGAGGAGGTTAATGTAATTTTAGAGGAGGTGAAGCTATGCAAACATTATTTTCAGCAGGTTTAAGGGCAGTCATACAAATAAACGAAAACAAAAAATCTGGGAGGATATTGCTACAAAACTGACTGCAACTAGGGGCATTTAAAGATCAGGGAAGGAGGTCAGGAAGAAGTGGCAGGACTTTGCCAGCCTGCAGAGGACAATTTAAAGCAGTGATCTCAAACTCAAACTCAATTCCTGGAGGGCCACAGCTCTGCACAGTTTTGCTCCAACCCTAATCAAACACACCTGATCCAGCTAATCAAGGTCTTCAGGATTACTAGAAACTTCCTTGCAGGTGTGAGTTGGAGCTGATTGGAGCTAAACTGTGCAGAGCTGTGGCCCTCCAGGAACTGAGTTTGAGATCACTGATTTAAAGGGATAGTTCACTCAAAAATGAAAATTGTGTCATCACTTACTCAACCTCGTGTTGTTCTAAACCTGTGTGAGTTTCTTTCTTCTGCTGAACACAAAAGAAGATATTTTGAAGAATGTCGGTAACCAAACAGTTGATGGACCCCATTGACTTCCATAGTGGGAAAAAAAAAGTCAATGGGGTCCATCAACTGTCTGGTTACTGACATTCTTCTAAATATCTTCTTTTGTGTTCAACAGAACAGAGAAACCCATACAGGTTTAGAACAACACGAGGTTGAGTAAGTGATGACACAATTTTCATTTTTGAGTGAACTATCCCTTTAATAAAACAGGTGGTGGGCCCAATGATTCCTCCCTTCTTACACTGGAAGAAAAGGCACTCTCAATACTTGGCACAACTGCCTTAGATGGGATTTGTGGTGGTATTGACCTCCATGGAATAGGAGTGCTTGAAACTAAACCTGAGCCACGTCCATCATGCTCACAGGAGCATTCAGGTTCACCTCCCAGTGGCAGACACCTACCATCTCCCAGTCCTCCCAACAGCCCACCAATTCTCTAGCCTCTACCTGCTATATGTAGCTGATTCTGAAAGAACTCGTCTTTGAGATGAACGTTTTCTAACGCATTTTTAGTCAATAAAATGTTATCACAATAGTACATATTTGACCATTCATTTTTTGACATTATAGGGGAAGCCGAGCTTCCCTTGCAGTCTTAAAGAAATCCCCACTGACATACACTGTATATATGTGTGACGGGTGCGTAGCCCACCTCACATTTTTTGCCCACCGCATTCTATGTGGCAGCAGACAAAAGGAGAGGCGGTGCTTCAGTCTCCCAATTTGTGCTGTTCCAGAGGAAATTGAACTGTACCATCATGATCTGATTTGGAGGGGGATCCTTTAATTTATTTTGTTCAGTTTATCTTTTTGTTTTGTTTGTTGTTACATTGTGCTTAAAGGGTTAGTTCACCCAAAAATGAAAATTCTGTCAGTAATTACTCACCCTCATGTTCTTCCAACCCCGTAAGACCTTCGTTCATCTTCGGAACACAAATTAAGATATTTTTGATTAAATCTGAGAGTTGTCTCACTCCTCCATAGGCTTCTAAGGGACTGAAACTTGCTGGCCCAGAAAATGTATTAAAGACATCGTTAATATAGTCCAAGTGACTACAGTGGCTCAATCTTAAGTTTATAAAGCGACAAGAATACTTTTTGTGTGCAAAAAACAACAAAAATAACAACTTTATTCCACTATTCATTTCCTTCTCTCTGGGCCTCGAGTCTCAACACAGAAGCGCTGCGCAGTTATACTACGTGAAAAAACTCGAGGCCCAGAGAGAAGGAAATGAATAGTGGAATAAAGTCGTTATTTTGGGGTAGTATTCTCGTCGCTTGATATACTTAAGATTGAGCCACTGTAGTCACTTGGACTATATTAACGATGTCTTTAATGCATTTTCTGGGCCAGCAAGGTATAATGCCTTAGAAGCCTATGGAGAAGTGATCCAGCTGTCAGATTTCATCAAAAATATCTTAATTTGTGTTCCGAAGATGAACGAAGGTCTTATGGGGTATGAACAACATGAGGGTGAGTAATTACTGACAGAATTTACATTTTTGGGTGAACTAACCCTTTAAGTCAGTGATCTCAAACTCAATTCCTGGAGGGCCACAGCTCTGCACAGTTTTGCTCCAACCCTAATCAAACACACCTGATCCAGCTAATCAAGGTCTTCAGGATTATTAGAAACTTCCTTGCAGGTGTGAGTTGGAGCTGGTTGGAGCTAAAATGTGCAGAGCTGTGGCCCTCCAGGAACTGAGTTTGAGACAACTGCTTTAAGTAGTTGATTGTATTATGTTAGTTAGGAGAAAGTGTATATTGTGTTGTAAATATTATTATTGATTGTGGTTTATTTGGGAAAGTAATTATTTGATATTTACCTTTATTATTGGTTTGGTAGAGGCTAACTCTGTATTTATAGCAGTGTTGAGGAGAACAGAGTTAGTCGGAGTGGTCCAGCCACAGTAACATTTGAGCTGCTGACCTTAGTGGGTTTTTTGTTTTGTTGTTACTTTATTTATTTTTAGGCCGGTTTAATTTTGTTTGTTTCAGTTCATTTCCATCTTTTTTAATGGACTTTGTTTGAAGATGCCTTTTATCTGCCCCTGTATATTATTTTTGGTCCTTTTTGTTTGGAGTAAATACATTTTCTTATCAGTTCACTACCTGTCCTGCCTGTTCTTGGCCTTGACCACCACAATATGCCGCAAAGGTCATGCAGCAATCAACTGCCAGGTGATCTGTGACCACAAGTGTTTGATCACAGACATTGTGGCAAGGTGGCCTGGAAGCACACATGACTCCTTTTATCTTGACTAACTCATCTGTGGGTCAAGAGGCCCAAAATCCACAGGGACAGTGAAGGCTGCTTGGGGACAGTGGATATCCACTGAGGCCGTATCTGTTCATCCCTGTAGCAGATTTCAATGAGGCTCACCGTGTTGCCCGAAGTATTGTGGAGTGTACTTTAGGGAGGTGGAAGCTATCCTTTTGGGCTATTCACAAGTCCAGTGGTGGTCTTCTCTTTGCGCCACAAAAGTGCTGTGCTGTAATATCAGTAATATCAGTGCAGGCGAGAGTGCCCTTGGATATCAGGGAGGAAGACGAAGAGGTGGAGGAAGAGAACGAAGATGGCATGAGACATCACGATGAACAAGCTAGATACATGGCTTGGTTTAGTGCACGCCAGCAAGTCTTTGACATATTTTTTTTTTTAGTTTCTCCTTTATTTTTAACGTCTTTAAAGCACACTAGCCATTTCCCTGTTAAATATAATGTGTACTCTCATTGAAATGTCCATATACAGCAGTGTACTTTTTCATTCCTTAATTTATTTGTGTTCAGTCATGTAAATTAGATTTTATTTCTTTATTCATTATTATTTCTTTATTGAATTATGTTTAAGGGGAATTTAAGGGAAAAAATTCAAACAAGTACAAAAAACAACAACAACCTAATTAAGAATAAACTGTATGCCTCTACACACAGTGATTAAGTGCTACACTTTAAGTGAATCAAATATTTGATGTTTCTTTAGTCTATTCTGCCATATGTACAGTGATTATTTTAAAATACTTCTAAGAATATATATATCATTTTTCAGATATTTGTGTAAAATTCAAAGGACAAGGGACAAGAACATTTTTTTTCTCATAAATTCATAAATCTACTTTAAATATAATTTTGATTGTTTTAAGAATGTCATGAAAAGGTCCAATCCATGTTGATGTAAACTATACCCTAAAACAGTGGTGAGTTCAGACATTTTAAAGAGAGTGGACCTTGGTGAAATAGGGTGGACCTTAATGCCTACTCTAAAAATTCCATCATTTAACTTTACATGGGATAAACTGATTTGACAATTAGGATTAGTTAAATGTGATTTATTGTCAGCCAACAGTTTCATGAAAACAATAAAAAAAGCTGCTCATAAGGCCACTCTTAAAAATATTTTGGTTTGCAGTAACAGCAAAAAATAAAATAAATAAATAAATAAAAAAGGGTTGGTAGGTAGGTCTATATATATATATATATATATATATATATATATATATATATATATATATATATATATATATATATATAAAAATTTTTTTTTTTTTTTTCAAGATTCAATGTAAAAAAAAAGTACAATTTTGGTCATGGTGATTACGTAGGTATGAATTTAAACAAATGTGCAAATCATGACGTCACTGACTGGGTCTTCAACCCATGCAACCATTGCAAACCTCATTCTGATGCAGGTTATATAGACCACAAACAATCTGAAATCTTTGTCAAAAGAACATGTTTATTGCATTAATTCCAGCTGCATTCATTTGGCGAAAAAAAATTAGGCAGAATCAAGAAAAAAGGAAAGCCACTAGATTTCAATGAAGGTGGATTTTCAGAGGGAAACAAATAAATTAAAATGACTTTAGAATTCACAAAATAACAGTTAATTGCATTAACATGCAATGTAATACATATGAGAAAACATGTTAAGGTGTTACATTTGGGATGTTTACTGTACATCCATAAAACAAATATGTCGTGGAATGTGTAGGAATCCTGTTAACATGACATCCCTTTGAACATTGCTCTGGCCAAATTATGTCATCTTTGGAAAAGGTGCCCTTTTCAGTGCAGGCTTTTGACTGCACTGGCAACACAAAAGACCACTGAGTGACAAAAGACCACCTCTGGAATATGACTACATTGACGGAGTGCACATAACCAAAATGGACAGAGACTTGCCTTTTATGGTCAACATGGAACCACAGCTGTAGTCATGCTTGAAGAGCATTCTCTGGAGTGCCCGCTGATCACGAATTGTCAGTGACTTCTTGGCATAGATACAACGTGGTTTTCCACACTCATAACACTGGATTGTAGCTTGTGCATTCTGTCCCACAAGGAAACTGTTCTTGCATCCCTATATCAGCCAAAGAACAAGAATAAAGTTTGCTTACAAATGGCAAGATTGCTTACGTGATTTCATGCAACAAACACCACCACAACACTGTACATCAATAAAAACCTAAAGAGAACAGCAGATATCATGACAAAGTTCAGGAGTGTGTCAAATTCTTTAAATGCATACCTGTTGTGTTTCTGCGACAGATGTCAGAGTTTCCTTGCTTCCACGTAGCATGTCTTTTTCAGATGTTTCTTGTCCAAACAAGGAATCAAAAGACTAAAATTGGGCTCCATCTTCTGAAAGCAGATGATCTGGTATCTAAGCTGAGGTCTTACAACAAGCACTATCATCACATTTGCGAAATTGCACAATGTAATTTCTCTCCCTACAATGTTTGGCCATGAAGGTTTTGTAGTTTTCCTTATTTGCAAGGTCTTTCTTGTGGTACTTGCCGATCTCTATTGAAGCATCAATTTTGCCAATAATATCAGCCTGTTCCTAATGGATTGATTTCCTTTCAGTTCCTTTCAGCTGAACACGAGTGATGCGCTCTTCCAGTAAATCTTTCATAGATTTGACAGATCCTCTCCACTCATCTCTGAGCTTCTCCACCATATCGGCTTTCTTTTGGATATCCTGCATCTCACCACAGCTTCTCAACACCTGTTTAACTTCGGCTGAGCGTTCCTGTCTGGACAGAGCAATGTTTTAGAAGGCAAGGTTTAGAACAGACATGATTCGCTCCACTGGATTCGCCCAGCTGTGTCCCGGCGCTGTGCGCCAAGCCACAAGAATGTCCAAGTCTAGTGCCCTGAAAACAGCAGCCAGGGACAGTTTTACACCTTCATAGGTAATCCTGTGGTCAGGCCCTCCATTGGAATAAATGATCAAGAAGGGCTTCACCTTGTCCTTGTCATCTCCCAGAAGCCTCATCATCTCTGTTGCGTGCCGGAAGGCACTGCTCGGCTGAAATACGGAGTCCATCAGGAGCACAGTGACCTGACCCCTATAGAAGGAGTCGTCAACAGTCTCTGGTATCTAAACATTGTCAATGACCCTTTCTGTTGCTGGTCATGGTCGAGGGCTCCATGCTACTGTAGCTCCAAATCAAAAAGCCTGCTCTGCTAGTGGTCAAGAATGCAAACTCACCATTATTGCAGGAGTGAAGGACCGGTTCCTTTGGGGTCTTCACCTGCTTCGTCATGATGGAAAATGCATTCCTTATGTTGTTGGGTGGTGGTGGTGGCTCACTTTGAAATTTCAATTTAAAAGAAACCACTTTGATTTAGGGTCAAATTGTAGCACTTCCTCAATAGTTTGAGTTTCCTCTACCAACATTTTAGTGGTTTCTTTCAGGTCAGTTGACACGGTCACCGTTAGACTAGAGGGGAGAAGGGATGGGAAAAGATCTGGGCACAGTTTTTCCAGAACTTCCTGCCAAGTTAAAGCGGTGTCGAGATGTTTTAATGCATTTTTTAGATGTATTATGGTGCCCAAACCCGTATGACTTTGAACGGTGACCGCGAACATTTTATTTACTGCAGCCGCAGCCATCATTACCAAGCGTGAACCACAGACAGTGAATGAAACGAAGCGAACATACAGGCCATAGTGTGACATGCGTAAACCAATGGTGTAAACATAATCATAGATGACGCCACAGGTTTTTATTTAAAAGAAAGAACGTAGCCTACGTTTGTATGTAGGCCAAGGCAATTTATATTCACAATACTTTCTAAAATATAATTAATATTATTTGATTGCATTTGTATTAGTTGTTTGAAGAGTAAAAAAAAAAAATCGGTCGGTCTTAACGCAAGTTTACAGCCGGCAAGTCGGTCGGACTAAAAGGAAAAAAATATAATAATTGGTTCAGTCCTAAATTGACAGGGTCGGTCGGGTTACGGCAAACAAGAATATTTTTAAGGATGGCCTAACTGCTGGTCTACGTTTCTCTCTGTATTAATAGCATTTTGGCGATTTGGCAAACGATCCTGTGTGTATCTGTGCCTCTGGATAACATCAAAGTTTTCTATTTACAACGTGTTTTTGAGCAATGTAGCCAATCACAGATATGTCTGTTTATTACTTGAATGCAATGGCCAATCAGAGCTGTTTATGTTAGAATTCATTCAGTTCACTCAGACACACAGTTTTAGTCCAGTGCTAAGTTCAGCACTCTTGCAAATCCTCTCATTACAACAAAGTCAATAGACTATTTAAATAAGTGATTCATTGTGCAGTGTAGACAGCTTCATTGATTATAACAAAACTTCATGAAATTGCATCATTGTGACTGCTCTTTGTGTGCTTTTGAGGCAATGTATAGATTTAGAATTTGAATGAATTGACCAGTGGCCACGTAGGCCTACACGCTGCAAAGTTTTGGGAGTAACATTCACTTAATGTATTTGAGTGATTATTTTCATGTATGTGTGATTTTTTTTCTCCTTTCCCAAAAAATAAATACAAATTGTGTCTCATTTGATTGAGTTTACCAGCCATCAGTCCACTCAATGTCTATGTCACTGGAGACCAAGGTGGAGCTGCGGCGACAAGCGTCCAAGGTGAAACCAGGGAACCAGAGGACTGAGGTGGAGCCGGCGGGACCGAGGATGAAGGCAGAGCCAGACGGAGCTGAAGGTGCAGGCAGGATGACATCTGACCAAAGCGGAGCTGGTGGGACCATGTTTTCCGGTGGAGCAGAGGGAGGGAGGAGTCAAGCCGGAGACGATGGGTCAACAGTCCGAAGTGGAGCGATGGATCCTGAGGCTGGAGATGGAGCCAAGGGATCCTTCATACTGGGTGGAGCTGGTGACTTGAAACTCCAAGGTAGATCCACCCAGAATGGGGTAGGAGATGCAGAGGGGTTGAAGGGAAGCAGTGGAGGCAGAGGAGGTGAGAGAGGGAGGCTGGGAGGGATCACAGATGACATGGGGCTGGGCGGAACCAGCAGAGAGACAGAAAAATGCTGGACGGGACCAGTGAAGGCAGGAGAAAAAGGTAATTTAGCCTCTCAAATACCTCCATCAAATCCTCAGCATAATTTCTAAAGGCCATGTCAGTCACATTCACAGCGGCGAGGTTGTGGGTGGGGCTTTCCTCTGTTCCCTTGTACACCCCTAACACTCTCTCAGCAATGCACGTTTTTGCTGGCTCATGTACCTGGTCAGACTCCTTGAGTGGTTCAGGCAAGATCTGAGCCACAAGATTCTTTATTGCATAAGACTTTCTTCCTTCAAGAAGATAGTCAACATGGATGGAGCTAAAATGCCCAATAGTGCATCTTTCCTTTACATGTCGGGACAGAGTGTACGCAGTCAGACCCCTGTAGAGCTGACCGTGCATGCTCCGCTCCACTCCCAAACAAACAAAACATAAACCGTGTGCATCTATCATAAACACAGAGATCCCGCCCGAATCGGTACATGAAATCAGACGTCAAATGATAAGAATTGTAACTCAAACATTGCTTAGAAAAACCTCCTGAGCCTTGCCAATCAGTTTACACTGAAGTAAAAGGGACCACACATCTTTCGGCCAACGGAGGGAAGATGCAACGCTTGAAAGCACTAAAATATGTATCTACCTCTGTTTTCCTAAATGGAGACACTAAAGCACTATGCTTGTGTAGCGTTGGCGTTGCGAGTGGTAGGAGGATTGAGAAAGGTTTACCACACGTTTAACAGAAATGGCAATATATGATCGACTACGCCACCCCGGAAAACCGGGGAACTAATAGCCCTAAGGGCACACAGGTTCGTTTTGAGTGGGTGGGTGAGAGGACACAGGTCGCATACATAGAAGTAGAAAAGTTGTATTTTGTTCGTCAATGTTGAATAATAAAATAGCTAGAAACTTCAAAGTTAAAAACTCACATTGGCATTATAATAACTGAACACCATCAATTAGCATCTACTCATACACACAGAGTAAATAACAAACGCAATTTAAAGAAACTCAACAATCAAGAGCCGCGGTATCTGGAGGTACGGGCCAGCTGCCAAATTGGAAAACAAACCCGCCCAAATAATCCACTACAAATACCCACACACACATGTGAAGGGTTAAATGCCAGAAGACACACAGCACTAGGGTGTGAACACACCACACAAATGGCAGCTTCGCCTTCACCCTCCAGAAACCCCCAGCTCCTGCAAAAAAGACAAAAATGAGAAACACTGAACATGAATCAGTGTTGGGCAGTAACGCGTTACTAGTAACGCGTTACTGTAACTCAGTTACTTTTGACAGTAACTACTGTAACGCATTACTTTTTAAATAAATTAACTCCGTTACCGGTACCATATGGTGCGTTGTCCGTTACTTTTTAAAATTAATTATGTGCGGCAGACCGGCAGTCATGGCGAGTCAAGGCGAGAGCAAGGCGAACAAAAGCGAGGCGAACGCCGCGAGCGCCCTTGAAAGTGCGCGAGAGAGACCGTTGGAGAGCGCGCTCGGAAGTGCGCGAGAGAGACCGATGTGTTGGAGAGCGCGCTCGAAAGTGCGCGAGAGAGACCGATGTGTCCGAGCATAATATAGTTTGTTTATAAATAAATTACACACTTCAGCATTTGAATAATATCTGTAGCATATTGGTATCATCTGCAATGTTTTAATTAGTTTACATATGAAACAAAACTCCAAAATAACCTGCAGAGAACGTTCCCAGAACACATCTGACCGGTTGTGAACACGTGCGGCAAACACGACTAGAATTTGGCTTAAATAACCTCTGATGGTGAAGTTCTCTGTAGGTTATAGAAATAAACCCCCCCCCCCCAAAATTATATTTTATTATTATTGTTTATTTTGGTACATTGTTCAGTATTATATTGAGAGCACATTTTGTTAAACTGCTTACTTTCGTGAGGAAGAAAATACTTCAAGTAGGCTAGTTGTAAAGGTGTGTGAGTTTTATCATTTTAATTTGCACTACAAAGAGTGTATGTGTATGTATATTTTTTATTACTGTTTATTTATTTTTGGTACATTTCTTAAGAAGCATCATTTATTTTTAGACTTATTTCTTGGCCAGTTGTTGACTGTGCAATAAATATTAAAAGTTCTAAACCTTCTATTGTTTTGTTGTTCCATAGTAAAGATAACATTTTAATATTTAAGGTAATAGGTGTCTCTCACAATGTCCCACACCAAATTAACATTAAAATAGTGTGAATTAGTGTACAATATTTTATAATAATAATTTATTCTATTTAGTGTCCATTTAATTCATTTAACTTTTTTTTTTTAAGTAACGCAATAGTTACTTTCCCTGGTAATTAGTTACTTTTGTAATGATGTAACTCAGTTACTAACTCAGTTACATTTTGTGAGAAGTAACTAGTAACTATAACTAATTACATTTTTAAAGTAACTTGCCCAACACTGACATGAATACAATCCAAAAGAGTAAAACAAGTCAAATAATTCAAAGATCTAAACCACTTGACATAATTAGGACTCAGTACCACATAAAAACAAGTTGACATGGAAATAAACCAAATAATCAAACATACAACCATACTGTACATTACCCACAGTTAAACATACATACAAGATGCTTCAAACCAATGGAATTCAATAGACGGCGGCCAGAGGAGACAACCAACCAGCTCGCACAGTCAGAGGAATACACAGTACTCAATAGCAACGTGCGACAGAGTCACAGCAGTTAATAGTTGCTATTGTGATGAACGTCGAGGCAAAACAGCGACGCAGTCGCAATTATACGCGATCACAGTTCAGCATTGATACTCGATTCTCACGAACAGCCCAAGAGACCGTCAGTTACGCAGGGGGGCCTGCCGAGCAGAAAGATAATGTTAAAAACAGAAGCAGATTATTAACACACAAGACTAAAATCTTACATACCGCAGAATAATCCCGCGCACCATATCAGCAGCTCAGTCAGGAACACATGCTATTAATGACATGCTATCAATGCCACCGAAAACAAAGTGTAAATAATCAGCCGTGGTCAATTTCTTGTTATATAAAAACAGCTACTCATACCTGTGAGGCGTGGGCAGCCAGCACACAGCAGACGAGGAAGCCAGCTTACAGTCCAAGCCTGCGGCAACCACGGATGACGTCACAAGGCCGAGACCAAGACGCATGCCATGTGGCAAACACACATCCCTTATATCAAACAAGAAAGGGGCGGGGGCTTAAATTAAGCACAGGTGAATGAAATCCTCATTAATGGATTCAGTCACCCTGCTACATTCGCTAACATCGAAGATTGTTGAGGATGGATCTACCATCGGAGCCGCAACGGAAGCCTCAGCACTGGTGGGCCACACAGACGATCCAGGGGCTGCTTTTAATGCCTCTAGTTCAAGTCGGACTCCGCGTCAACCCCGGCAGCTGTCTCGCTCTGCTCTTCGTCCGACACCCCGACACTAGAAGCCCGCACACCAGCACCAAGTGCCCGTCTCTCCAGCCTCAACGCCAGGCATAAAAAAACAAATAACTTAACCAACCTTTCGAAGATAGCACTCTTAATATTTTTGAAAGGCAAAAATATATAGATAGATAGATAGATATATATCCTTTTCAATGTCTTGGGATGGGTGTTTTTTATCCCGGACGACCCCTGAGATAGTCTAGGCGTACAGGGGTCTAACATTTAAAATTGATATTAAAAAGAAATACAAATAACTAATGTGCTGTACAAAGAACCACAAGTCCAGATAAGTACCGTGCAACAAGCGGTAAGTACAAAAGGTAATATAGGTAAGAGTGAAACAAAAAAACACACGTAAAGAATATAAATATATGTACAGTATTTACAGTATTTCGTAAGATGAACAATACTACCACAGGGAGGAAGAGGGGATTGCGGGCGGCAACAAAGAAAAGAAAATAACAAAACCAAACAAAGTCTAACTTTTAAGTAACCTCTAAACTTGAAGAAAAATTAAGAAAGAAAAGAAAAAGTCTTCGGCATCCGTGACGCCCTAACTGATCTACACTCACTACTCCAAAAATCAAAAGCACATGGGGTGGCACTCGCACCTAACCTAATGTACTAACACAAATCGAAACCCCTATGTGTTGCAGTGTATATCACGTGACATTCTTTCCTGTCCACCTTTTCCAGCCCTAGTAACATACATTGTGAACACTTTACAAAATATGTTACATACAAAGCGGAAGAAACAAATACAAAAATGACTTTAAACATACACTCGAAGCCAAGTAACACAAACAAAAGGGTATACAACAATAAATAGGATAATTTGGGCAAATAACAGAAATCAACATAAAGCAGCTTGGTGGCAAGAGAGAGGTCTGGCATGCTCTTTTTTCTGAGGTGGTCTTTTCCCATTGGCAGTATACAGGATGGATGACATCAGCGGCTGATGAAGATTGACAGAATACTGAACCAATCACGGGAACGTACACAAGAGAAGCGGGGAGAGAGAAAAATAAAACACACCTACACAACACAAGGACGTCATGTAACTGTACTCTAGCAAAGGAAGTTCGAACTTTATGGGTCATCTCAGAGCAGAGAGGCCATTAGACGTTCTGGCCATTGACTTCACATTATTGGAACCATCATCCAATGGATGATGAAAATGTTTTGGTCATGACGGATGCCTTTCAAAGTTTACCCAAGCAATACCAACAAAAGATCAGACAGCGCAGACCGTGGCATGAGTATTGGTTGAGCGTCGGTTTTATTTGTTTGGGTTGCCAAGGTAAATTTACTCTGACCAAGGTCGATGTTTTGAGGGCAGAATAATCCAGGAATTGTGTCAAATTAATGGCATTGTAAAAACTCACACAATACCATATAGGCCCCAAGGAAATGGTCAATGCGAGAGATTCAATAGGACAATGCATGACTTATTGTGAACCCTTCCTGCTGAAAAGAAGTATTATTGGCCAGAAGTTGTGTTTGCTTACAACACTACAGAACATCAGTCTACCAGTTATTCTGCATATGTTCTTATGTTTGGAGAGGAGCCTCAGTTGGCAATTGATTTCATTTTGGGGCAGAATAATCTTGATCCTACTGGAGAACCTTGGATAGTACAACATAGAGAGAATTTGGAAGAAGTCTTCAAATGTGCTAGAGCCCACCTGCAAGCTGCTGCAGCCCAACGTGTCCGATCAAATAATGAAAATGTTTGAGTGACCTATGAGTTCGGGACTACACTTCCCATAAGTCTGTGGAGTAGCGTATTACGTCTGCACGTACTATAAATAGACGCACAGTAGCGCACACTCGTCTCATTCATTCATTGATTCTGCAAACAAGCGTTAGCTAGCATCAGGTAATTTATGCACGGTTGTGTTTTAATAGTAATTTTAATGGATGCATTTTAATCGAGAGGGCTATTCCTGCAAAGAGACTTCTATGTAAATTGTTTTATGCTGCTCATGCTTAGAATTGTTTGTGTGTCTCTAGGTTACCCTCACATAATTATAATGTGGGCTTGAGGTAGCTCCATGTATGGGTTTTTATCATTGAGGTAATGGGTTTATGTGAAGAAAGTAGTAGACTACTTTGGGTAGAAAGAATGCGGTCTTATTTTGTTGTTGCGTTTCAGAACCCCGGGTGTATTGATCGTGATCTGCCTGGTGACAGCCTTCAGAGTATTGAATGATTTGTGAGCGAATTACTGTATACTTAGGGGAAACAAGTATTGTCAAGTGTCTTACTTATTTTGATTTATAAAGATGGTTGTTTTCATAAAAAAATGTTTTGTATGTCTCTTTTAAAGAAGAACTATCCGGCTGATTATTAATTCCTCTCTTTCTTAAATCCAGTTATTTTAAAGGTATGCGACTAGTTTAAATAATTTATTAATGTAAATGTTTATTCAAGGTATTTATAAAAGGTTTTTATTTATTTTTGCAGGATTAGCACGACTATTGTTACTATCTTTTATTTTGTGGTGAATTACCTCAGTTTTCTGTGGACATAGTATATCAATGATTTTTGATTGATTCTGTTTTTCTTTTCTTTTTTTCTTCTTTAGTTGTCATTCGTCCTGATTCCATGGCAGCCGCAGGGTCTCCTCCAAGGGTGAGATTGGCACTGGTGAGGTGGTGGGGATTCTTCTTTGGTTCCTGGGTAGGGTTGCACCAGCCGTTCGTAAGTTCTTTCTTAAATTGTAACGTAAAGTCCACACTAGAGGCTTAGTAACTACTAGCTAGTTTGTAACTAACTCTGAACTTTATTCAGTTGCACCATTTGTTCGTAAGGCAGAACGTAGCTAGTAGGTCGTAAGCTCTCCGTAAAGTAATGCGTAGTCGCATAATATGACGTTTAGCCTCGATGATCCAATAGCAGCCTTCAAATACGTGAGCAGATGTTGTGTTGAAATGCTGTGAATTTCAGTTTATCCTTCATTCTTTTGCCTCACGTTACTAACGGTAAAAATAAGTTTCCATTAAATACGATACTTGATCATGAATAGCATAAGTGTTTTTGTAAATTACATTCAGAAACTGTATTTGAAATGAAATGAATAAGGATCAATAAATAAATATTGATACAAAAAACATAAGAAATTACGTTTATTGATTATGACTGATATTTGACATGCACAACTTGGAACGATGCACACAGCGGCGCGCTGTTTAGGATGGGTTCGTGTTAAAGATAGCCGCTAACAAAGTCATCTTTTCACATAATGTTCTCTCTCTTAAAATGTCAGCATAATCATATATGTCTAAAGAATTGAAGTCTGTCAGGTAAAAGAAGAGCTTATTGATGCAGTTCAGTCTGTCTGATATTTTATTCCATCCGTTACTCCTGATCGGAGGCTGCCGTAAATATTTAGTTTATACGTAGAGTTACGCTTCAACTAAGTTTAATGGTGCAACGCAAAAATATTTAGAAGTGCGTAAGTCGTAACTTAGTGTCCATTTACGTCAAAACTAGGCTAAGTTGTAACTTACGCACAGCTGGTGCAACCGGCCCCTGGTGATTTGTTCTTCCTTTTGAATGCTGTGAATTCTGTGCTGCATTTGGAATGTGAATGGCAAGTAGTGGTTGTATATTTGTCTCCACACATATATGGCTGTGCCCTGTTGGAGCCCTGCGGTCTGTCATAAATTTGTTTTGTTTCTCTCTTTCTCTCTGAATGAGACCTGTATTAGTGTTTCAGACATTTATTGCTTCATGCACAATTTGGTATTTGTGACCTGTAATAAAACTGCTTGTACAAGCGATAAAGCTTTCACTATACTCTGTGGCCAGTTATTAGCCCACTCCTATTCAGTGGGTTACATTTAGATAATAGGCTATAAAATAGTTGACAATCAGAACACACTAATTATAAATCTAAAGTCAATTGAACATTTGGTTTGAACTCTTCAATCGATTTAGCACTTTTATGTAAAACATTTAAATACATTACAATATTTATAGCTTAATAAAAAGAAACATCGAGACAGTTATCCTGAAACTGACTTTGCCTACGCCTGCTCTGTAAGTTTAAATTGCTCATTGTCATGTAGACGACACACTCCGTATGAAGGAGTGACAATTACAACTTTGTATTGTGCTGCAGCTACTGAACTGTCCCAACACCAAATCTCTTAGGAAGCGATCGAGCATCTGAAGACTTGTTTATACTTTTGCCTGGCTTTGCCTCACGATCCTCCGCTGACTGCGCTCGCACCTCACCAAACAGACAAAGTGTTTATACTTGACACGCTCACTGTCATACTATTCTTTAAAATGATGAGGGTGACTCTGAGTAATTGTCCTCTAAACCATCAGTGAAGCAGTGGTGAAAAGAAGTAAGGTACACATGTGACGATGTTTGTTTTTAGTACACTTCACAAAGAATCAAAGAATTGTGTAAAACCCAGTAAACCAGATTGTGACATCAGAACAAAATTATGTCCAGAGACATTCTTTAATTTGGTAACACTTTAGAATACTGTTCTGTTATTAATGACACAATATTAACTAACAAGAAACTCTGATTAACGAATTAGTAAGTAATAGAGCTCAGTTAAATGTGGTAGTTCACTAGCTAATCAATAACTACTATTTTTTCCATACCTCCCAGAGGACTAAGAACCTCTATACAGTTTCATTATTAACATGCATAATGTAAAATTAATTCTAAAGTAAAGATCATGGTAACCCACTACTAATGACTTGAGTAGCCTTTTACCAAATGCCTCAGAAGAAGTTTATTAATTGTTTTGTGGCGATATGGAAGAAATCCATACTGGCTTTTTCACTTTTCCTAATGGGCGGAAACCAATGAGGAAGTTAAGAGGAAATTTAATATAAAAGAGGAGAAACGGAAGAGGAGGAGCGGGAAAAACAAACAGTCGTATGTTATCTGAGTTGGACACATGCTACCTGAAGGCAGTCGTTGCTATTCGTTGCTGGAGTCGCTGTGCATGCGCTGACTGGGTGCGATCGCCAAAGTGATGGAGAAATTGAGCTCTGCATGGTTCGCCTGCCTCAGGGATTAGTCTTGATGTCCATCATCTTTTAACCCCACGTCAAGTGTCCAAACTCTTTCCCCCGCCCTGAATTTGCAACACAGACACGCAAACGCGCGCGCACACACCAAAGCTTGTTTGATTATTTAGTTTTCTCTTTTTTTTTCTTTCTTATGATTGAAATTGAACAGACAAACTGAGTTAAAAAAAAAAGAACTTTAAGACATTGGTGAATCAAGAATTCTCTTTTTTTTTGGTTGTTGTTGGGTGAAATCTAACTTGAATTGAACTTGAGCAGCCTTACTGTTTGTTTTCATAAATTCATTTGTCATGTGAGGCAAAGAAAAAAAAAAAAAAAAAAAAAAAACTGTGTGAAAATTGAACTTTGTGTAACTGTTTTTTTTTTTTTTTTTTTTGGTGTAAAATGTTTTCCTAAATAACAATTTTTGACTGAAACCCTTCCATCTGTGAATGTGTGTCATTCTGTGCTATTGTGGGTATTGGAAGGCATTCATTTTGTGTATCGGTTATTTGTGTATTGTGTATACACACCATGATACAGTAGGGCTATTACAAACAGAAACAAGTCCAGAGAACTTGTGCAGCGCACACACGGAGTGGAGAGCAGTGCACACACAGCTGAACACTGAGCAGTCGCTTCGAAGTTGTGCATCTTCAGAAGCAGAGCTGCTCGCAAAGTTACAAAACATGCTGTGCCAGAGTGAAGCGTGATCGCTGAACACGGAGGGGCGGGGCAGCATATTTTCTGCCTTTTTTCTCTTTCGGCCTAAACAATTAAAATGCCATTTTCTGCCGATAATTTTCGGCGGCCGAAATTTCGGGCATCCATAATTATTTGGATCAGTATTCTAAAGGAAAAAACATGATAACTCTCTAGTAATGACTGAAATCATTGTAATCTTTTGATGGTTTTTGTAAAGTATTGGATAGTAATGATGTCGCAAGGGCTATGCCAAGTCTGCAACTGCACAGGACCTCGAGCCAAAGTAAAGTGACAGCTGACTTGATGATGTAAAGCCAATAGTTAATGCAAACTTTTTTCTTAAATATCCACAACACAAACAACAAATTGTTCATCTCTACAGCAACAGTAGACCCGAGTCACTATAGCAACCCTCACCCCACTATGGTTTCCTATCCAAATACTTACAAAAACCTCAAAAGTTCACAATGTATTTTCACTTTTAATACTGATCCAGATAATTCCTTCTGAAGGATTTGGTAACACTTGAGTCATTAGTGGGTTACCACGGTCTTCACTTCAGAATTAATTATACATCATGCACCATTCTCATTAATTAAGAACCTGTAAATAGTTCTTTGTAGTTCTAGGGGAGGTATGAAAAATAGTAGTAATTGATTAGCTAATAGTGATCTACCACATTTAACTGAGCTCTAATAGCCTACTTATTAATTTGTTAATCAGAGTTTCTTGTCAGTTAATAGTAGTTAGTGTTAATAATGCATTACTCATTTGTTCCTGTGTTGTTATTCATTAATGACGGAACAGTATTCTTAAGTGTTAACCTTTAATTATTCTTAATTTCCACTCATTCTCTCTGGCCCTGTTTACACCTGGTATTAAGATGCGTTTTGGTGGACGACATTAAATACAGGTGTAAACAGGGTCTAAAATGTTTTAAGCTTGTCTACTTTCCACCACTTACAGAGGTAGTCGAAAATGCTTTAGACCAGATTGCTTTTATAGTGTAGACGCTCATGTGGTCGAATCCGTTCGAACAGCCGCAAAAAATTATGGGAAGTGCGCTAGCCAGACGGGATTTAAACTTTTTTGGCTGAAGAACCAAGTTTGGTTTGAAGATGAAATGTGCTCTCATCATTCCTGATTTTTTAAAACACACTCACAGCGTTCGGCGTGGTCGGCTGTCAGAGCAAAAAAAAACGAAAGCTGCTGCTCTCTGTATGTTGTTTTTTTGTTTTCTTCAGTCGTGTTCATATGTAAATTGCATTATTTCCATTAGATGGAAAGATCTGAAAAAGCCCATTCATTTACCCGCTCATAGACCCTGCCCTCGAAGAAATCAGAACAGAAGTGGTTGAAAGAGGACAAAAGAGACTGATTAAAATATCAGGTGTAAATGGATATGTCTCCCTCGTCTACTTGTGATCCGCTCGACCAAAACGCATCTTAATACCAGGTGTAAACAGGACCTCTGGCAGGCAGCTGATTGTCCCCAGCTGTGTCTGCTTAGGAGTGGAGGAGCATAAAAGCAGAGGAGAAACTCTAAAGGCGGACATACACTGTGTGATTTCTTCTGATTTTGAGCCGAATTCTGACTTGTGCGACTCTTTTTCTGGTCAGGACGATTTTCAGCTTTGTCGTGCGTTGTTTGTCGTGCAGTGTACAGAGGAAAATGAGAGGCGATAAACCTCTCACGACCAGCAATCGGATGATCGGAAGAATTTCTGGCATGTCAAGCCGCCTTTCCACTGCACACGACATTCGCATAAGATTTAAGATGGGTTCAGTCGCACGGAACTTTCATTACGATCGTACACGGCAATTTCTTTTATTATTTCTTTTTGCGTCTCCAGTAAATGAGTGCAACAACAAGAGCCTTTATTCTCCGTGCATTTACCATGGTTGAATGAATGAATGAATGAATGAATGAATGAATAATGACCGCCAATAATTTTGGAGGGGAAATTAATACAACATTAAAAACAATAATATATATATATATATATTTATATATATTAAATTCATCATTTTTTACTTATTTATGAATAACCAATAATTAAGTATTAAGGTATTAAAGGGATACTTCAGGATTTAGCATTAAGCTTTGTATTAGTAGAAAACCTGTAGTATTTTCGAATTACCATGCTTTCCACCCTCATATCCCCCTGAGACGAGAGATTTATGTATTTTTTGTCTGGAAAAAATCCTCCGATGACGCAAAAATTGTCATTTTGCGTCATCGGAGGATTTTCTGGCCAGAGGCTAAAGACTACAGCCAGTAGAAGGAGCTGTCCCGCATGTTTTCAGCCCGCCCATAGAGGGTGGGATCTCACTCACAGAATGTACACATAGTTTCAGCCGTCTTTCTTTGAAAGCTAAGCAAGCAGGCTCTTGTTCTGTGAAGAAAGCTGAGTAGTAGGGGTTACCATCCTCTTTTTCCCGGACATGTCCGGCCGTCGAGATCGTGCAAAATTTCCGGGATTCGGCTTTTGCTTTCTGCGGTCGCCATTCATTGTTTACATGCACACCTTTTGTTTCAATCTAACTGAATTCATTCCGATTGATGAATCTGAATGTAGTGTTTACAAGAACGCTAAACAAGTGAACGGTTGATGTGCGTTTTAACATTGCTAAGAAAATTCCCGCTCCTCCGTGAGAGATACGAGACCGCTGCGTCTCAGAGGTGTCACTCAACAGTAATCACGGCCTCGCGCCATTCTCCCGCGGCCGTCAGCCTCGTCCTGCTCGCCACAGTAAACATAATGAATGGCGACTGTAGAACGCAAAAGCCGAATCCTGGACATTTTGGGTGATCTCGAAATCCCGGGCAAACTCGTCACGGAGACTCACTAGTAGCTTAACCTTGTTGTTTTCAACTGCGCTCTCTAACCGGTAGGCGTGGCTTGGGAGTGGCCTCCTATGGCAGCGAAGCAAGTGCATTCTGGGAGTTGTTGTCTTTCATCCACATAAATAAATAAAAAATGTCTGGCTTTTCTCAGTCTAGAAAGCTCCAAATTCAAAAATTTCTTCACATTTCTTCTACATAAATGACCTATTTTAAATACACATTCATCTTTCCAGAGGTGAAGTATCCCTTTAAGATTCCATCAATTGGATGGAAACAGGCTGGAGACAGCTAATTTGCAATCTTTTTTAACGCATATTCACTTTGTCGATAACAAAGAAGAGCATAAAGTGGATGGAAACTTGGCTTGTGTCCTGCCCAACTTATTGTGTTGAACTGTTTTATATGCTTATGGTTGAATCGGAGTATGTTTGGATTGAGCTTTACTGTGATAGTGACTGTAATGCTTATCTTGTTATACCTTTAAATGCAGGCTTATGGGTTTATTAACAAGTGGTTAAAGCTTACAACTTACAAGCCTGTTATTATCTTGATTATGTTTGTTTATTCCTTGTGGAAGCAGTAGGGAGGTGGATGCGTTTGTGGTGCTGTGGCAGCTTCAGGGCACAGGCTAGAGCTCTTTAAATCCTTTAATATTGTTGTGTCCGCTTAAACCCCTAGACTCGTGTAGGACCAGGGTTTGAAATTAACTTTTTCACTCATCAATTTGGCTAGTACATTTTTAAGTTACTGGCCATTCAGAACTTCTACTAGCCAAAAAAACAAAAAACAAAAAAACAAAAAGAAGACCTGAACCACATTAACTACGTCATATAGATAGATTATAAGTTAAATCTTTCATTTCAGAATTAAATAATGTGCATGTGTCAGTGTTTTTGGCATACACATTTCATAATTGTTAAATATTTCATTATTTCTATGTTTGAAGAGTTCAAACAGAGTCAGATACTTTGCTTGGTCAGATGATTTACTTTGTGTTATGAGGCCAGCAAAACAAAATGGTAAAAACTTCCCACTCATGTTCTTTGTCACTCTGCAGACACTTCACACTTGTTGCAATGAACAATATTGGCAACCCAATAATTAAATTCCACAGGGTTCTATGTGATCCTGTGATGGAAATGTTTTATGTAATGGCCTCAGAAGTTATCAAAAGGGTATTTGGAGAGTAAGTGGCCATTAACACAGAGCGCGTTTTTCCATTTCAATGCACTACTTTTCCATTGTTTTTCCCACATCTCTGCACAGTTTGTATGCCTCCCTCATTTAACACACCTGATTCAGATCATCAGCTCGTTAGGAAAGAGCTCTATGACCTGAACTGGGTGTGTCAGATAAAGGAGACATATAAAATGTGCAGAGCTGTGGGTCCCCATGATTGAGAAACACTGCACTAGACAGACATGTATGATCGTTGCGCTCGCATCTCAAGTCTTTTGCAGCATCTTGCACAAAAGGGTCTTGTTTTTAAGATGGCGTGTCAAGTTAAAAGAATTTTAACTTTTACATGCACTGCCGCTCATCAATTTCAGTTCCAAAACAGTGGAACAATCATAGGACCCCGGAGGCAGCTCAAGAATTGCAAGCTTTTGTTTACAGTAGCAGGTAAGCATGGCAACTGTTTTAATGGATGGTGTCGGAGGATTGGGTGAATCAAACAGATCTCTGTCCTGAGGTATCAAGGTCAAATGCTATAGCCAGTGAGATTATTTTCTTTTTTTCCATGTCAAAACTAGTAGCTATCTATTCTGCTGTTTGGCTATTTCTGTTATTGCATCACGTCTCAAAAGCACGTCTCGAGACAGGTAAGACGTGTCTTTTCCAGAGTTGCTAATTTCCCAACACGACAGTATAGGACACTGGTACTGTCTAAGAGGAAGCAGTACCAGTTTTCCTCTCTGCGCGATAATCCCGGACCAGCACTGTGTCAACAACATCAAACTCTCTGTGTTTGGACTACATAGATCAGTAAGAACACCAGGCTTTTTGAGCCTTATAAAAAGCATTAGCTACACTAGGTTTCAGTAAGTCCAGGCGTGTTTGCAATTTGCGATGCAAGAACAACATAGCAGGGCTTTCTCTTGTTGTGCTGTGTTGGATATTTTGGTACTGTAGCAAGAAGGCATCCATTCTCTGTTGCAATGATATTAGAGGATTTCAGAGAATGTTTAAATGTCTGCTCAAAATGCACCACCAGAAATTTTGTGGGAGGGTGAAATGGGGCAGAGTGCACATTTTTCACACCATTAGCTTTTAAAAAAGAGCCAAACTCATCTGATGTAAATTGTGGGCCTTTGCCACTTACCAGAGTTTCAGGTATGCTGTAATGACTGAATAAGCGTCTCAGTACTTGAATGGTCTTAGACGATGCCATGTAGTCCATTACGTGGACCTCTGGCCATTTTGAGTGACCATTGACAACCACCAGGAACATCCACTCCTTAAATGGACCAGCAAATTCGATGTGAATACGCTGAATATAAAGGATGTAAAGTTGAGAGACAGGGATTTTTGGTTTTGCTGGTATAACAAGCAGGTCTTTGATTTCTCTTCATTTTTAAGAGTAAATACTGGGCCAATTCTATACTGGATCGTGTAATTGTGCGCTGCAATTAAAAGAGCCCAACTCTGGAGTCTCGGGCTGTGCTAGGGCTGAGGATGGTAGTAAGTAGACTGTGGTTGGTCAATACGGTAAAATGGCATCCGTAAAGGTAAGCATGAAATTTCCTGACTCCAAAAATTATTCCAAACTCTTTATGTTCGAACTGTGCAAAGTTTTACTCAGACTTGCTCAAAGTTTGAGACGCAAACACTATTGGTCTCTCCTGGGAAACACAGCTCATATCCCGCAGGGGTGAAGCATCACAAGCTAAACAAACTGGGAGTCTTTGACCACAGTGAGTGAGCACACTACAACAACTGAGCTTTAGCCTCCTGGAAAGTTTTCTCACACTTCGGAGACCAGTTCCATTTTATGATGGATGAAGAATTGTAGCCAGGTTCAGAACAATTTTTTTTTATATATATATAATTTACTAGTCCCAGAAAAGATCAAAGCTGGCTAACATTAACTGGAACTGGCAACTGTGCAATGGCACGCAGCTTGTCTCGGGACTTGTGAAGCCCTGCTGCGTCAATCACGTGTCCCATATACTTCAGTGAACTCTTATAAAACTAACTTTTCTCTGGTTTCACATGAAGGCCAAACTTCTAACCGACTCAGTACCTCCTCCAGGTTTGTCAGGTGATGATCATATTTTCCTGTGACCAGGATATCATCCAGGAAACAGACGTACGGTAGCCCCTGAAGTACTCGCTCCATCACTCTTTGGAATATGGATGATGCCAATGTTATTCCAAAGGATAATCTATTATATGAAAACATGCCCTTATGAGTGCTTATTTTGAGGTGTTTGAGGTATCTTATTAACTGACACTTGCAGGTAAGTGTGTAAGAGATCTAGCTTGCTAAATGGCTGCCCTCTGGCCAGAGAAGAAAATAAATCCTCAATCCGTGGTAATCGATAATATTCCACCCACAGTGCTGGATTTATTTTTAGCTTGAAGTCTCCGCAAATTCTCACATTGCCACCTTTCTGGACTACTGGCACAATAGGGGTTGCCCATTCACTGAACTGAACAGGTGAAATAATTCCTTGTTTCAACAGGCGGTCTAACTCCACTGGTGTTAGGTCTGATTGCATATGGCACAACACATGCTTGGAAGAATTTTGGCTGTTGTCTTGGTTTCAGATTTAAGGGGATAGTTCACCCAAAAATGAAAATTATGTCATTAATTACTTGGCCTCGTGTTGTTCCAAACCCATAAGACTTTTGTTTATTTTTGGAATACAAATGAATATCTTTTTGATGAAATATGAGAGCTATCTGTCCCTCCCTAGACAGCTACGCAACTACCACTTTGACGTTTCAGAAAATTCCTAGAGATCGTAAAACTAACCCATATGAATCTAGTGGTTTAATCCAAAATTTTCTGAAGAGTCACGATCACTTTATATGATAAACAGATTTAATATAGGGGCTGTTTACACCTGGTCACTTCATGCTTTTTCTGTGATCGGATAGCTATCCGATTGTGAAAAGACCAGGTGTAAATGCCCTCCGAAACATATTTGAGACGAATTTTAAATCCGATCACTCAAACCACATCAGGAGGTGGTCTGGGCCTCATTCCAGACGAAACTGGACAAGTGTAAATGCATCTGGTTGTTGAAACCACATAAGTAAATTGTATTCCTCCCAACAATGCTAAAAAATAAATGTGTGAGAGCATGTTATATGTCATGTTATGTTATGATGGCGCTACTGCAGCACGCATTGCCGCAGATGAGCGATCTATTCATCAAGCCGACGAACAAATCAAAGCAATTAAGTCACAGACTCAACACACAATCATCCTCATTAAAAGTAAAGAAATGAAATGATCTTACCAGAGCTGTTGCCGCTTTCTCCTATTGTGGTCATGATTTTGAAAGTAGCTGATGATCAATAAATTGCAGCTTATATCTGTTGCTTTCGGTGATGTGAACTCCATTAAATCTGCATATAGCGCGGGAAATGAAGATTGGATTCATATCCGCTTTGCGAAAACACTTTTATGTGACCAGGTGTAAATATAATCATTTTGATAAATAAGATAGCTATCTGATCAGTAAAAACATGAAGTGCCCAGGTGTAAACAGGCCCATAGGCGTTTATCTACATACAAACATTGATCAGCGAATATAAACAGAAGCTCAACCGAACCTGCGTGACGCATGAGAACAAACCTCTTGCGGAATCTCTCTGGCTCAAAGGGGCTGTGTAACACACAAGAATGAACTTCATTAGTTCTCACACGTCAAGTGAACATGTTTATATCCAGCTCTCTATGGAGGGACAGAAAGCTCTTTTTTATTTCATCAAAAAGATCTTCATTTGTGTTCTGAAGAAGAATGAAAATCTTATGGGTTTGGAATGATGTGAGGGTGAGTAATCAATGACAGAATTTTTGTGAGTACTATCCGAACCGCTAAGTCATCACAGAAAACTTAAGCATATTTTTAAGAGATTCCAGAGTCTCTTCATATGTCTGGTGTACTGCTCTCACAGTGTTGATTTCACGCCAATTAAGTCGAATTCTACAGAGCCATTCTCGTCCAAAAAGTGGTGCTGCAGCATCACCTTTTACTATATACAGGGGTAGTCAAACATTTTGTATGTTTAACTTAATGCGCACTTTGACACCCTCTGCAGAAATCACTTTGCTCGTGTATGTCTTAAGGACAATACTTGTGTGGCACAATCGAATATGGCTCAGTTAAGCTCTGTACAGTTCTCTCGAAATGAGGGAAATCGCTGCTCCCTTTTCCACTCCCATGTCTGTCACCAGCCCTTAAATTTTAGGTTTCACTTTCATCACTGATGACATTTAACTAGTTTAGTTCTCTTACGAGAGGTTCTCTCGTATTGCGTAAGTTGCTTACGCTACGGGTTAAGTCATCTTTTCTCGAGATCTGAAGCCAAAAAATTATCCTTAATTTTGTATTTATTGTCAACGCAGTGCGGCTGCCAGCAGACCATAGCAGGCTGTATAAGCATGCTCATTGGCTGTCCTGTGGCAACTGCAGCAGCCTACCGGTGAAAAAAAAATCCGTCTCACGCCGCATGTGTTTTAAGTGTAGAAAATGTGCCCACGTTTCTGTGTTCACCCCTACACACAAGCACTATACCCCCCGTGCCTTTCACGGAGCCCACACTCTCATAAACCTGGCAAAAGCCGCTCGAGTGTTAGATGTAAGACATCTGCCCACGACCCCGTGCCCACACCTACTCACTGGCCGCTCCATTACACGGCCACTTCCTGCCGGTCACGTTACGAATGTAAGTCTTGTACCCGCTCACGAGCGCTCACACTTACAGACAAGCATTTTACCCCCGGCGCCGATCTCGCGCCCCGTTCCTCGCACAATATGCTCCCCGTCCGAAGCCACCAGGACATCGTGTGTAAAACGGCCAGCCATTGCTGTCTGCGAGCCGCCGTATTCAAGCACCTCCGAGTCAGGTTCTCGAGCCCACAGAGTGCGGCAATCGGAACCCGGAGGCCATTATGCCCCTAGCTGTACATGCAAATGCATGGGAAGCTATTCCAGGCGTGTCAGAATGGGTGCTTGCCGTCCCCCGCGCTTTCGAGCACGAACCGAGACTAGAGTGAATGGGGAAGTAGCACACCTACTTCGTGCAGAAATAGCGAAACTTCTGTGCAAAGGGGCCATAGAACCGGTACCTCCTTCTCTGAGTGAGTCAGGCTTTTACAGCCGTTACTTCCTCGTGTCCAAGAAGGACGGAGCTCTCAGACCGATCCTAGATCTGAGATATTTGAACAAAGC
Source organism: Squalius cephalus (assembly GCF_949319135.1). NCBI lineage: Eukaryota > Metazoa > Chordata > Actinopteri > Cypriniformes > Leuciscidae > Squalius > Squalius cephalus. Next base: position 32,408,673 of record NC_137138.1, read on the forward strand.
TCTTATGAGAAGACCTTTCAAAATGCTCACAACCAGACAGATCCTCGCGCAAATTCGCCCGGGGGACTGGTTTATTTCCCTCGATCTGAAAGACGTTTACTTTCAGATTCAGATAATACCCCGTCACAGGCCATTCTTGAGATTCGCCTTCGACGGTCAGGTATATCAATACACCGTCCTGCCGTTCGGCTTGTCTTTGGCACCCCATACATTCATGAAGTGCATGGACACGGCTCTCGCTCCCCTGAGAAATCAGGGCATGTGGATTTTGAACTATTTGGACGATTGGCTGATTCTAGCACAGTCAGAGAAAGAACTTATTTCTCACAGAACAGTGCTTCTCAGCCACCTGGAAAGCCTGGGTCTCACGGTCAACTGGACCAAGAGCTCATTACTGCCCAGTCACTGTCTCTTTTCTGGGTATAGAACTGGACTCTGTGGCAATGACGGCCCGGCTGTCGACACAGCGTGCGCGCCGTGTTCAACGCCTGGCCGCGTCTTTCCAGAAAGGCACTGTCGCTCCTCTAAGAACATTTCAGAGGATGCTGGGTTGTATGGCATCAGCTGCAGCAGTGCTTCAGCTGGGTCTACTGCGTATGCGCCCGCTGCAACGCTGGTTGAACGCTCGAGTGCCTCACCGAGCTTGGGCGTCCGGCGGCATGCGAATCAGAGTGACTCAGAGCTGCGTTTCAGCACTGAAACCCTGGTCAGCAGCCGACTGGTACCAGCGGGGAGTGACAATGGGAGCTGTCTCGTACCGAAAGGTTGTCTCGACAGATGCCTCCAACTTTTTCGAGGGCGCTCTTTTCGAGGGCAGACCGGTCTTTGGCCTGTGGTCAGACCAGGAGAAATGCCTTCATATAAACTGTCTGGAGATGATAGCGGTCGAGAACGCGCTGAAGCGTTTCCTCCCACACATACGGGGCCATCATGTTCTAGTCCGCTCGGACAACATGTCCGTGGTGTCCTACGTGAACCACCAGGGCGGTGGCAGATCCAGGAATCTCTGCAAACTGACAGAACGCCTTCTCGTGTGGGCCCATCACTCGTTGCGCTCGCTGAGAGCCGCGCACGTACCGGGCCACGAGAATGTCGGCCCAGACAGACTGTCCAGGGACAATATTCCCCTGGGAGAATGGTCCCTGAACCCTCAGACAGTCCAGCCACTATGGCGCCTTTTCGGCAAAGCGGAAGTCGAACTTTTTGCGTCAAAAGACAACGCTCATTGCCCGAGATTCCTCTCGAAGAGCGAGGACGCACTGGCCCAAACCTGGCCCAGCTGCCCGCTGTACGCTTTCCCTCCGATCTCGCTGTTACCACAGGTAATCAAGAGGATCAGGGAAACGCGCCACCCAGTGCTCCTCATAGCCCCGCGATGGGAGAACCAAACCTGGTTCCCAGAGCTGGTAAGGCTGTCGCACGTAGCCCCATGGCCGATCCCGGTGAAGAAAGATCTTCTCTCTCAAGCCGGTGGATCGATTTGGCATCACCATCCAGAGCGCTGGTCTCTGCATGCGTGGATAATCAACGGATACACGTTGTTTTGCCAGAAGGGGTCGTGAACATGATCACACAGTCTAGAGCTCCTTCTACGAAAAGACTCTACGCGTCTAAATGGTCAGTGTTCTCCAATTGGTGCGCTACAAAGAGCCTGGACCCACGCACGTGTGGGGTTTCGTGGGTGCTTTCCTTCCTTCAAGAGCTGTTGGACAAGGGCAGGTCCCCTTCCACGCTCAAAGTGTACGTTGCGGCTATTGCAGTGTTCACGGAGTCGACGCGCAGCCGTGCGATAGGAAGGAATGAGCTCATCATCCGCTTCCTTAGAGGAGCAAGGAGGATGAATCCCCCGCGGCCCCCTTCGGTTCCTATTTGGGATCTTTCTTTGGTCCTAGAGGCCCTGAAAGCTTTTCCTTCGAACCGTTAGAATCCGTGGACCTAAAAAATCTTTCGTTCAAAACCGTTTTTCTGATAGCTCTGTCATCAGTAAAACGTATGTGGGATCTACACACGCTATCTGTTAGCCCCACATGTCTCGAGTTCGGGCCAAATGACTCTAAAGTCATCCTCAAACCGAGACATGGTTACGTCCCCAAAGCGATTGGCACTCCCTTTAGAGCGCAGATCATCTCCCTATCGGCTCTGCCAGCATCCGATAGCGAGGACAGTGATAACCTCCTATGCCCCGTCAGGGCGCTGAGAGTTTACATCACGCGCTCCGCCGCTTTCAGGCGTTCTGAGCAGCTCTTTGTTTCGTTTGGTGGGCGCACCAAGGGTCTCGCCACCTCGAAACATAGCCTGTCCAGATGGATAGTGGACGCTATCGCAGCAGCTTATGCGTCCAAACACCTGCAGTACCCCATGGGCATCAGAGCCCACTCCACTAGAGGCATGGCTTCGTCGTGGGCTTGGTCCAGCGGGGTTTCTATTCATGACATTTGTATGGCGGCAGGCTGGGCCTCCCCCTCTACATCCGTGAGGTTTTATAACCTGGAAGTTCCCGCCTTGCAGGCTAGACTTTTATCAGTCTAAGTGATGTGTATGTTCTGCCCAATTGTTCATGTGCAGGCTACTCACATGTAACTACTAGCTCTTCTGGTTGAGCTGCACAAAGGGGGATATTCTCTTCCTTATATACGCTAAGCCACACCCATTCTGGCGGGCTGTGACACGTGGAGGCCACGAAGCGCCCTCATTGGGCGTGACGTCACGCAGGGCTCACCGGTAGGCTGCTGCAGTTGCCGCAGGACAGCCAATGAGCACACTTATACAGCCCGCTATGGTCTGCTGGCTGCTGAACTGCGTTGACAATAAATACAAAATTAAGGATCATTTTTTGGCTTCAGATCTTGAGAAAAGATGACTTTACCCGTAGCGTAAGCAACTTACGCAATACTCGTTCCCTCTTCTAGAGAGAACCGAGGTTACGTTAGGTAACCGAGTACGTTTTGTATTATAATCACTCGTGTAGTATCATTAAGCTGGCCCGGATCTACCATATGGGCAATCTGGGCACGTTTTTTTTTTTAATATATACAAATAAGGTATTTTCATTCACCTTTATATATAAAGGTATGTCTCGAGAACCCCTCGCTCAATATTCCCCAAACTCTAATCGATCGTAGTACTGGACGAGGCCTTTTGAACAAGCCCACCCACGAGGTCGGGTCCCCGAGTTATAACCGTTCAAAGTCGGGGGTCCCATCGAACGGCTATCCGGTAGGGGGTGTCCCCGAGGTCCGTCACTCTCGCGTTCAACCAAGGGTCCCCATGGGACCTCCTCACCCGAATTTTAGCTCTCTGGGTCTTTGCGTTGCCGAGATACGAACGATTTTCTTCTGAAATTGTGACGTCACCGACGTCCCGCTGGCGGCCGCCATTTTAAAGCATGCCCGATGGTTTTCGGCTAATATCTCCGTGAAAACACCACCACAAATTCTGAAATTCTGGTGCCTCCTTTGGAGGGTGTGGTTGTCAGGTAGGGGAGGGGGGCCCATGAGCTTCAGTGCCCAGGGGCCCCTGGGGGTACTAATCCAGCCTTGCCATTAAGTACCGCAGTAAATTTTTGCAGTGTCAACACAGTATAAGTATCTGACTTGAATAGTGCAGTTATAGCAGATATAGGGCCACAAAGTACCTTTCACCCTGTTACGACTTGATTAATCACTGCAATGATTTTGGAAACATTATTTTAAGGTAAAAAGTTATTTAGTGTTGCTTTAACATCCACCTTATGAATTCGACTTATCTTCATGGTCCTTATTTATCATGAATTTCCCCTTGACTGCTGGTTTGGATACTTTGTCACCAGTTTTCTTACTTTTACACATCTGTGAAATGTGGCCTCTCCTGCTACAATTGTGAAAATGTGGCTCCATATAAAAACTCTCACTTTCAATGTGCTCTTGCTTCGTCGAATGCTTCGACATGTCCGATGATTGCAGCCATTCTGTACACTTGATTGACAGCTTAATAATGGCAGTGGGAACTCTGTGCTCATTGCCAATTTATGTTATGTTTGTAGCAATATTCTAGTATAACACTAGTTATATCCATTCCTTTTCAGGAAGACACACAACACCACGAAAATGGGGAAAACAACTACTTCATTTATTTTACGAGTTCACACTTACATGCAATTAGATAGAGTAAAGGTTATGCATATTTTAGGGGTGACCATACGTCCTGTTTAACCAGGACATGTCTGGCCAGGATTTCGAGATCGCCCAAAATGCCCGGGATTCGGCTTTTGCTTTCTACAGTCAGCATTCATTATGTTTAAATTATTACATTATTTGACACTGACACGTACGTGCCAGCTTTGCAGGTCATGCATTCTGCTTCACACGGATCCCGATCGAGACGAAAACACAGGAATTTTCTTAGCAATGCTAAAACGCACATCAATCAATCACTTGTTTAGCGTTCATGTAAACACTACATTCAGATTCACCAATCGGAATTAATTCAGTCCTATTGAATCAAAAGGTGTGCATGTAAACGACGAGAAAGCAAAAGCCAAATCCTGGATATTTTGGGCGATCTTGAAATCCCGGCCGGACATATCCTGGAAAAAAAGGACGTATGGTCACCCTAGCATATTTGGCGTGCTGTTCGAGGGGAGGGCTTCCGGGGTCGGTCCAAAATTCCAAATTCCAGGTAGTGGAGGGATGCTGGAAAACTTACGTGGGACAGAGGTAAGTCTGCTGTGTATGCCTCCTGTCGGGCTAACTGAGTTGATTAACTGAACGTGCTCCTCCCATACTTTGTCAATAAAACATCAAACATATTTTAGCGTCTGCAAAACAACATTCAGTATGGAGTGCCCTCCAGTGGCAAACAGGGAAGGTTGAATTATCCCAAAAACATGACATATTCATACATGAATAAGTTAAAGTAACAGTGTTTTAAAATATGAGATAATGTTTTCATGATGTTAGCAAAAATTATCCTGATATCCATCTGATATATTGCGTCGCTGCTAACTGGGTATCTGTTCATGCATGTTACTTTCATGCAATAAATTAGAGAAGAATATATATAAACCGTCTAGATTCATCATTTCGTATTGACGGTGAAAGAATTGACTGTCTTACTGGCTCTGTGTTTTAGGCTATTGCTTTGAAAAGTGACAGGGAAGTTTGCAGTTGACTTGCTCTATATCAACACTGCATTTGACGTAAAGAGATCACTCTCTTTATAGAAATAAAGCAGACTGCATGTAATTAGTGTTAAGTGTATGTGGTGTCACTTAACAGTGTTTAATATAAACACTGAATCTTTCCAAGGTCCAAGGTCATTTCAGTGTTGAGCTCATTACTTACTTTCACTATATTTAAGGGTTTTCCAGGAAACTGTATGGAAATGACTGTGTTACTGTTTTGTTGATGGTAAGATGTACAGTATATTTGTGGTTAATTAAAATAGTTTTCCCCTAATACTGTATTGTTTTTCATTTATAGTCTGGGTTATACTTTATTTTAATGTGTCTGTTACACATGTTACATGTACACTGTAAGAAATTGACTGTGAAATTCACAGTTACTAACTGGAAGCAAGTGACAAGTAACTTACTGTAATATATTCACAGTATTTAACTGGCAACAGTAGTCAAGTAACTCACTATAGAATAAATAACCATAATTTTGCTGTTTTCATTTACAGTAACAACCATGTTACTGTATAGTAAAACATACTAATTTGCAAGTACTGCTTTTTTAATGTTAATAGTGTTTTCCCTGTAAAATAAAACAGTAATTTCCAAATAGTGTATTTTTGGTTATAGTAGTAGTGTTTTAACTTTAAAATGAAATACAGTTATTTATGTATTTTTAAGTTACAGTGCCAGTAATGTAACGCCTCAGTTACAACTGTAACCATGGTTCCCTAAAAGGGGAACGAGATGCTGCGTGATTGACACTGTGGGAAAGCTTTGCATGATTGTGTAGTGAAGCACATGTGAAATCAGTCCAATGGTGTGACGAAACGTCAGAGGCGGGTGACGTCACTAACCAGGAAACTAAAAAGCCTGCCCAAACAATGTAACGCTAGCTTCTAATAGGCTGACACTTTCAAGGGAACTCGCACTGCGTCGGTTGACACTGTAGGAACGTATATACCCTTGCTGCTGTAATGACCAGTGTCTGTCTAGTGTGAATTGTGAAGAAAGCACTAAAACGAGAGCACCTGAGCCCCAGGTGTAGAGCTCAAGTCCAGGTAAAAAAAACTCATGAATGTGTGCCGTGAGGACAAGCCTGCCGCATCACAAACATCTTGAAGTGAAATTCTTTACACTAGAGCCTTAGAGGCTTAACATACTCCTAGTAGAATGGGCCCGGACTGCCAATCTGGTCGACTTCATAAGAAAGAGAGTTTGCCTTGACTATCCATTTACTCATCCTCTGCTTAGATGCTGGGGACCCTTTGTTAGGGGATCCAAAACACACAGACAATTGTTCAGATCTACACCGCAGGGCAGCTCTATGGACATAGGCATCTAATGCCATAACTGGACAAAGCAGATTATTTATTTCCTGCTCAGAATCCTGGAATGGAGGAGGACAGAAGGCCTCTAAAAAATAGATCTAGCCACATTAGAGGGGACCTTAGGAATGTACCCTGGTCTTGGGTGAAGCAATGCCTTGACCATGCTGGGTGCAAAATAAAAGCACGAAGGGGCAAATGACAGAGCTTGAAAATTTTACTGGCCTTTCAGGACATGTGATAGCTAGGAAGAACAATGTCTTGAGAGTCATAAACTTGACTGGAACCTCCTCAATAGGCAAAAGGGAGCCAGGGATAGGCCTTGGAGCACCATGGGCAAATACCATGCTGGTACCCTAGTGCGTACAAGAATTTCCCATGAATCCCAATCTTTCCATGTGCGCGAGAACGACATCTTGATGCCGAAACGCTAGCTGATGCGACTGCGCTAAAATCAAACAATCGTCGATGTAGCTCAGAATGTGGATGCCTTGCAGACGCAGTGATTCTAGTGCTGCATCCACACATTTGGTGAAAGTGCGGGGTGATAAAGATAGGGCAATTGAAAGAACCCGATACTGGTATGCTTTGCCCCCGAATGCGAACCTCAGGAACTTCCTGTGTTGTGGAAGGATGGATACATGGAAGTATGCAACCTTGAGATCTATCGTAACAAACCAGTCCTCGGATCTGATCTGTGGTACGATTTATCTCGAGGTTAACATTTTGAATTTGAGCTGACTGATTCAGAAGACGCAGATCCAAAATGGGATGCAAGCCTCCATTCTTCTGTTGGGAGGAGGTACACGTTCTAGCCTCTTTCCCCAGCAGAGTTTTTGTCTCCTGTTCCATAACCAGAGCCTGCTCAGGGCCCACCACTGTGGGTAGGACCCTGAAAAATCTGGGTGAGCGAGACCCGAACTGAATAGTGTGTAACCCTTTTCGATTCTGTGTAGGACCCATAGAGATATATTTGGCAGTAGCTTCCATGCCGCCAGAAAATCTACTTAAGGAACCAGCCTCTCGAGGCTGGCCTCTGGTGTTTTTCGAGCAACCAATTCAGTGCCCTGAAGTGGCGCACCGGCAAGGAACAACCAAACTGGTAGCTCTGGGACCCTCCTCGGAGGGGGCTAGCATCCCAGTGCAGCTACGTTTCCGGGCGGACAATGAGATCGGAGCTTGCCAGAGACCACTGCGCCCTGAAGTACCGAAGGGAAATGGGCACGTATACTGAGGTGTTGACCACTTCCCTCCAGAGGGGACTTCCCTCAGAGGTCTGGCGCCATAGGCATCAGGACCTCTATCCAACGCAGCTCTGCAACTGTGTCAGGGCCAATTCCCCCGTCCTCATTCAGGTCTCCGAACACATCTGCCTGGTAGTCGTGCAGCATGCCCATAGTATGATGCTGCCTGACTAGACGTAGAATATGCTTTGCCCACCAAAGCCGAAGTGATTCTGACCAGCTTGGTGGGCAGTGTCGGGGCCTTTAGGGACAATGCAGACTGAGGGGAGAGATAGCTGGCTAGCGTCTAGCATCGCCCCATAACCATGTTCTTTACAGGCAACTATAGAGGAGTAGTGTGATGTCTGTGCACTGTGTTCTCTATAGGAGACCGGTTTCTTCCACAATCTCGACACCTCTGTGTGGAGATCGGGAAAAAACAGAAGGCCCCGACGCGGAGGTTGTGCTTGTGAAGGCAGGCAGCGATCATCTAATTTACTTTTGGGACGAACGTCCTGCTTCTCAGCTGGCCAGTCAATGTTTAATCTGGCGACAACGCGACACACAACCTCCACTTGTTCCTCATACGCTGAAGAGTGAGGTAGTGAGTCCTCAGCCTCTCCTGTGTCAATGCTTTCAACATCCAACTCCTCAGAGCTGGATATATGAAGCACAGCTGCCTCACCCAGTGTGGGAACTGCAGCGCATACTTTCTGACACTGGGAAAAGGCACTGGATCTGTCAGGCGAGGGCTGAGATGAGGCTGGGCCTGTGTCGAACCCCTCTGAAAGATCCATTTGTGATCCCCATGATTAGAACTGTGGGGAATGCGAGCCTGAGCGTTTTCCTCAAAGAGCGCCAGGCGAAAGCAGAGCATCCTTAGTGGAAGCTGTTCACAGTCTGCACAGCCAGCACCCTCCGGCTCTGACTGTGCATTTTTCTTGTCTTTAATGGGTGAGCATACCATGGCAACCACACACAGTATGATGATAGGAGATACACTTTGTGACACGCCTCCAGTGCAAAGAGAGGTTTTAAGCTGCCTCAAAACAAGATCATGGTGGAATGGTGGAATATGGTTAACAAAAATCTTTAATTTAAACAAAAAACATGAGAAGGAAGTAAATCTTGAACCGAGGTTCTTCCCGGTCTTCCTTCCACATGCCTAAACCAAAACTATGCCACATTCAAAAGTAAAGATAAGACTTTACAGAAGAGTTAGCAGGGATTACATAGGCTTCACTCTCTTCAGCCAGTCACACTCTGGGCCATCCTCATCTTCAGCACCTCATCCTAGGCAATCTGTACCCAGAACAAACCAAACTTGAGTGCAACAAGGTTCCTGGTTTTATTGTGATGTCCATAGGCTATCATTGGCCATGTTTCGGAGGGTGAGCAGGTGGAAGTACTCATGATTTATGTTTTCTCCTAGCCGAGACCTACTCCTATGCAAGCTATAGAAGTTTATGAATAAAATGTATCACTTTGTGTTACAGATGAGCACGGAAGAACCATTATGGTTTCTCATTTCGCTGCTGTAGGACATTGTTAAACATATGTAATGGGCACATACTACTGGTTACATTTGTGATTACTTATGTTTATTCAAACTAAAAACTGTCTAATATAGACCAACGCTACTTTTGCGTCATCGAAGGGTAACGCCCCTTTTTGGGGGAAAACAAACGGATTCCCCTAAGAACAGAACTCGCTCGCTCTAGACCTGCAAAGTTTCTTGATAGCAAAAATCGCACAAACATACACTCTCTTTGCCGGCCGAGGACCGTGAGCGGTATTTAAAGAAGCTACTGGATAGGGAGTTACAGAGGTGTCCCTTTGAAATGGTCGAAAACTGGATTAATGACCCCAGGCAGTGGCCAAATATGGACTATTATTCAGACATCTACCACTATCTCGTGGAATCACCAAGTAAGTAACGTTAGCCTATTTTTTTTTTTTTTGTCATTAACACACTCACAGTATGACAAACTAGACGATTGAGGCCATGTCAAGAGGAGTCGGTGGTTTACTTGGATCATATTTCACTTGATTTAAGCTATTGACAGTTTTGTTGTCGACTAGCTATACTAGTAAGAAACCCTCAAACACTGTACAGAACATGTCAGATGCTAAAAACATAAATAGTCCGTACCTTAAGTGGGGTAGAGACAATGAAAAACATGCCCCATACATAGGTCCCATACATATTTTGCCGTACACTGTAAACCTTTTTACAACTTTTAAAGTCCTTGCACTTTCTAGACACTTAGCAGAAACCAGCCAAGTCCACTTTAGTCCTAGCCTGCCACTATTTCAACAGTAAAATCAGTTAACAGCCAAGGTAGCGTGCCTAGTGAGAGCTAACGTTAATCACGTAACGTTAGCTGCTAGCAGCTTCGTCTTTCTAACTAGTAAGTTATAGCTAGTCGACAACAAAACTATGTCAATAGCTTAAATCAAGTGAAATATGATCCAAGTAAACCACCGACTCCTCTTGACATGGCCTCATCGTCTAGTTTGTCATACTGTGAGTGTGTTAATGACCAAAAAAAAAAAAAAAAAAATAGGCTACTTACTTGGTGATTCCACGAGATAGTGATAGATGTCTGAATAGTCCAAAGAGAGTGTATGTTTGTGCGATTTTTGCTATCAAGAAACTTTGCAGGTCTAGAGCGAGCGAGTTCTGTTCTTAGGGGAATCCGTTTGTTTTCCCCCAAAAAGGGGCGTTACCCTTCGATGACGCAAAAGTAGCGTTGGTCTATCAAAGCACCACAATTCAAAGTGTAATCTGTCAGTTTGGATTTGAAAATTCAGTTCAGCCAAAATCTCTGCCCCTCACTATTTGTGAAGTTATAGGCAAGACTCAGATATATTTCATATCTACGGAGCCCCGCACATGATATGCAGGAAAAAAATAGTAAGCTAATTTGTGTGCACGATTTACTAATTTATGCCCTCAATTTAGAAATCGAGCCTTATTTCTATATTGTTATATTCTTGATCACTCGAGCCTCACTTTACTGCATCATCAGCTGCGCTCAAATGATCTGCCCTTATATTGTTAAAGTTTGGTTATTTAAGAAATAACCCTCTTGATATGTGTGGTATATAATTTATTTAAACTGCAAAGGTAAAGCATAAATTAAAATTATTGTGACATGTGAAGGAGGAGGAGAATTTATACGTACGTCAGGTTTCTCAACAAGAAAGACTTCTGCATAGGATACATCTGTTCATAACTCCTCTGGAAGCTTCTGCATAGGATACACCCGCTTATAACTCCACTGGAAGCTTCCTCACTCCTCGTTCCTCGCAGTGCAATTAAAGAATTGAGATGTCCTTCAAGATGGCTGAGCTCAATCGGTTTCCGGGTCATAGGATGGATGACGGAGGAGCGAGGAAACGAGGAGGGATGTTGAGAAGCACCCCGAGTATAAATATCAGAGCACTGGCTAGCTGTAGCCTCAGCTTGTTCCTCTCACACAGAGCTGTTGCATTAGCAAGCCTCTCTACTACATTACTACATTAGTAGGCGAAAAACAGTGACAAAAGAAGTATGTCCGAATTCACACTACTCATAAAAGAGTAGGCAAAAAGTACTCAAATGACCTACTTCTGTGCATACGATGGACACTTTACTATCCCATAAGGCCACGGGAGAGGATTTGTGAATGGCAATGAAGTGACGTAACTGACGCTGGTAGGTCACATGATAAGGGCAACATGACGAATATAGTACGTCCAGATTACATTCATACTACACACACTCATACTTTATTGAAAATACTTTTTTAACTGGTAGTGAAGTAATTGCTTATTCAAAATAAGGTCTACTCAAGAGAGTATGTGATTTCGGACGCAGCGCTAGTTTCCTAATGTGTGCTTGTTTGTTCCCTCAGTTGCACTAACTTGGATTGGTTAAATGCAGAGGACAAATTCCGAGTATGGGTTGTTACTATACTTGGCCTTCACATGCCACTTTCATTTACACTTGATTGACATACTGATTATCCTCACCTGTGTTTAATTGAGTTCGCTTGTGTATAACCCTGGTCCTGTTCAGATCTATGACGGTTCAAAACAGAATAGATTTTCTGACATGTGCACATTGCATGAATATGAGTTTCCAGCTGTTTGCGCATACTAACCATTCTCCTACATTGGTTCTTTATTCATTTTAAACAGCTGACTTAATATTTATCTATTTCTGGTCATAATTGTGAGACAATGAGCATATGAACCATTGTGCTGTGCTACTTATATTTATCACGCAATAAAAATGCCCCTCCCCACGCCCAAATAACAGACGCTGAGTAAAAGGAGAATTTTAGAATGACGAGACACTAATTTATGACACTTTATTTAACAGAAAGAACAGCTCATTCCATGCGACATACATCATTGCACATGCACTGTGCTTTCAGTTTCGGTTTTCAATCCGATCAAGTGTTTACATGTTCTCTTGATCGGATTAGCAAAGGAATAAACCACCCCTATTTCATTCGGATTGAGCTCAATCACATCGATTAAGGTGTTTACATGAAGGCTTTTCAGTCCGATTGAGCCATCAATCCGATTACTAACGGATTATTTGTTTTTTTACATTGCTGATTACTGTGACTATCACAGTCTTTCATTACTGCAATTTTGGACTAAATACACATTATTCTACTGTGAACTTGTATACAGTAATTTCCTGTGCACAAACGGGTAGTTTTAATGTGAAACAAATGCAGCATTTCTCCGTTAGAAGTGAAAAAATTAAGAAAAAAGGAAGCAGCCATTTTGCAAAGGAGAGAGCTTTTGATTTAAAGCCTAAACATTTTAAAAGAGTGTAATATAGTGAAAATAAAGAGGTTTAATTTCTTTTCCAATAAAATCTGGGTGATATACTGTAAAAAAAAAAAAAAAGAATCAGAGTATTAATGACATGTATGTATGACATACAGTTGTTTTATTTTGTGTTTGAGTCATACAATAATAATATATATATATATATATATATAAGACGTTGCTCTGTTTAATGTTAACTTATGTATAACTTATTTTACAAAGAAAATCCTGGGAGAATATACCCACCTAATATTCTCCCAGGATTTTCTTTGTAAAATAAGTTATGCAGTTGAAGAAAGAAAAGAGAAAGAGATCTGAAATGTCATGCGATTTTATCTGTTGTCAAATCAGATAATGTGAATGAGTGATATGTAGCGTTAATAGAGTGATTCTGACAATTTAATTTAGCTCAAAGGAATTATTAATCAATTTATAGGGAATTCGAAAGAATCACTTATTACGACCGAGCAAATGACTCGTTCAGGGTTCATTTGAACCGGCCGTAACCATCCGCTCTGCAGCGGATATAAATTTCCAAACTATAGTGAAACACTATAGTTAGCAGGGTAACTTAGATCAGCAGTTTAAGACATTAAATTCGTAAGCACATAACAAGTAACACTTCTCTTTAAAATACAAACAAGACTTTATTGATTAACACATAAAACTAATATCTAACACAAACACACGCACGCACACACACACATACATACGAGTTGCAGAAAGGAAGAGAGTGAGGAAAGAGTGAGTTTAAGAGTGAGATTATGAGATCTCAAGATTCTATGCACTTATAAGACATGACCTGAAGAACCATCAATCATTAATTTAACCCTTCTTAGGCGGGTTATTAAATCAATACAATACACCAGTTCAGCTTTTAGTCTGGAGGCTACTTGCTTGTGTTGCGTAGGGATTCCCTTTTTGTCTGCGTAAAAGGGGGTTTCCTGGGTTCGTTCGTTGGTTGGTGTCCTCATGCTTGAATAGATGTCTGGGGCAGCCAATCACGTGGTGTGCTGGCGGATGGATTGAAAGTCTTTGTCTGAAGCTGGTTTTGTCGAATCGTGGAACGAAACTTTGCTGCAAAACTTAACTTAGAACCGAGACTCACAACGTAAAAGAAAGGAAAACTTAGAAAAGAAAGAAAATTGAGACGAGAGTAGTTAGATGGCTTGAATGAAGTGGTTAACCCATGTTCTTCTGATCTTGATTTGGGTTCTTTGTCTCTGCGCGTCTACATGGTTACTTTTTCTTGAGAGAGAGAGATTTTTTCCTGAGAGAGAGAGCCTTTCTTGAGAGAGAGAGAGAGACACAAGCTTTGTTTCGGGTCTAAGATTTTAAACTCAAAAGTTTGTCCAACCTCCTGAAGAGATCGGACCAATTAGACACTGGCTTTATTTGTCTTATCGTAAATCATGCGTTATCTGGGATCTCCTTACTCTCCAAGCTCAGAGGCCACAGTTTAGACATCATTCCTATTATAAGAATACAAAACATTTCACACAGATTTCAATCAAGCCATCTTTTGAATCACGAGCATACGATCATAGTGATATGAAACACAACACACTTTCATTTAAACATCTAACAGTTATAACCATTAAATGACTTACATGGGATCTAAGCTTATTAAACATGCATATAAGTGGTAGAAACAACAGAATTATGTGGTTGCATGATGTTTGATTATAAGTCCATCGAAAACTGTTCTGGAATGATTTTATGTATTGTTATGGGGTAAATATCAGTTTTCTGTGGTTTGGAGAGATTTTACTCTGGGTCATTCAGAGGTCCTTAAGAAGAAGATGGTCTGTTTTGTATCTCTGTCGTGGGCTCAAGCAGCTTCTGCTGTTATCTTGATCGAGCACTGAGTTGTGCCATCTCTGAACCAATCATTCTTTTAAAAACCATCTCACATTGACAAGTTCTTCAATTAGTTGGCCATAAAAGTTGGTTTGTTCTGTGTGGAGTTATGTTTGAACAAAACACCTGGAAGCTTCATTTGTGTTTGATTTGCACTCAGTCATTACAGATAAGTTCTCTCCATTGTGCAGTTTTTATTTTTATTTTTCGTTTTTGTTCTGTTGATGCATACTTCTTGAATCGACCTTGGACTAGTAAACGGTGAGCCAACAGTGTCTAATTGATGTCGCAATGCATCTTTCTCTGGAACTAATTCAGTAGCCTTAATCTGTCTTCAATCCCTGGAAACAGATAAGAGAATACAACACCATACACTTCGGATGCCTTAAGTGAAACAGAGTTTAAGGGTAGTAAATCTTTCTTTTGTCATGTGACTACTTCTACTTCTTCTATTTTTCTACTTCTATTTTTTTCATAAAGACTTCATAAAAGGACAAACAAGAACACAAGGAAAAGACTTCTGAACTGTGTTTTGGGGAAACATTTATTTTATTTCTCATACCAACAGGCCTGATTGGATTTCCTCTTGGTTCTATTGACTGTATGCTTGCAAACTTTCAACTTATTTTCATTTGATAGTACCAATACAATACATTTTCTTCTTTACAAGTTGTAGCGAAATTGTTGTCTCAAATCCTCCTTACGAACTTAGACGTTCAGAATAGTATCATGCTACTGTACCCATTCAACCTGATCTGTTCATTTAGAACTCCAGAGTGTTCAAACGGATTACATGGTTTTTTTTTTTTTTTTTGTTGCAGTGTATTTATTTACTAATAACTATAAATAGCCCTAATCAATATTACTCAGTACTTAAATGTATAATTACATTGTGGGGACACATTAAAATAAAGTGTTAACCACTTTCAGAATGTAATTTATAAAGGGCATTCACTTTTATATTGTGAGCAGTTGGACATGGCAGAGCTGAGGAAATATTGGTTTGTGATGTTAATTGAGAATTGTGGACTGGATAGGTACAGAATTATTTAATATATATATATATATATATATATATATATATATATATATATATATATATATACTTAAAGCTTTAATGAGAAATGTTATGTAACACTTTTATATTCTATAACACTCAAGGAGTCCAAAGCCATCATGGGAGGTGATCTGCAGCCTGTATTTAGGTAGCAAAAAAGGAGGTTTGAAGAAATCTCTCAGGTAAAAACATATATTTGGTAATCAGATGGTTAAAAATAGCATGTTATAATGACACTAGGTTTTATGCTGTATTTTTTCCACAAAGAGGAAGAACCTTTCCATCACATACAGGTAACTGTACCTGCGACTGTGTAGTAGCTCATCAGGAAAAGTGACAGTTACCTCAAAAAAGGTAGTAGTACTAAAGGTAACAGGCTCAAACTGAAAATCCATATTTGTTTTTTTAGGCAGATGAAACAAATATTTCACCCCTGGAGCTTGCACCGGAGAAGGCAGTGGTTCAGTGGTTCACAAAAAGTAGGTTTTGTTTGAGATGGTTGCTGCATCAGGCCAAGTAACATTTGATTTGTTTTGTGCTTTTTAACATTTATGATATTTCATTTGTGTTTATTGTTGAACATATTTTTATTTATCCTCTTTTGTATTGTGTTATTTCTTATGTGTGTGATGTATCTGAAAGAAGTTCAGGTTTCTTGTGTCCTTTGCATGGAGAATGAAGAAGCTGCTGAGGCTCTGGAACAGTTATTCAGTGCAGAGTTCAGAGAGCATGATGCTGTATAGCCACTGATGTTTGTTTTTACATTTATGCAGGACATGTATACGTTTCTTGCATGTGGTAGATAATTTATATCATTTTTTTGTACATTTGGAGTGCTGTCAATACAGAGAACAACGACAAAAATCGGTGTTGCCTACACCGAGTTATTCTATTTTTAAAATTTGCACCCTGTTGACTTCAATGGGGCAAGTACTAAACCTGCTTTTAGCCTCTTAACATCCTTGATGTGTCATTACAAGTGCACAGAAAATGTGAGTGATTCCTTCTGAGTGAACACGAGTGAGTGTGACTGCAGTAGATGTGAAAGAAATGTATAAAAATGATGTTATTTAAGCCAGCGCAAATACCTTTGTTTACATCCTGTTTTTCGGTTGAAGTCCAAAGTAGTCGATTGCAGAGTTCACACGCATAGGTTTAATACCTATGATCACGCGCGTGAACTCGGCAATCGACTACTTTGGACTTCAACCGAAAAACAGGATGTAAACAAAGGTATTTGCGCTGGCTTAAATAACATCTTTTTTATACATTTCTTTCACATCTACTGCAGTCAGACTCACTCGTGTTCACTCAGAAGGAATCACTCACATTTTCTGTGCACTTGTAATGACACATCAAGGATGTTAAGAGGCTAAAAGCAGGTTTAGTACTTGCCCCATTGAAGTCAACAGGGTGCAAATTTTAAAAATAGAATAACTCGGTGTAGGCAACACCGATTTTTGTCGTTGTTCTCTGTATTGACAGCACTCCAAATGTACAAAAAAATGAGCTCAATGTTAAAATTGACCGGAGTTCTCCTTTAAGTTAATTACATAATATATTGAAATTTTGGTTTCACTTTATTTTGATGGTCCCTTTAACACATTATGTTGACTCTAAGTAAAGTTGCACCTACATGTCTACTAACTCTCATTAAAGTGTTAGTAGAGTATTAGTAGACTGGTAGGGTTAGGGTTAGAATAAGTTGACATATACTTGCAACATTACTTATAGTCAGTAGAATTGCTGTTGGAGGACCACTGTAACAAAGTCCCCTGAAGCGAGTTGTAGTTGAGAACCCATGTGCAGTTCATTTAACATAAACTTGAACAAAATACAAAATAAACAAAGACCTGACTTGACTTGAAATGGACATGGACATGGACATGGACAGGACAAACTCACCAGTAGTGGTATACAGGAAACAAAGGAACAATGAAACATGAGGGCTATTTATACAGAGACTAATGACCAAACAAGGAACACCTGTGAACAACAAGGACAGAGAACCAATGAGAACATGACACATACAAACGGCATATAACGGCTGCGTCCGAGCACTGATAAATGCTGCCTACGGAGGACGCATTCCAAGGTATGAAGGCATCAAGGCATGTCTGAATGCAATGTTAGTTTCACTTCCTGTCTCTTGAGATCCTGAGATGCCTTCATCTGATCTATTTTTGAAGGCAGCATAGATGGCAGCATAGATGTATCCTTCGCAGCCTTTGATATCCCACAATTCTGTGCTTTCCATTCTGTGACAGTTGAGCAAGAAAAAATAAAGATGGTGTCTGAAATTTGCGGGTGGTTGTCAGTTTGTGTGTAAATGTACATTTTTGAACATCGTTTACCACTTATGATGTCATTTCTGGCGAGAAATTACTATTGTAGTAATTAAATATTCACATAGTTTTCACCAAAGCTCGCACTATTTTGCTGTAGATAGGTAAACCGTTTCAGTACCTCAGAAGTTTGTCCAAAATCAGTTTCATGAGGTGCCTTCATGTGCAGACGCTGCCTGCAAAGTCATTGCCTAATAGGGCAGCAAGGAAACAAGTCAGCTGCCTAAGTTTTCGTACACTGCCAACATGAGGATCAAGGGAAGCACATGACACGAAACCAGGAAATAAGACTATGAGAATTTCAAAATAAAAGACATTAAACTATAAACATGAAACAAAACACAAAACCACGTGACATAACCAACCACCACCACCACACACCCCTCAAAAAGGTTGGCTCCTGACAACCTAACAAACCACCTAAAAAACAAACCTTAAAAACGAACCTTAAAAACAACAAAAAGTCCAGGAGGGTGGTGGAGTGGAAAAGATCCAGGGGGCGGGATGGGGGGCCAGGCCCGTGAATGGGAACTGGACCTGGATCATGGTATGACAGTGGTCTTTGACTGTGGAGCAGTGGTGGGCCTGGACCGTGGAGCAGTGTGTCATAGCGCATAGGCGGACCAGGGCCATGGAGAAATGGCAGACCTGGGCAGTGGAGCAATGATGGACCTGGGCCATGGAGCAGAAGGTCCTGGTGCACTAGTGGACCTGGGTATGGAGCACTGGAGGTCCTGGGCCATGAAGTAGAAGGTCATGGGGCACTGGTGGACCTGGGGCATGGAATAAAGCAAAGGTGAGTCTAGACCATGAAGCAGTGGTGGGCCTGGTCCGTGGAGCAGTGACCAGGATAGCGCAGGCTGGGTAGGTAGGGCAGACAACCTCCAGGGCGGAGCAGAATATCACCATAGTATATCAGATGAGACAGAAGACCACCATAGTAGATCAGAAGAGACAGAAGACCCCCAGGGCATATCTAGTGGAACAGGCAAGGCTAGGTCAGGCAAAACTGAAACACAAAGCACAGAGGGGTTAGCAATGGTCACATGGGCCATGACAAAACAGGCAGACAGCTCAAGGGTGTTCTCCATGGACATAACTGGATCAACAAGGTGTCTCTGGTTTTCAGGAAGTCTATGCACAACCTCTGTGGTTGTGTCGAGGCAAACAGGAAGTTCAGGTATGACCTCTGCGGTTGTGTCGAGACAAACAGGAGGTTCAGGTATGACCTCTGTGGTTGTGTCGAGGCAAACAGGAATTTCAGGTATGACCTCTGCGGTCGCTTCGAGGCGAACAGAAACTTCAGGTATGACCTCTGTGGCCGTTTTAAGGCGCGGCGGCCATCTTGGCTGAGGACTCAGGCGTGGCGGCCATCTTTGGCTGAGAACTCAGGCATGGCGGCCATGTCGTAAAGAGATTCAAGCTTGGCATCCATGACGTGGAGAGGCTCTAGCTTGGTATAAATGACTTGAACTGGTCCTAGCTTGGTAGACAAGACGTGAACAGGCTCTGGCTTGACAGGCATGATGTGAATAACTCCTGACATGACAGTAGGGGCATGGAGACACTCTGGTGAGATGGGTACTGTAGGATTGCGGGTCTCCTCATCCTCAATTCCAACAGTAAATGAGGCTCCACTTACCAGAGGGGCATGGTATATGTATTCCCCTTGGCATCCATGAGCGAACGGGTTCGTTAGCAGAGTTAGCAGATGGCTCCAGCCCCTGAGCACAGTCCAGTGTCTGTTCAAGTGAGTAACAATTCTCGAATTCTTGTCTCAGAGTTTGTTTTAGCCTTAAAGATCAGCAGAGAGTAATCGCTTCTGTCGTCTACTCTATCAGTGATGGCTACTTCCAATATGTGCGTTTGGGCTGCACAAACTTTTCCAGTTTCCATTGAGGTGATGAATCTATTTCAGATCCATTTGAAGCAGCAGCATCCGTGCATGAATCCCCTGTTGGTCCAGTTATGTCCAGGAAGGCCATCAATGTATCCATTGCTTTGCCGTTCACCTCTGAACTCATTGACTGTCCTGTCTCGGCAGGAGAGGTCGCTATAATGTTCCCCGACTTGGCTAAGAGAGTCGAGTCAGAAATATGTGTATGTTCTATGTTTGCCGAGGAGGCCATTCTAGAGTTATTTTTACTGTTATGCTGTTGATACTCAGCTCTATATTTCTTTGTGCCCTGATGAAACATACATAAAGACAAAATTAACGGAATGTATAGTTGACATAAAAAATGGGATGACTAGTACAACCCCAAATCAGAAAAAGTTGGGACACTGTACAAATTGTGAGTAAAAAAGGAATGGAATAATTTACAAATCTCATAAACTCATATTTTATTCACAATAGAATATAGATAACATATCAAATTTTGAAAGTGAGACATTTTGAAATGTCATGCCAAATATTGTCTCATTTTGGATTTCATGAGAGCTACACATTCCAAAAAAGTTGGGACAGGTAGCAATAAGAGGCCGGAAAAGTTAGATGTACATATAAGGAACCACTGGAGGACCAATTTTCAACTTATTAGGTCAATTGGCAACATGATTGGGTATAAAAAGAGCCTCTCAGAGTGGCAGTGTCTCTCAGAAGTCAAGATGGGCAGAGGATCACCAATTCCCCCAATGCTGCAGCGAAAAATAGTGGAGCAATATCAGAAAGGAGTTTCTCAGAGAAAAATTGCAAAGAGTTTGAAGTTATCATCATCTACAGTGCATAATATCATCCAAAGATTCAGAGAATCTGGAACAATCTCTGTGCGTAAGGGTCAAGGCCGGAAAACCATACTGGATGCCCGTGATCTTCGGGCCCTTAGACGGCACTGCATCACATACAGGAATGCTACTGTAATAGAAATCACAACATGGGCTCAGGAATACTTCCAGAAAACATTGTCGGTGAACACAATCCACTGTGCCATTCGCTGTTGCCGGCTAAAACTCTATAGGTCAAAAAAGAAGCCAGATCTAAACATGTTCCAGAAGCGCAGGCGTTTTCTCTGGGCCAAGGCTCAATTAAAATGGACTGTGGCAAAGTAGAAAACTGTTCTGTGGTCAGACGAATCAAAATTTGAAGTTCTTTTTGGAAAACTGGGATGCCATGTCATCCAGACTAAAGAGGACAAGGGCAACCCAAGTTGTTATCAGCGCTCAGTTCAGAAGCCTGCATCTCTGATGGTATGGGGTTGCATGAGTGCGTGTGGCATGGGCAGCTTACACATCTGGAAAGGCACCATCAATGCTGAAAGGTATATCCAAGTTCTAGAACAACATATGCTCCCATCCAGACGTCGTCTCTTTTAGGGAAGACCTTGCATTTTCCAACATGACAATGCCAGACCATATACTGCATCAATTACAATATCATGACTGCGTAGAAGAAGGATCCGGGTACTGAAATGGCCAGCCTGCAGTCCAGATCTTTCACCCATAGACAACATTTGGTGCATCATAAAAAGATGCAACAAAGAAGACCTAAGACAGTTGAGCAACTAGAAGCCTGTATTAGACAAGAATGAGACAACATTCCTATTCCTAAACTTGAGCAACTTGTCTCCTCAGTCCCCAGACGTTTGCAGACTGTTATAAAAAGAAGAGGGGATGCCACACAGTGGTAAACATGGCCTTGTCCCTTCTTTTTTGAGATGTGTTGATGCCATGAAATTTAAAATCAACTTATTTTTCCCTTAAAATGATACATTTTCTCAATTTAAACATTTGATATGTCATCTACATTGTATTTTGAATAAAATATTGAAATTTGAAACTTCCACATCATTGCATTCTGTTTTTACTCACAATTTGTACAGTGTCCCAACTTTTTCTGATTTGGGGTTGTAATTTCCTACTAGATTTTCTAGAATTTCCTAGAGATTCTAATTATTGGACCAAAAACCACAGCACGCAATAACCTAGAACAGTGGTTCTCAACTCCAGTCCTCGGGACCCGTTGCTCTGCACATTTTGTATGTCTCTCTTATCTGACACACTCAGTTCAGTTCATGGAGTCTCTCTTAACGAGCTGATGATCTGATTC
This sequence comes from Squalius cephalus, assembly GCF_949319135.1. Lineage (NCBI taxonomy): Eukaryota > Metazoa > Chordata > Actinopteri > Cypriniformes > Leuciscidae > Squalius > Squalius cephalus. Next base: position 32,430,516 of record NC_137138.1, read on the forward strand.
AGGTATGTTAAATAAGGGATACATACAAAATGTGCAGAGCAGCGGGTCCCGAGGACTGGAGTTGAGAACCACTGACCTAGAATACTGTCTAACACTTCATGACTGCTCTGTCAAGTCTTCGTCTTCAGTGAGGAACCTGGGTGTACTCTTTGATTCCAATCTTTCATTTGAAAACCACATTCTAGCATCTGTAAAACCACATTCTTCCATCCTAAAATATATATCTAAATTACGACATTTGCTCTCAATGACAAATGCAGAAAAGTTAGTTCATGTGTTCACGAACTCAAGGCTAGATTATGGTAATGCTCTACCTGGGTGGTTACCCTGCATGCTAGTTAGAGTTCTTACTAGAACCAGGAAGTATGACCATATTAGCCTGGTTCTGTCAACACTGCATTGGCTCCCTTTTGAACATCGTACTATCTTAATAATTACTTATAAAACACTAAGATGTTTAACTCCTCAGAACTTGAGCAAGTTCTTAACGCATTATAGTCCTTCACGTCTATTGCGATCTCAAAATTCTGGCCAGTTGATACTCTGGAACAGTCTTCCTAGCCTTTTTCGAGAAGCAGACACATTGTACATTTAAATCTAGGCTAAAACACATTTGTTTAACCAGGCATACACATAACACATTATCAATTTCTACTATTCAAATCAGTTAAATAATTGTTAGGCTGCATAAATTAGGTCAACCAGAACCGGGAACACCTTCTATAACATCAATTGTACTTGTTACATTGTAAGAAGAATGGCATCTACGCTAATATTAGTCTGTCTATCTCATACTTATCCCGAGGTTACCGTAGTCAGTCGGATCTGGTTCATACCCAGATCATAGGTGGACCTGCACCTAGACACAGCCTACCCTGAATGTCACCAGAGACAGCCCTCACAGCCTTATGGCCAGCTTCGACTCCATACCGGCATGATGAATCCAATCTTCAAGCAAAAGTAACTGGATGAATATTTGAATGCTACTAATCCTGATCTGAATTCTGACTTGTGATGAAGCCTGAATCATAATCACACCATGTTCGTTCATTTGCCAGAGGAGTTCTGGCCCTCTGACTGAGCCTAGTTTCTCCCAAGATATTTTTTCTCCCTTCTGTCACCTGATGGAGTTTGGGTTCCTTGCAACTGTGGCCTCTAGCTTGCTTAGTTGGGGACACTTAATATTCAACAATATTATTGATCTGACTGTACTGACGCTTTTGTATAAGAACTGAACTGAGCTGGACGATGACATAATTTCTTTTTTTTTTGAAGAACTGCTTTATAGATATTACTTTATAGATTTATAGATTATATTATATATATAATTAATTTAATAATTGATGATCTTTACAGCGGAACTGAATCAACACTGAACTGACTTCAGCTGAACAACAGCCGAAATGCATCCTTTTCCTGTTATCACTGTAAAGCTTTAAAGAGATATATTAATAGTGACTTGACTTATGACCTTTTGAATGGACTGTAAATGGTAATGAAATACAGTGGTCTATGAGCTTCAATTAAAGTATATTGATGACTTTAGTTCACCTTGAATTATTATGGCTACTTATGATATGTTGCAACTGATTGTAAAACAGCAGGGCCGGTGTTGTCACGTGTCAGTGTATGTTTGGACTTTCAGTTTGTGTTTTGATTTGTTCCTGTTTTCCTTTGTTCCTGTTTTCCTTTGTTCTTTTCCCATCACTCCTTCGTTTCCATGATTACTGTCATTATCAGTTCAGTTGTATCACCTGTTTAGTCATTATCGTCATCTGTATCACCTGTGTTCTGTTAATCAGAGTAATCTGTGTTTGTATTTAAGTTCTGTCTGTTCTGTCAGTCTTTGTCTGATCTCAGTTATATTTAGTGTGTGTTGCTGCCTGTTCTGCTGTCCTGTGTTTAATTACCAATAAACCTTCGTTTTGGAATTATATCCTCGTCTCCGTCTGCCTTCCTGCAACCACCCATGATAGAAGATTGGACCAGCCCATATGGACGACAGGGCTTCATTTGTCGCTATTGCTCATGAGAGCACAGAGTTTTTCTCCTTCATGGAGAACTTTATTCGTTGAGCTGTCACTAGCCCCTTGACGACAACCCTCAAGCTGCTTTTCTGGATCGGGGCCAATTTCCACCAGACCATCGACCTCCCAAACACAGATGAACTGAATTGGAGGGAAGCCATGAGCAGGTGTTTGGTGAGCGTCGCGTCCCGATCCAGAGAACAACCACCATCACCAGCAGCCGCCGAGATCACCCTTCCAGAGTCTCATCCCGCCGAGACCGCCCTTCCAGAGTCTCATCCCGCCGAGACCGCCCTTCCAGAGTCTCATCCCGCCGAGACCGCCCTTCCAGAGTCTCATCCCGTTGAGACCACCCTTATAGAGCTTCTTCACGTCATGCCTGAAGATGGCCGCCGCCTCACCGCCTGAGCCCTCGGCAAAGATGGCCGCCGCCTTGCGGCCTGAGTCTTCAGCCAGGATGGCCGCTGACGCCACACTGCCTGAGCCTTCATCCAGGATGGCCGCCGCCACGTCAGAGCCTGTTCCTGTCCCTAGATCTGTTCCTGAGCCTGTATCTGTTCCTGAGCCTGTATCTGTTCCTGAGCCTGTATCTGTTCCTGAGCCTGTATCTATTCCTGAGCCTGTATCTGTTCCTGAATCTGTTCCCGAGCCTGAGTCTGAATCTGTTCCTGAGCCTGTATCTATTCCTGAGCCTGTATCTGTTCCTGAATCTGTTCCCGAGCCTGAGCCTGAATCTGAGCCTGAGTCTGTTCCCAAGCCTGAATCTGTTCCAGAACCTGAGCCTGTTCCTGAACTCCCACCCAGCCTCCCTCTCCCACCTCCTCTCATCGTCCATTCTTCAACCACACTTTCGCCACCCCCTGCTAGCCCCACAGCTTGCCCACGTTCCACCTTCAGTGAGGTGAGCTCTACGTGGGTCTACCAGTGTTCAGCTCCAGCATGGTCGGTGGATCCCCGATCTCTACCTCCAACCTCTGCGACTAGGACTCCACCTCGGCCCGTTGATCCATCAGCTTAACCTTGGCTCCTACCTCCCTCATCTCCATCATGGCCCATCAGTCTACCAGCTCCGCCGGGCTCCCTCGTCCCCCCGGCCCTCGCCTCGGGACTACACTCCTCTGGCTTCGCCTCGTCCCTTTGTCCCTCTGGCTCCGTTGGGCTCCTCACTCCCTCCAGCTCCACCTTGGTCCTCTGTCGCTCCAGCTCCACTGCGGCCTTCTGGATCCCCGCCTGCGCCTCAGTCTCCAGAGCCATCAGCATCGCCATGTCCCTTGGGATCCTCAGCATCGCCTTGGCTCGTCGGCTCTCCGGCTCCATCCGGGTATTCTCTTCCTCCTGCTCCGCCTCCGTCAGTCGGTCGCCTGCCCTGCCTCCACCATGGCTCCGCCCTCTGCCTGCTACGCCCTGGCTGCCTGCTCCGCCCTGGCCTCCTGCATAGCCTGCTCCACCCTGGCCGCCTGCACCGTCTGCTCTGCCCTGGTCCCTCCTGTCTTCTGTCTGCCCTTCAACTTCAACTTCGTCCTCCTCCTGAGCCCCCGTTTTGATTTGTTTCCCGCCACTCATTCGTTTCCATGGTTACTGTCATCATCAGTTCAGTGTAATCTGTGTTTGTATTTAAGTTCTGTCAGTATTCGTCCGATCTCAGTTATATTTAGTGCATGTTGCTGCCTGTTCTGCAGTCGTGTTTAATTATCAATGAACCTTCATTTTGGAATTATATCCTCGTCTGCCTTCCTGCAACCACCCGTGACAGGTGTGTTGTAGCCATTAAAGAAAACATACTTAGTTTAGTAATGATGTTTAAATATTTAAATATTATTTGTTTAACATTCCATTTATTTAAATTTGTTAATTATGAAAGTAGACCATGATTGATATGTCATGAGGCTGCGGCTAATGGAGTGAACAGCAAAAAAATGCTGCGAGACATGGAATGGGTGAGATGCATTTTTTGATCACTTCATTTGACTTTGTTTCTTTTGGAAAGCTTTTCTTTAAAGTGAATTTTGGTTTGTATTAATTATATTGTGATTTCAATTAATGTACTAATATTTGTATTGGAAAACAAGACAAAAATATGGATTAAGCAAACAAAAATGACAATCTATGGATTTCTTTTTTTTTTTTTTTTATTGTATGGCTAATGAAGATAATCAAATTATACAGGGCTATAACATTAAGACAGCAAACCTTTACGAAGACAATAGCCATTTCCCAGTATACAGTGCAGAATAAATCATTCTTCCCTCTTGACAAAGTTGTTTGTGCCAATGACCATGTATGCACAAGTTCATCCTTTAAAGTTAGTAGTTACTTCAACTTTTGCCAAGCACAAATGTAGGTTTTTTTTTATTTTATTTTTTATTACAGCATGTGTTGAATTTCTCCAGTACACTGCAAAATCAAAAATAAAACCACGTTCATAATCTGGTATGCATATGAAATGCTATAATCTCCCATAAAAAAAATACAAATTCTTAATTCATAACACATTAAAAATATATATATTATTAGATGCAACAAAACAATCCAAATGTATCTATTAATTGATGTGTAAATAATATAAATACACTAACTGAATTATTTTTAATCCATATTTTTTTATTGCAACATTACCATATCTTTGATTTTGTTTATTCCAAAACTGAACAACCCATTTTTAGATTTTCTGAATGACAAACAGTCCTACAGCTAAATAGGGTGCACAGTTTATAACTGACTTTTTACAATATATATATTGAAAACGACAGTGATGAGGGGTGGGAAGCTAATTAATATGGTTTAAAGCTATCCTTGCATAGCACAAAGCTGACTACATAAATATCAAATATGCCTATAATGTGCAAAATGCATAACAACAGGTTGGTACAAATAAAACGCTGCATCTTTAGAAGTATCATCATGGATATTGTTTTATATATACTGTTTCAACATGATATTAAACATCAATTCAAGATATTGAGTTGAAACCTCAGTTAACTTAATTAAATTTACCGCATTCACAAAAGTCTGGCTCCATAGGACACCATGACTTTGCATGTGCATACTGTTTCCACACATATCCCAGAGTAAACTTTCGGTCTTTGCTTGATCTGGCACAAACTCAGCAAATTCCCAGGTACTATCAAAAAGGTTTTTAAATTGGGGTAACATGACATTTATCTGCATCATCAAGTGCAGATAATGTGTCAGAAATATACTTATTCAGTGACATACACCAACAACATCCATTCAAAAATTTTGAAAAAGAAAAAAAAGTATATTTTAAACAAAGAAAGTAACAAATTGACAAAACCGAGGAGCACTGCCAATTTAGGCATACATTAAAATACCAAGAATAGCAATTCAAATTGATTATAAAGGTGTGCCTTTTATCACTTCAATCACAAAAAAGCCCTTACTAATCTATATTGCTACATCAAAGTAAAGTATGATTATGTCCAAGTTCCTCATTTAAAAGAACTTTTTCTCTCTCTCAATCCAAAAATAGAGAGTATACTCCTTTTTAAGTGTTTTTTTTTTTTTTTTTTTTTTTTTTTTTAATAGGTGCTTGAGCAACTGACATGCCACGAACATAAAAAAAAAAAAAAGTGGCATTGTTATAGCATTGCAAGACATATTTATATGTAGAACAGTGTATTCGCATACATGGATAATATCTAGAAATGTTTTCTTTTAGTTTGCATTAACAAGCAGAGACAAACATGTCTGTAATGGATTATGTTGGATTATGTTTATATGCTTACTATGACATGTGAGACAAAAGGCAGTGTGGCTGATACTTTCTTCAGTGATGTTTTTAAAAGGTTGCCCATAAAATTAAAACAAATAAGTAGACCACCTTCTAAGAAAGTACCCTTTCAACTTGCAAATATATACAAGGCACTACTCTTGATCCATTCTGACTTGATCACACTAAAGTGATGTTAGCAAGTAACTGCACACAAGTGATAACCCTAGTGCCATAATTGTGCACCACCCACAATGTTTCAAAAACCATCTACCAAAATAAAGACTAAAGAGTATTTTAATGTTAATATAAAATTGCATTCTGACATCAACAGAAGTTTACATTTTTTTTTCTAGTCTCTCCTCTTAAACTCATTATAAACTGTGCAAATGCACACATATACTTTCATTTATTTATTATTACCATGAAAAAGTAAATCCAAAATAGTGTCTAGTAGATCTAGAAAAAAAAAAAAAAGAAAAAAAAAATTCCATACCCAAATTTTCTCAATGATCTGCACAAATCGAAACACAAAGCTCTCTTTCTGGCAAGCACTGAGTTTGTACCTTGTAGTTACATTTAGCAAAGCTCAAAATTAATATTGACATCTCTAACACTTTATATTTACATGAAAACTAAATAAATAGTATGCTTTATGATATACACATTAATCTTTTTTAAGTTCTCTTCAATTTTTTATATCCATGAGTATTTTTTTTCTCCACTGAGACATGTTTTATTGCTGTTAATGGAACCCTAGTAGAATATTAAGTCAAATAACAAAAGATTCAAAACACAGGCTAAAGAAAACAGAGAAACACATGACTCTTTTAAATCAAGCTGTTGATTGGGTATAGAAAAGCTTCACCCATGCAAACTTATTCCATGTACATTGCTAATGCAATGCAAAAACATAGTATTTAAATGTTGAAATAAACATCTAAAGAATAGTTCACCCAATTTACTCAAACTGTAGGCTTTTTTTTCTGGAACACAGAAGTAGAATCTTTTATTTATTTTTTATTTTGCACGTACACCTACATAGTCACCACATCAAAATAAATAAATAATAAAAAAAAAAAACACCATAAAAATATTCTATACAAAATCTATACTGTAAATCTTCTAAAGCCATATGGTAGTGTCATGTGAAGAATGGGACTTTAGAAGACTTGGAATAAAGTGTATGGTATATTTTTACTTTTATGGTGCTTGTTATTGGTGTTTTTGTCCCTTTCAGGTCTCGACAGACATTGTCACTAAACTGCCATTGTAACAAAAAGAACAAAGTGTATCATTTTGTGTTCTACAAGATCATACATTGGAACAACATGAAGAAGAGTACATAATGACAGAAAATTTATTTATGGGTGAACTATTCCTTAAGGAAATTAGTTTTAAACTATTATTCTGTTACACTATTTCGATGGTCCATTTTAAACACTCTACTAACAATAAGTAACTTTGCAATCATATAGGAATATACAGTATGTTACATATGTTGACACAAACTTGAAAGTGGGAACTTGACTAACATTGAAACAAATTTGAGACAAATTGTTTCTTTTCACTTTTTTGTAATTGTTTAGAAACATAAGGAGAAAAAAAGATAGAGGAGATAGACTTAGTGTGGTTGCACGGCACCCTGTAATTTGGGTTTTTTATTCAAGTAAGTTGCCCAATACACTAAGTTAAAGGTTCCGAATAGCAACGGGAAGGCTATTCTGGCAATCCTATCGATCTTGCTCACGCTGTTGAAGGTCTTTTTTGCCTCAGGAGCTTTGGGTTTTGGCTCTTCCTTGGGCTCAGTTGGGGGAGGGGGGGCACTTTTAGCAATAGTTGCCAAACCAGGGTCTCTGGCAATGTTTGGAGCAAAAGCTGTTGCTGTTGCAGCAGTGTAGGTGTTGTTCTTTTTCAGCAATGACTCCTTCTTCTTCTTTTGCTGTAAAGGAGGTCAACAGGAAGTATGTCATCAGCTGTTACTACCACTGGGTATTGCTCTAAACCTAACTATAGAGTATTTAAGATACTTCTTCATATACGTATTATTTGTCTACTACACCCAGGTTTTTAAAGAAGTTAACCAAAAAAAAAAAAAGAAAATTCTGTCATCAAAAGAATGAACTGCTTAGCTCAAAAAGTAAAAACAACAATAAAACACCCTAAAATCAATTATAGTGCAGTATATTCTGAGTTAGTGATTTTATGTGAAGAACAGATCTTTCTCATAATTATGAGGAAGTTTCTCAGTATTATGAGATACCAAGTTAGAAGTATTAGAAATTTTCAGAAATAATCATATTTTTCTACTCAACTGTGGCAGAAATAGGCTTCCCTCTCGGTTAGTCACTTCGACGTGGAGTAAATGTGATGACACTAGGGGTTACACTTCGGAGCCCCAAACACCTCTGCTACTTCAGAAAAGGCCAATGAGAAATGGTGAGTAACATTTGCATGTGCCACTCCCCCGGACATACGGGTATAAAGGAGGCAGTGCACATCCACTCTTTCACATTTGTTCTTCAGAGCCGAGTGGATGTCAGCAGACAAACACTTATTTCCATTCACTCTACTTGCTTTGCAGGGAAATTTACGCCACATTGCAGCGGTCTCTCCATCCCACGCATGGATAAATACAGCAAGTTTCCCCTGGGCGCTTCAGCAGAGAGCCGTTTCAGAACTCTAAAAGAGTAAAACTCTGGGGGAAAGTGTCTTTTTAAAGATGCATTTCCGATTGTGTTCTCATTTGGGGCTCCAGATGAGGGCGATGTTTCAATAGCAGAATTTGGGGGTGGGCTTTCACCTTATGATGCTGAAGACTGGGATCTAACGTTCTGAGTTGGCAGCCATGCTTGCCCAGGCCAACGCGAGCATTGGACTAGGGTGGAATCCTTTGCCCTGTCCTGAGCGCTCGCGGATGGATGATTGGTATCTGGGCTTGGAGCGCAATTCACAGTGCCTTTCTTCCTGGAGGTCTGCCCGGTCCCGCTTTGCGACAGTGGGGCAGACAGGGGGTACATGGAATTTCCCATGGTGGAGCGAAAAATTGCGGTGCATTTATGCCCGCAGAACACTGGCACCTGGAAGAATCGTCCCCGACTCTCATCCAGGATCTGGAAGTTAACTTCATCCCTAGTGCCCGACAGGCCACCTCTGCATTGCAGTTAGTTGTTCGGGTTAGTTCTGAGCCGGGATTAATGCAGTAACTGCATTTGACAACTGATTTCGCTCTCAGAGTGACTAAAGTCATGGTGCGGGCTCTCGGCCAGGCGATGTCCATCATGGTGGAACACCATCTCTGGTTTAACCTTGGTGAGATGAGGGACGCCGACAAAATTTGCTTTGAACTAGGGGTAAAGTTAAAGTGCCCATTTGGAGACTAAATAATTGGTAAACAATTGTAACTTTTTTGCCTGCGATCTATTGCACCTCCTATGGCAACCTATTTGGATGGGCCTTTGTCCACATACATTCTACATTGCCTTCCTCTATGCCTCTAGGGTGGCCTCTTCAGCGACACCGTCGAGGACTTTGCCCAGCAGTTCTCTGCAGTCAAGAAGCAGACAAAGGCTATTAAACGCATCCTGCCTTGGCGCAACTCCAGTGCCACCTACAGAACAAGAGGGATGACAACCCAGTGATGGCAGAGACTGTTATTTTCCAGGTATCAGTGTGCAGCAGTTTCCTCCTTCCCTGGGTTACACAGTTCACGGCATGAGCATGCCTGACGCGAGTATCCCACCTCCTCATGTTCAACCATTTCAGGCCATTTGCAGTGGGATATACAAAGCAAGGTAGGTGCCTATATGCACCCACATTCACAGATCTGGGACGCTATGAGAAAGATGCTCCTGTCCTGCATGCAGAAATTGCAGTCCTCTTGGTGAAGGAAGCAGTGGGTTGAGACCAATCCTAGACCTGCGTGTTCTAAATCGGGCCCTACACAGGCTCCCGTTCAAGATGTAGATGCAGAAATGTATTTTTGACATGCGCTTGCCGACATAATTGGTTCACGGTGATAGACCTGAAGGTTCCTCTACTTCCATTCTACCTCGACACAGACTATTTCTTTGGTTTGCTTTTGAGGGTCAGGCATATCAGTGTGAGGTACTCCCTTTCAGGCTGTCGCTGTCACCTCGCATCTTCAAGAAAGTCGCAGAGGCCGTCCTTGCCCCATCTCAATGATTGGCTAATCCTAATGCACTCTCGAGATTTATTGTGTGCACACAGGGACCTGGTGCTCAGATGCCTAGGCTGTTTGGGGCTTCAGGTCAACCAGGAAAAGAGTAAGCTCATTTCAGTGCAGAGCATCTCTTTTCTCAGAATGGAGTTAAACATGACAGCACATCTTACAAACAGATGTGCCCAATCAGTGCTAAACTGTCTGAAGACGTTCAGGGGGAGAACAGTGGTTCCACTGAAGCAATTTCAGAGGCTCCTAGGGCATATGGCATTGTCCGCGGCAGTAACGCCACTAGGGTTGATGCATATGAGACTGCTTCAGATTCGAGTCCCGAGATGGTGCTGCGTCACACAAAGCGTGATCATTAAACAGATCTGTCGCCGTACATTCAGCCCTTGGAAAGACGTTGCATTTCTATAGCAGGGATTCATTTAGAGCAAGTGTCCAGGCACATTGTTGTCAAAACAGATGCCTCCAAGTCGAGCTGGGGCGCTGAATAAAAATTTGGTACATCAATTGCCTCGCGTTGCTGGCAGTATTGCTGGCCCTGCAGAGGTTTCGGCCGCTGATCCAAGGCAAGCATGTGTTGGTCTGGATGGACAGCACCGCGACTGTAGCTTGTTTAAACTGTCAGTGCAGTTTTTTCACTCATGTCGCAATGGCGCAACATGGCCACCATCTCCTCCGGAGTCAGCAGTGTCTGTTCGCTAACTGGTGTGCTTCACGAAGGAAAGACCCTCAAAGATGTGCAATCTGGGTCAGTGCTTTCCTACTTGAAGGAAAGCCTGGAGGGTCAGCTGTCCCCTTCCACCTTGAAAGTTTATGTGGCCACTATAGCAGCACATCTCGATGCAGTAGATGGTAGGTTGTTAGGGAAACATAACTTGATCATCAAGTTCCTTAGAGGAACCATGAGGTTGAATCCTCCTAGGCCTTGGTTTATTCCCTCATGAGATCTCTCTGTAGTCTAGCTGGATGCCCTCTCACTGAAGACGTCAGTCCTGACCACACTTACCTCCATCAAGAGGGTTGGAGACCTGCAGGCATTCTCTGTCAGCGAAACGTGCCTTGAGTCCGGGGTGGCATACTACCAGATTGTGAGACCCTGGCTGGGCTTTGTGCCCACATTTCCTACTACCCCTTTTAGGGACCAAGTGGTGAATTAGAAAAGAGGGAGACCAGAAATATAGTTGCTGTGTCCAGTACGTGCCCTGCACATTCATCTGCACCACACGCAGAGCTTCATAAGCTCTGAGCAGCTCTTTGTTATGGGGGATAGCTGTCAGCAAACAGAGGTTGGCCCACTGGATCTTGGATGCTATAGCCTTGGAATATCAAGCACAAGGTGTGCCATGCCCCTTTGGTGTACAAGCACACTCTACTAGGAGTTTCGCTTTGTCCTGGGAATTAGCCAAAGGCGCCTCTCTAACAGACGTCTGCAGAGCCATAGGCTGGGCAACATCTAATACCGTTGCGAGATTTTACAATCTCCTGGTTGATCCAGTTTCTTCCCGTGTGTTGTCAGGTACGAGCAGGTAAAACTGCGGGCAACTTCCGGGTGTACGACTTGGCACCAAAGGTGAAGCACACAGCACCTTTTCCCTCCCTGAGGTGATAACTTGCACTTATTTTTGTCCATGTGAGTTTCCTAGACCGCTGAGCCCTTGATGTATTTCGCCTTTCAGCCCCTGAGGCAGTCAAATTCAGCTGAGGAATTCAACGCCAGGCCTGACTCATGATGCATGCCCTTTCAGGTCAGTCTGTATACTATGGTATATTGTATACCTGGTGCTCCATATGTTGTGATTTCCTAATGGTCATTCCATATGATGTATTGCCCATGATACGGATTTCCTGATGGTAAACCTGTGTCTTCTCCTTGGCAGAGCTCCATCTATGCCGCCAATCGTGTTTGTAGTAGACCTACCGCAAGGACTTCTGTCTACGTGTGGTACTTCCTGGAAGGTAAGTCCATGTGATGTATTTTAAAATGCCTCTTTTATACCCATATGTCTGGGGGAGTGGTGAATGCAAATTCTACTCGCCTATTTTCACTGGCCTTTTCTGAAATATCAGAGGTGTTTGGGGCTCCCAAGTGCGACATCACGTCTCATTCCCTCCATAAGGGAACGAAGGTTACAACAGTAACCAAGACGTTCTGAAGTTTGATCATGACCACTCAAGTTTTGTTCCCTTTCAGTCGGTCACGTTCTACTTATGTCTCCATTCCCTCCTTCGGGGAATGAGGGTTACAAATGTAACCAAGACGTTTTTCTTTTCAAGCTTGAATCTAAATGCCATCTAACTAATGATTCCTGGGCCTTAAAAAAATGATGTCATGACAATGCTGAAAACACAACAAGAACATGAACATGTACAGTCCTAAACCATTCACTATCAATTATCTGAGCATCAAAATAATTGATTTCATCACATTACACATTAGTGAATTCCCGTATATGATGGTTAGATGGCATTTAGATTGATTCCATCACATTAAACATTAGTGAATGCCCGTAAATGGAGAAAGACTTTTCGCAGCCAAAAGGTATAGTTATGAAATCTATGAGCTAACTGAGCAAACTGGACCATGCAAAACCGCTAAACTGGACAATTCAAAACAGCCAGACTTTGACCACTTGGATGCAACACATGTAAAAGTGTTTTAATATGCACAAGCAAAAAAATATATTTTTTTTTTCAAAGGGCCACATTTACTAGCCAAATTAGCGTGAGACTGTAATCTCATAAAAGTGCCAATGCAAGTGAAAAGTTCTGCGGGTGATCTACTGACAGTTAGAAAATTAAAGAACACAGACACAGCCAGCTCATTTCCATTATGAGCAAAACAATCTATCAAGAGCAGCACAAATGAATGTAGGGTCGCAAACAAGTGGAGCCGATGATAATCAGGTGTGAGTGATCTACTAACAACTCAGGCGCAGCAAATTAAAAATAATGTGGCTTGGCAAACAATATATTCAGATAACGTCTTCCTCTAGCATTGCAAAATGAAAACTAGTTGAGAAAATTTTTCAGAGTATCGAAAGTACCAAACACTTTCAGTGTATGGAAAACAGCAGCATTAAAATATCATATGAAACACAGTAACATGAGTGAGAAAATGATGACAGAATTTTCTTTTTTTTTCCTCCTTTAATTACATTTATCTCTATTTGTGTAAAAGTTTTTTTTTTTCCTTTTATTTGAAAACTGAAAGGCTTTACCTTTTCTGGCACCACACTTTTCCCATCCCAAGCGTAACCCCTCTTTGTGAAGTAGTTAACCGTAGCAAACTCTATGAGAGCTGAGAAGACAAAGGCATAACAAACAGCAATGAACCAGTCCATGGCTGTGGCATATGCCACCTTGGGTAGAGAGTTTCTCGCGCTGATACTTAGGGTAGTCATGGTAAGGACAGTGGTCACTCCTGCAAAGAAAAAACATATGGAAAGCGTCTGCATTAAGCAAGTATATGTCAGGTTTTTATCAGTCTGCCAGAAAACAAAGTAGTGTTTAAATACTATTAAATCGATTGCTGGATTTGTTTTCTAGGTTAGTAGCTTCTTTAGAGATTTAGAATTTTGTTTGAAGCACAAAGTAATAAGCAAAGTTAATATCTACTTGGAGAATTCTCTTGAACCCTTATGTAACTGACAAAAGTATAAAGAAAAAAGTCAGATTTTTTCACTGACCAAAGTTTTTTTTACAAATAAACAAATTTTGATTGTGATGGCTGCACACACTCCCAAAAAGTTGGGACAGAGGCAAAATAAAAGTGAAAATATTGTTTAAACTTTTAAACGTTTAGAAACAGTCCACAATTAGCAGGTGAATTGGTAAAAGGTAAAGGTATCGTGAACAGAAAATAACGACCAAAAGCACAGACTTTGCAAGCATAGATGAGTCATGGCTCACTACTTTGTGCCAAATTTCATGTCAGAATTGTCAAACAATTTAAAAATCAGATTCAAGGTCAGATGAGTCCACATTTCAGCTTGTTTTTGGGGAAAAAAATGGATAATGAGTTCTCAGACCCAAAGATGAAAAGGACCATTTAGACTTTCATCAGTGACTGATGCAAAAACATCTGTCATGGTATGGGGGTGCATCAGTTGCACTGCGAGTTTTGAGCTGGGCCCTTCACTGGCCCCCGTTCAAGATGCTAAGGAAGAAATGCATTTTCAAATGCATCCGTTCCTGAGATTGGTTTGCAGCGATCAACGCTGCAAGGGCTAGATCCCAATTCGTCAGATCACGTCTGACATTCCCTCATTACATACTTGACCGAGACATTTGAGCTGCTAGATTTTTTTTTAGGAAATGTCAGTTTCATGTCATTTGTCTTTATGTCGTTAAAGGGAAGCTCAAGTTATTACAATGTGTGTATGGTGGGGTGAGAGTTGTATTAATAGTTCTGACAGCTTGTAGCCATAATTAATAAGCAACACTATTAACACTACCCCAACCCTTACTACTACAGTATATTGAACCTGCTGATCAATAAAGGTGTCCTCGAAGGACTAGAAAAGGAAGCCCTGCATGATTTGAGCGTCGTATAAATATGAGCGTCAGTGTCAACCTGTCTCATCAACAAGTCCCTATTTCAACTATAGACCTACTGAATACAAGTTTAACACTTTATTCCAACTATTATAAACATATTAAGCAATTTTCCACTTTTTGATATTTTCAGAATTTCTTAATTAAAATAAATGTGTCACATAAATGATACAGTATGTGATTCGGAAAAGGAAATAGAAAAGGATTGAAATCGGGCCCATTCTTGCTCTCCACATGAAAGTCCCAGTTACCAGCTTGGTTTCTCTTGTAATTCTGTCTGGCTCACCCAGACAATGGTGGGTGAAGTTAGTGTAAGTAGTTTTTGTCAACAAAATTAAGCGTAGCGTCAGTTCTGGCAGGTCACGTTAGTCAACTCGCATCAGCCTGCCTCGCATCTCAGCTGATCCACATCTACCTATAGGAATATGACGTCTATCACTGTATACATATATAAGTTCCTTCAGTATTATCAGCAGCTATCGCGTTTCTCAGGAGCGAATTACCCTCCTCCCTCCCCAGCTCCTCTCGTCAGTCAGGATTTGGCCTTCTGATTCCCCCTGAATCAGACTAAAATTCTCTAATTATGTTGTACATTAAAATTAATTAATGATATCTGCAATACATTCATGTTGGTTCTGTCCTGTTTACCCTAAGTGGGGTTATTGCTGCTCTTATCCATACTAGGCTGCATGGATGCGCAGGGAGTTCTTGCCCAGAACAGAACCATACCGCCAATCCAAACTGTATGCTAATTGTCAATCGTATTTGACAATAGTGGTTCTGACAGAAATAGGCTATTTTTTGTTGTTGTTTTTTTATAGGTCCAAACACAAAACAAAAGAGTGTTGCATATTTGACCCATTAGTCATTTTTCAGTCAAAAGTGCATTTGTAGAATACAAGTTCATAAAATTGAGAACACGAATATAGTTGCCCAAGGCTGCTGTAAAGCTACCTAGCAAGAAGTAAGGCACAGACAGCTCTCAGATGCAACTTTTTGTTTGTCTGAGATGTAAACGCTTGGGAATTCAGAGTGCCCAGTCAGGAGACTTCAAGCAAGGGTAGCCCAACAAGCTGACAGAAGAGCAAAATCTTTCCTTTCTGATATGTGTTATATAATACATTACACAGACACACAGAATTCCCCTGGCACAGTTTAAAACTTTGAATCACTGCTAAATTAAGGATTTATGATTTTGCAGTTTGCAGGTTTCTCCTAAAAGAACTAACAACCAATGCATGCAACCTTTTAATAAAGTATTTAAAACTATTGAGAACAAAACTTAAGAATTTGACTAAAACATGTTATTAAAAATGAAGTACTTTTCAAGACCAAATAAGAAATAGAAAGATGTTGCAAAATTATAGCAAGAACCCCAAACCCTGTTCCATTACAAAACCTGCCTACCTGGTGAGCTGCCAACCTAGACAGCATTTTAGGCCACCATAGTCATGCTTTCTACTCAAAGTCTGTTTCAAAAAGTATGTGGCACAATTATTGGGGACGTGTAGAAGTTGAATACCTTATTAAAAAAAGGAATTGATAATGACTTCAAAACAAATAGCAATTTCTAATTAAGAATATTAATAATAATAAAAAATAAATAAAACATTAGATGCAGTCACTCTTTGTGCTTGCTGGATAACAGGTGAGCCAGGTGACGGCACAATGTTTTAGAAACATCTAAAATTACAATGCAATACTGAGTGCATAAAATTAATGGGTAAAATTTCTATGAATGAAAATGAGCACAGCGTGAACAAATAGCCATGTTACAGTGTATGATGTGCAACAGCAAGCTTATTAATTTGTCATGGCAACCAGATACATTTACACTGATTTACTACAAGGGCAGCACTGAAAATGTAGCTAGAAGCATAGAGATATGCAAGTAGCCTCATTCGATAAGGTGTACATATAGGAGCATACTGTTACACGCCTGTTCTCACACACACATGATCAACGCAGCAGTTGTTCAGATCTGTTTAAACTGGCCGACCATTTGACCGACTCTGGTGCAAATGTATTTTGTTTTACATGTATGAATTAAATTATGAGAATGTGGGATTGGTGCTATTTCTGTATGCTGTACATGGATTCATTGTTCATGGCTTTCAAAAAGTGATAGAGACAAAATCATATCAAACAATTGTGGGGACATGTCCCACCCACCCCACACACAAATGAAACCTAAGTACTCTACTAAAGAACTTTCCCCCCTTTTTAGTATTTACCATTTAGTATTATTGTTAAAAAATAATTATTGTATGAATAATTAAATAATTTTGCCATTGCTACAGATACAGATGCAAAGGTACTTCGCTGTACACCTCTGTGTGTCTCATGAGGAACACTGTTTTTGTGGTGGTAAGCCCCTTTCACACAGCGCGTTGATCTCGGGAAATTGCTGTAAAATTGCTAGAGTGCCTTCTGTGTGAATGCAAACACGATCCGGGATTGATGCCGGGATCGATGCCAGGATGGGGACTTAGTAACATTGCAGGGATCAGTCCCGGAACGCGCCTTGTGTGAACAAAAGGCAGGACCAATGCCGTAAGGGGTGTGTCGCAGTGATGACGCACGTTAGGGCTGTCAAAAAAATAATTAGTATTTCAAATTTTCGCCGAAAAACAAAACAAAAAAAACACACATTCGAATGCAAAAACCATGAATCCAAATTTTTGGTGTGTCAAGAGGTGCGTGAGACATCGTGATGAAGTAACTGACGCAGGTTTTTTTTTTTCTGTTAGCTTATACAGTAGTACACAGCATGGTGCGGTTGCGTTGTTTATTTGATAAATGGTGGGAAAAGGCTTCCTGCTGACGAAACCCCTCTTAGGGCAAAAATCGTGCGGTATGTATGCACATATTGCATGGCTGGCAAAGACATACTTGACCACACCTAGCACCGGTCAGAGCTGAGCGTGTGTTTTCATCAGCTGGAAACATTGTCAACAAAAAGTGCTCAGCACTTGCTGCAGATAAAGTTGAGCTTCTGGTGTTATTGACGAACAATATGTAGATGTAGTGAGTGCAAGTGGATTGTTTCTGAATGGCAGTTTGCTATTTTGTGTTGATGTAGTTCAGTCTGTTGAAGCGTGTTTTCTCAGTTACTGATGCTCAAACACAGTTTTATGCAATATTGTAGCCTAATTGTCCTTGCATGCACATTGTCCTTAAGGAAATTATATTTTATTTAAGAACAATTGTTTGAAAAGTTAATGCACTTTAAAAAGTGAATATAATTTAATTTCAATAAAAGATGCTATGCTTGATTTGGTTTAGGCTATTTTTGTTTATTGCGCTCGCTTGTGTCCTCTTGTGAAAGTAGGAGACAATACAGTACTTTTTTCCTCTAACGTTAAGTATTGTCTTTAGAATTCGAATGTAATTTAAATGTTGCTAATTTTGCTAATATTTGAGAAAGAAATTCGAATTTAGCTTTTCAGCCATTTTGACAACCAACCACATTATCTGTGTATTTTTTGGAATCTCTGTGTGAAAGGGGCTGTAGATTATTCAAAAGCAACAATTTATAAGATTCCATTTCATGCAGAATGCTGATTTAGAAAGTAGCTACGTAGACAGTAAAACAGCTCACTAGATTTGAAGATTTGGGAAAAGAGCTGTTGAAGAGTTGGATACTGCTGTAGAGTGATGGTAACATTGAATGGTTAACTTAAATAACAATTTGGACACTCACCAAACACAGTTCTGGCAGGGACAGATTCCCTGTTTAGCCAGAAGGACACCTGGGACAGGATCACGGTCATGATACATGGCAAATACGTCTGGATGACAAAGTAACCAATCTTCCTTTTGAGATGGAAATGTGTTTTCATGACAACATACTCTCCTGAAAGTGCAGAGAAAGAGATTGTAGTGAGAAAGTTTTGAAAGAAGGACTATAAACATGAATTGGTGTGTATATTAGAACAGTCAATTTAACATGTTATTTTACCATGGGTTACTATAAAGAAATGAACATGAAATGAAGGGATTTCCGTATCCCCTGAAAAAATCAAGCTTGAAGAGCTACTTTCATGTTTGAGTCTTCAAGTTTAATCAAATTGCACCATTGGTTCTCAATCAGGGGTCCCGTGGCCCACTAGGGGAGCTCAGCAAACTTCCAAGATGACTTAAAAAAATTTAAGTTTGATATTAAAAAATCAATGACAAAATGATAATGACAAACTCAACTGTAAGATGGAAATCTGTGGACTATAGCCCAGTGATAGACTTATCTTTAACTAAAGATGAAAAAGAATGAGGGAAAAACGATCAATTTACCTCAAAAGTAAATATGACTATTCAATGATTTACTCATCTTCTATAACAATACATTTGAAATATATTTGAGGGATTTTCCTCTGCAATTATTGATATGCATGATTAATTATAATTAATCTGAACAGAAGCCATATGTTTTTTTTAATGTGTGTCTGCAATCCTCCATTGTGTTGTGTGTCTGTGAAATCAGTCAGGATTTGTCAGTCAGGACTCGCACCAGTTCTGCTCGGTTCAACTGCAGCGTGGTCATGGGGATCGCAGTTTGAGTTGGCAGACACAGAGTTTGAGACACACTCTCCGCAGACATTTTTTATCTCGAAGTTCACTCTGGGAATTTTTCAGACCAAAACGTGGAACTCATGCTTTCTGCATCTAATCCTGAAGGGACTGGATTTGGATAAGCAGGCGAGTGCTTCAACAGAGCAAATTCCTCAGTTTGACACTTTTGAAGAGCTGCTTGAGGTTGTTACTTGTGCAGTGGCCAAATTAAATCTGGATTGGCCCAAAGAGAGAAAATGGATGTAAACTGGATGACCACTTCCTCATATCAACGTGAGTACAGCCTCCTCACCGCCATATCACATTATTTCCCGATCTTCACACTGAGGTGTCAAGATTGTGGAAGGATCCATCCATGTTCCACATCATGTTCATACGCAAGCGTCATCAACCTCCTCGCCCCATCTTCGCTCACAAGCAAATCATTCTTGTGGTCAGTCCGGGTGTTCCCTGCCAGTCCGCTGCTTCAGGGCACCAAACAGACCAATTCTATTGAAAAAAAGATTCCTCTGTCAGACTTTGTGACAGTGTGGTAACTTTTGCCAGAAGCCTGTAACAAAAGGTTACAGGATTCAGTTTGTCTACCGACCACCTCGTTTCCAAGGAGTAATTGTAACGAAAGTGCGCCAGGAAGGAGACAAAGTCTTCCTCAAACAAGAACTGTGCTCTGGTGAAAGGGGCCATACAACATGCACCCCTCCCAGAAAGAGACAAAAGATTTTACAGTTGGTATTTTATAGTACCCAACAAAGATGGGGGTCTGCGTACAATTTTAGATCTAAGGGGCCTGAACCGTACTATTCGGACATACAGGTGCAAGATGCTAACCATGAAATTTGAGGAATGATTTGTGACTATAGATTAAAAGGACGCATATTTTCACATCGAGATCATGCCAGAACACAGGACGTTTATCAGGTTTGCTTTCGGGGGCGAAGCTTACCAATATCGAGAACTTCCTTTCGGCCTAGCTCTGTCCCCACACATGTTCACCAAGGGCATGGATCCTGCTCTTGCTCCGCTGCGACTCCAGGACATCCATGCACTCAATTATATATTAGCCCAGTCGGAAGAGCTAGCAACACGACCTCGAGATTGTGCTCGCTCATATGAAGCTTTTGGGGCTCAGGCTGAACCTCAAGAAGAGTGTGCTTTCTCCAAAACAGAGAACCACTTTTCTAGGAATAGTGTGAGAATCGACCATAATGCAGGCACATCTGTCACCTGCACATGCAAATTCAGTCCTAACTGTGAGAGACTATCAAGCTAGGCCAATAGGTCTCTCACAGGCTGAGGTGCAGTTCTCGATGGCTGACCAGCCCGTGGCCTTTGGGAGGGCCCTCATACCTCATGGCACATAAACTGCCTTGAGATGAGGTCAGTGTTTCTAGCTTAGAAACACTTCCTCCCACAGTTGAAGGGACACCACATGTTAGTCCGCACGGACAACACCTCGGTGGTCTCTTATATCAATCACCAGGGCAGGCTGCGTTCTGGACACATTTTCAGGCAGGTGCAGCAGATCCTGCTCTGGGCAGAGAACAAGTTCCTGTCTTTGAGAGTAGTTTATATTCTGGGGGTTATATGCCCTGATATGGCAACTGCTTGTATCTTGGTCTAAGCAACATGATGTGGATCCATTTAACTGCCCTGTCGGTCCAGGATTGGAGTTCCTTCAAGAGGATCTCGCAGCAGGGATGGCTCCTGCTACCTTAAAGGTGTATGTAGCAGCCATTTCCGCTAGCCACACATCTCTGAACGGATCTTCTGCGGGCAGGCACCCCATAGTTTCTCAGTTCTTGCATGGTGCCAGATGGATGCAGCCTATCTGTTGGTCACGAGTTTCCTCCTGGTACCTAGAATTGGTCCTGGGAGCCTTAACAGAGGCCACGCTTGAGGCCTTGGAATCAGTCCCAGACATGACTCCAGAGAGTAGGAGACCTGCAGGCTCTTTCAGTAGCCTCCTCCAGCTAAGACTTTGCTTCAGGTGAAGTCAGAGCTATACTACACCCTAGATCGGACTATATCCCAAAAGCTCCTTCTATGGCTGGTTAGCCAGTTGTCTTGCAGGCTTTCTTCCCTCCACCTCATGAGACGCAATGTATGTCCACCGCTCAGGCTCGTGGCATTGATCCTCTGTGCTTCTAGTTTCTTTCGGTGGTCACAGTGGAGGAAATACGGTCACCAAGCAGTGCATCTTGCATTGGATTACTGATGCTATCACTCTTCTCCTACAAGGCGTGTGGTATGCCTTCACCTGTAGAGGTCAGGGGTCACTTCACTAGGAGTGGCCTTCACTAGCAAGTCCTTTGCTGAGGGTGTATCACTTCACGATGTATGTGCTGTTGGTCCTCTCGGCAAACATTCATCAGGTTTTACAGTTTAGATTCAACCCCAGGTTCTCAGAAACTAAACAGAACTGAACATAAACTGAAGCTAAATATTACAATGTGTTTATATTTATGATAGATTATGCATTGTTTATTCAATTCTACACTTTTTTTGTTTCATGTTTTGTCATGGATTGTCCATATGCTGCTATTTTGCACCTGAATTTTGCTCCTGGGAACAAATATTTATTATTTAATAATACTTATTGCTCATATGTTGGCAAGAAATCTATCTGCTATGTGTTTTCATCTGGAAGAGAACAGCATTCAGATGTTTATGATTTAGAATGTATATGAATTCTGATCAATTGGCCAATAAAAAAGAGAACAGAATAAATCAACAAGAAAAATGATGGACATGATACTTTGAAGTAAACTTGCAAAAATAAAACCACAGAATGAAAAAGTAATATTATTTAACTTAATTTAAGGGTATAAAACGCACCAGTGCTGGATTGCACCACACCCGAATCGACAGTCTGTCCCATCAAGTCATACTGGTTGAGGCGCGAGCCGTCATCAGCCACAACCACAGATTGCGCTGCCCCTCGTGTCCATACATACACCACTTCAGCCCTTGTGTATGCATCTGGTGCAAACAAACAAAACACAAAATAAACTGTTTAAAGTGAAGAAGTCACTTGTCAGCTGTCAGTGCTTCCTGGGGTCATATACTGCAGTGGATTCTCAAGCACAGCAGAGACGCAGCAGACACTGAAATATTTAGAGCCTTGTGGCTTTGAGTCTCAAGCTTGTTTTTTTATTCATGTTTCTTTTCCTCCTGATTCTTTCTTTACACTTTGTTCTTTCTTTTCAATGATTAGTTGGGTCAGGGTAGAGCTGGCTAAATCTGTCCGGCTGGTTGTGTGAACTCAGTTATGTGAGTTGCTACAGTATGTCAGAGATGATCTCTACACTCTGTAGACCTATGAGAAAGTCACCGTTTGCTCACAGGTACTCAGTTTAGAGACTTTGTGTAGGATCTGAACTTTCTACTGAACAAAAATGTAAAAAAGCACAGCACTTACAACTGCCGAATTTGAGAGGGCAAGCATGGGCATCCATTGGGAAGTCTTCTAAGTGCATCGGACATTCAGCTCTGACTGTAAGCCTGAGACACAAGAGAGAAGGTGGGATAAAATATTTAGACCCCTTGACAGTTAATTACAATTTTACCCAGTTACAACATACTCTTTCAAAATGATAGAAATACAGTTGGTATTATTTGTATGTATCTGTTATTAAGCGGTGTAATTCGATGCATTGATATGGAATTCACCTGATATGCAGTCACTGCTCATCCATTCCGAATTTAGAGATGTACACATCGATACATTTCACTTTTTGTGTTTAATATATTTAATTCACTAGATTATCCAAAAATTGGCATTACCACAATGTCATTTAATATACACACCTTTGTCGTTGTTTTAATATTTAATATATATTTTTTCATATAAATAAATATTTATATCCAAACATTTATCCTATTCATCCCCAAACAGCATATCCTCTGTAGGGTCAAGCCACAGACAGGGAAACACCCTGGACAGTCAGGCCAGATATAAATTACTACATCTCGGTTCTCAAGTGCAATCACTTGAGATAAAACACCAACATTTAAAGGAAACAGCATGAAAAGGTCACCAAATGCACCTCCTGTTCTTGCAAAGCAGATGAAAAACAAGTAGCAGCTTCACCTCATGGTGTAAAGCAGAGTTCCTTCCTCTGTGATCCGTAGAAGTTTGTTAGGCATGGTCATATTATGGGCTACTGACTTCTTGCCATTGTGGAAAAATGTGTCGGGGGTCCAGATTTTACTAGCCATGAGATTGTTGAGACGAAGCACTGCCATGGGACCTTTGAATTTCAGCCTCTCATCCTTCCAGCTCTGCCTGAAGAACACATCTATGGTGTACTCCTGCAAGACCACATATTTTCAGTTTCATTTTGATAATTTTTCAAATTTATCTTAAATCAATGTGTAGTTTTAGTTTCAATAAATAATTAGTTAGTAACAGTATTTTGTTTTAAAAAAAAATGTTACACTCTTGTCACTGAATGCGACAAAACAAGCATCTTCTCAAATACTTTAAAGGATTCTAATTGATACTTGTAGAGTAGCTGCTGTGCAGTAATTTCGGTAAAACTGCAGTCACAGGAGGAGCCATGAGCTTTCTGAAGCATTGGTGGCTATAATTAGTGGCATGAATCATTCTAACAACTACTGATTGTCATAGCTGCGGGCATCCCATCCCCCCCCCCCCATTTTCACATGATCATCCATTATGACACTGATTAGTGTTGAGTAAGTTACTCTAAAAAATTATTAATTAATTGCTACTAATTACATCTTCAACACTGTATTTAGATTACTGTACTAATTACTCTGTCTAAAAAGTATTGCGTTACTAATTCCTAAATAACATATCAACTTCGACCAGTTGAACAAGAATAGACATGAAATTGCTCTTTTAATTCTTTCCAATAAATCATATAAAATTGCATAAATTATTCTTGAACAGACTAAGTATTTAAAACGTGAAGGTTTCATTAATAACAAACATTTTTAACATTAGATGTTAAATTCTGATGTTAAATCCACTATTGCTTTTAGAATTGTTTTATAGCCTATACAGTATTTAATGCAATTACATCAGAAGTAACTGTAATCAAATTATAGGAAATTAAGAGTAATCCCTTACTTTACTTTTTCAAGGGAAAAGTAATATATTATACTAATTGATTACTTAGGAATGCATTACACCTAAAACTGATACTGGTACAGCCGGTTGTTCTAGGTAAACTTACATAACTGGATAAATAAAAAAAATAAAAAATGAAATTAGACCTGATTTACAGGTATGCATGTACAATATGCAGAATTACTTTCTGAAGGAACTTTGAATGGAGAAATGTGATATGGTAATATCTTTTAATATCTAATATTAAAGATTAAGCATTTTTAGTACTTAAAGCTACACTGTGTAACTTTTTTAGTTGATTCTTAGCAAAAAACACTTAGTTCTTTCAAAAATATATGTGCTCATTAATGTATATTTACTTCTTTCAAGTAATAAAGTATTCTCTTAAGTTTATAATCTGCCATTGAAAGTACATACAGGTGAGGGGTTCGAATGCCGGTCGCCATGTTGCCCCTCCATCTTGAAACTACATTAGCCAAAGAGGGACATACCTGTAAATTCAAGCTTCGCCTTTTGACACCGTGACGAATGCGAGGGGGAGATTACTCGCGAGTGCCGGCAGATTTGAAAGATAGTGTGGTGTGTGTGTGTGTGTGTGTGTGTGTGTGTGCGTGCTCACATTTGAAAGAGAGAATTAAAACGTCAACGCGACAGACAAATCAGCAAGACCATAGTCAATATTGGAGTAACTTTTTCCAGATGGAAAGAGCTCATGAGGAGAAAAGATTTTAAAACGGACGCCGAGGTTGCCTGCTTTCTTCTCGACAGGTAATTCAGCCTGTTGTAATTCATTTGTGTAAATTAGAAGTTTTATAGTTGCTTGTCTAACCATAGCATGGTTGTGCATAACGCCAGATCGACCTCTAGTATAACTTCATCCTCGTGTCAATGGTGAAAAAGTTTTGTTTACCTTGAAACATAAATCTGTGCTGCGACGGATCACAGGTGATGAATAGTTTTAAAGGCGCAATTTTTTAAGCTATATAAAAAAAAGGACACTGTAAATTTTAGTTATTTTTAATTGCTTTTACTTTGTACACATTGTAACGTTAGCCTAATCTGATTATGCTGGGATAGCCGATTCCAAGGGTGACGTTTACCTCCTGACATCTGTCCTGTAGTTTTATTCATTTTAGACGTATTGTTTATTATTGTCATGGACGAAGTCGATAACTGGAAGCCATGTTAATCTTGGAATAATACGGCCACCGTAGGAGTTAAAACGCCCTCGGAATTGAGAGGAACAGAAACTAATATTCACTGGGTAGTCATATACAATTTCACCGCTAGATGGGGGTAAAAATCACACAGTGTAGCTTTAATATATTATGTAATTAATAATTAAAAAACAGCACATTTCCATAAATTTTTTTCCTGAGTTTGAGTTTTGTTTGAGCTGTTTTCTGAGTTGGTTTTTCACTGTTTCCTGTTCAGTTTCCTGTGTTTGCATTTGTTGCTATGGTTGTTCATTGTTTGATTAAGTTGCCACACCTGTTTCTTGTTTCCTCTCTTTGATTATCCTTTGTATATACAGCCTTGTGTTTCTAGTGTTCTTTGTCCGATCTTGTCTGTATTAGTGGTTGTTCTGTTTGCCGAGTTTTTGTATTCTGAGAATCTGAGAAGTGTTATTTTGAGTTTATTAATTTTTTTATTAAAAATCAACTGCTTGCGATTAGATTCAGCCTCTACTAATCCTTGCTGCAACCCTAGAGTGACACATAATCATATTAAGCTGTTAACCCGTGGGAGGATGCCGGCATCCTGAAGCGTTCTTTGTTTACATTAGTTCAAAGTTACTGTAAGTTTTAAAGCAAAATAATATAATTATTGGCAAACAATAAATCATTAAAAAGGTCTAAGACTCAAGCTTAATTTTTTGACCTCTGATCATATAGTGCCCATGCTAGCTTCCATGAGAAATTATGTTTTATGACTATTTTTGAAAAGTAAATATCAATGGAATGTTTATTTTTTTGTCGCTTTTTTTATAAGGACATTTGATACATGTCAAATAAGGTGAAATGACAAGCTTTATCAAAGAAATAAGGTATTAAAACAGTGTGAATAGAAAGTCGTCAGTAAGTATAATAAAGACAAAATAATAACATTTAGAGCCATATCCCAGCTGGAGGGTTAAATGTGTGTGACTTTTAAAAAAACAAAGAAAAAAGAGGTTTTACCATGTCATGGTCCGATACTGGTCCAATACTCGTCACGAAAATGTCAGTCTTGACTTCAGTTACACGCTCTGTTGAAGCAAGAAATTAGGAGTTTGAGTGTCAATCATAGTTGGTCATTAGTTTAAACAACCCTTTAATCCAGAGGTTCAACCAGCCTGTCTTTGATCTAATCGAGGTTCAGCAAACTCTCCACACTCAAACTGCATGAGTTCTACAGTATCTCTCTCTGATTCCTGGGATATTTTGGTCCAGTTTTCTTTTCTTTTCTTTTCTTATCTTTTCTTTTCACAAAAGTACTTAAATTCAAGTAAAAACCTCGCTATAACGTTCTGCATACATAGTTTGGTGTTGTGTATGCAGAAATGAACCTTACTATCTTGTCTCCAAGAAAAACAGTGTCTATCTGTCATGTAATAATGACTGATGTTGATGGAAGTTGTTAGTCTATCAGGTATTGGGAGTAAGGCCAAAGAAACATATTGAAAATTAAAAAAATATATGCCACATGTGTGAAGACATTCTTGCCAACTTAATTAATTAGTCAGTTCAGTTCAAAGCTAATTCATGGCATTTTTGACAAGGAATGTTTCTGCATTCAATATATAATGTTTTTAAAATTAAACTGATGATACTTAGCTAAAAAAAAATTCCAACCCTGATCGCATGCTTTCATTACAGTTATGCATATATTTTTTAATATGTTACATATTTATTAAACATTTAGTTTATCACCACAGTACACAGCAATGCGATCTTTATTTCTCCTTTTTGTACTTTTAACATTCAGTTCATTCAATAGCAAACAATGCAAGATATGTTTCAAATTACCCTTGTTTTTGAAATAAAGATGTTACAGTACTTTTTTTTTTTTTTTTGGTACTGTTTTCACAAGTTGAACATTTTTTTTCAAAACCTGCTTTCATGCTTTAATTACATGCTTTCATTACAGTTATACATATTTTTGGTCCACGTAATCATTGTTTCAATGCAATACTATTGCAATATGTAATGAGTACATTCGGTTTAATCACCAAAACACAACAGTGTGATGTTCTTTCAATACAGTACCTTTAACAATCAGTTCATTCATTTGCAAACAATGCGAGTTACATGTTTAAAATCACATTGTTTGTGAATTAAAGATGGTACAGTACTAGAGTCTACAGCTGTCAGATTAGACAATACACTTACATTTAGAGACATAATTGACATCAAATGTTTGTAAAAGTATCTATCCAGTGTGTTATCAAAAGGTTTGGTGACACTTTATAATAAAAGCTTTATAATAAAAAAAAAAAAATAATAATAATAATAACAAATCATTTGCAAACAATTAGTTTATAGTTAACTAATAGTTTATAAATTGTAGTCTCTACATTGTGAGTTCTTCATTCAATGTCACTGTAATTAACAAAGTATTATTGTTTAATAAGCTCATATGTAAAGAGTCAATGATGTTTTTTAATGCTTTATTAAAATCTTGTTATTCATACCTATCATGCACTTAAATGTCAAACTTGTGTAAAGGATTTGTCAATGATAATTCAGAGTAAATATATCCCACTTTAGATTAGATCATTGAAAATACAAAATTGCCATCAATTAAGTGCTTTAAACCTATCTTTATTAGATATTAATAGTAAGTGTTCTCAACATGTTTATAAATACATTAAGTCTAATTGTGTATTATTTTACTTTATACATAAACCTTCATATATCAACACCATATATATATATATATATATATATATATATATATATATATATATATATATATGAGATCCCTTAACTCTATCTCCAATCCTAAACATTACATCTAAATTAAATACATAAATAATATATATATATATATATATATATATATATATATATATATATATATATACTGTATATATATTAGTTTATGATTAATTAATGGTTTATAAGCTGTAGTTTGTATATTAATAGACTATGTAAGGGATAATGTATAGCGAGGCGGTTGTTATAGCGAATAACAACCCCGACAGGCTGCGGCGCAAGTGGAGGGGTCTTGAATCAGCCTGA
This sequence comes from Squalius cephalus, assembly GCF_949319135.1. Taxonomy (NCBI): domain Eukaryota; kingdom Metazoa; phylum Chordata; class Actinopteri; order Cypriniformes; family Leuciscidae; genus Squalius; species Squalius cephalus. Next base: position 32,458,906 of record NC_137138.1, read on the forward strand.
AGGGGTTGTTATTCGCTATAACAACCGCCTCGCTCTACATTATCCCACTTATTACATGGCTACCTACAAAATAAATAAATAATTTGACACAAATTATTGATTTAAAAAGGAGTTTATTGATTTAAAAACGATTGTATTGCTTCCGCTAAAGAAAATAGTCCGTTCCACGTCCATAGCAACGCTCTGTTTTTCATGGCAACGGTGTGTTATAATTCGCAGCGGTCTGTTATCAAGAAATAACAGACCGCATTCTACATTGGAATTGAACCAAGCCATGTAATAAATACAAATAATAAGTTCTTCATTGTCACTGTAATTAACAAAGTGTTATTGTTTAATTAGCTCATTTGTAAAGAGTTAGATAATGCTTCGTCAACAACTTATTAACATTAAAGTCCCACGTAGTCAATAACTGTATCCCTTAAAACTAATCTTTGATCACAAAAATTACATTTAAAAGTTTTTTCCTGGGAAAAATAAAATTCTTCATGCCTTAAAATAGCTTGAATGTAACTCTACACCCTTGCCTCATTTACTATACACGGTTATATGAATATGCAAATGAGTCCCGCCTCCACTCACTCACACCAGCTCAGAGATCCAAGAATTACAAGGAAGTTTATGACGTCAGAAACACCAGCGATTTCAAACCGTGTTTTTGAGACTGTTTTTGGTTCACTGCAGTTTTAAGGAGAACATACTCAGGTGTTGACATATAAAATGGTGTTGACTCATGCATTTGCACATGGTTTGTTTTAAAGCATATTAAAAACACCACATAGACATATAAACAACATTACAATCTTGATTTTCAACATAGGTTTAAAGAACTTAATTTTAAAACAAAGCATGATTTAATTCTTTATATATGAGCTAATTAAACAATAATAATTTGTTAATTACAGTGACAATGTATGAATAACTCATTGTTTGTATATAGTCTATTAATGCATTACCTATAGTTTGTAAACTATTAATTAAATATAAACTAATAGTTTGCAAATGATTTGTAAACACTTTATTACTGTAAACTTATTATAAAATGTTTCTAAAGGGGGTATGAAACAATTAAAGGGGGTATGAACAAATACCTGATCACTGTGTTGTGAAATTAACCAAGCGAGCTTGGCTGTAGCCAAAAGCTACCTTACAGTGCACTGAGTGACCAAGAGCTTAGGTGCCTGAGGTGCGGGATCCACAGCTCAATACCCTCCCTTCCTTACTTACCTGTACAACTGCCCCGGGCGCCAAGCTAACTAGGGAGGCAGCAGCTTCACTGCGTCCACCAGCAACTCCAAACTGGAAGAGGGCAGACTAAACTACTGCTACTCCGACCATAACAATCCCTCGGCTATAAGCTCTAAAGGGCAACCTAACCAAAGGGAGCATGTAATTAAGCATCCCATCCTTAAAGGATTAGAAGAGGCCTCAGGAGAGAACAGTGCAATCTCAACTGTTTGCTCTACCCTCAAGTCTCCTCAAGGAGAAATAGCAAAAGTACCCTTGGGAGATCTGGCAAGAGAGCACCTAGAGTGGAACCCATACGCCAGCTCCACACTTCCATGCTCTCCATTGCCGATCATCAAAGAATCATGTTGACAAAGTTAGCCGCCGCCTGCTACTTCCGCGGCTAGAGAGGGCCACACAGTAGGAGCGACACCCACTGGAAGTGCCCTATTGCCGAAAGAATGTCACCGCTGAACCCCAAGAGAAGCACTCTACCTGTTAGTCAGGTCTCCTAAGGAAATGAGCCAATGTATTCCCATCAAGCTACAACATCCAGCGCAAAACGGAAGGAGGCTAGTGAGCTATAGCGCCACTCTCATCTACTCTCTACTGGCCCTCATCGGCTATTGGTTGCCCATTCTTACAGTTCTAGCGAGGAGGCTTAGATGCATATCCACCTCTGGCCAAAGTGCAGAAGGGGAGGACAGTGGACTCTGTCAACGTATTTATGCAGCATCATTCCATTACTACTCACGAACAGTTAGGAAATATGTTAACAGCTTCACCACTATGTCCACATTATCATGGTTCATGGTGGAGGTACGACAGATGAGGGAGTGAAACTCCTCTTCTGTACAGGCCATTCTTATGTGATTACATGAGGAAGCACATTAATGCAACCTCTGTATCCACTGCATCAGAGGGGGCAGCAGATGGAAGTAGGACGCTACTAGCGGTCATGGCCACTCTTCCTACTCTGTGAACAACCCCTTCCCTCGCACATCATATGGCGAAGTGCAAACATGCTGTTTCCACACTCCATGTATTGGCCATATGAATGTGATTCCATAAGAAGCCCATTGACGCTTCCTCCATACTCCAAGTGCCAGAGAGGGCGACAGATGAGGAAGTGTGATGCGAGTGGTGGTATTGCCTTTTCACCTCCTCTTTAACAGCCCATTTATATGTGATTACAGAGGGAGCACATTGCTTCCACCTCCATACTTTCAGTACCGGAGAGGGCAACAGATGAGGAAGTGGGACCTGAGTGTCGGTATTGCCCTAATACCGTAATTGCTCCTAATACCGACAGACAAAGGAGAGGGATGCAAGTGCCGGAATTGGTCACTCTCCTTTCTTTGCATTAGCCGACCTTTTCGCAATAGAAAAATTTGGAGGATACTGCCTCCATACCTTGTGTACTGAAGATCATGACAAATAAAAGAGTGGAACGCAAGTGGCGGCACTGCCCAATCTTTTAATTTGTACCCACCATAAATATGTGGTAGAAGGGAAACACAGCAATACCAACTCCAAATTCCTAGTCCTGAAGAGACGACGGAGCGGAATGCTTATAGCGATAAAATCCACTTTGTCATCTGAGAACACACTTATACTGTCTCCATCATATAAATGAAGAAGGCAACATATAAGAACAGAGGGGCAGTGATGCAAATGAGGCCACTTTCTTTTCATTAAAGCCTATAGTGTATGGTTATGAGATGTGATTACAAGTGAAGAACATAATCTCTATTGACGTACTCCTGAGAGCAGCTGTAGTGATGCAATGACTTTGCCAATCAGAAATTGGCTCTTTTACATAGAAGGCAGGACGTATTCTGCCATATTGTGCGTTGCAATTTCTCCAATTCATAAGTAATAGAAGTGAACTGTCTTTCTATATAGTCTTTGGTCTAACTCATTAGAACAATAACGAGCTCTCTGCTAGATCGGAAGAAGCGGCCAAGCGAGCTTCCAGATCAGGCATGAGAGCGGCTAAGCTAGTGGGTGAAGTTGGAGAAAGGGATAGACCCGTCTCTAACTCCTCCGCAAGTTCCATTTGCAAAACCCATGATCTAAGTCACTGCGCCGCCTCGGCAGCAACGGGACAGGAACCACGCGGGGCAGACACCTGGCTCTTATCCCCCTTAAAGAAAGCCAGGTGGAAGTAAAGCTTCATCACTGTAAAACAGTTACAGTGAACACAGCCAGCCCCCTTTGAGAGCTGACCGTGCATATGCTCCGCTCCAAGACAGATGACACACATCTCGTGTGTATCCTCTACTTGTAATGAAACGAGGTCAGGGCATGATACATTTTCTAACCCACTTTTTCTTTTCATGCTGCATGACACTTTTCAAACACAGAGAAACACGGGTTCAGATTTCACATACACACACTCATACAAAGTGGCTTCCTGAAGACAAAAGAGCTGATGACATTTTCTTCTGGCACCTTCTTATAGCCTGTCGGTGTGCCTGTGATGTCACCCAACTGCCGTAGTCAATCAAAATTCCCATGTATTCACACTGGAGTGTTCCCACATATCATCAACACCATGACGCAGCGTCGAAGTTTCACTTCGGAACACTGTGGTTATTATCTGAGATAAATTGCTTATACTATTTATATTTTATTTGGTTTTCTGTTTCGGAAATTGCAAACAAATTGCAAACTGTTTCGGAATTGCAGTTCTATAGAACCTACATCTATAAACATCTTTTGATAATCTGTTAATGGTACAATGCATTAATAATAGTATTATAATAGTATTAAACTGAACAAGAAGACATGCAAATGAAACATTTGATAGTAATGGCATAATGAAAGGCAGTTATGAATGAAAGATTTACATAGATGAAACTATTAAAATGATACTTTTTATAGATTTAGACATTATAGAAAATGTTTAAATGCTTGGCGAAAAAAAGCATTTTTGATGATATTTTGTAAGATAAGTACTAAGAGTTTTGAAAATGTACCATTTGCTTGTGAAAATTGTACATAAACAATTAAAAACAATTACCATAGTGTGAAGTATGGATGTGCCCGAAGCCGAATACCTTATCCGTAAAAGCACGGTTAATGGCTTTAAAACAAATAATGAATTCTATCGAATAATAGGAAAAATATTTTCGGCTGGGGATAGCACAAAATTATACATAAACCTCTAACATCACTATGCAATAATGAGTGTGTGAAGTGAATGAGTGTAAACTGAATACAATAAGCACTCCATGATAATAATAGCCATGAGTAATATAAGCTAAAATACTACATCATGCAAATACACTATATGTCTATTGAAATGTTTTAAACCTTGTACAATGAGACACATGATATGTGTCTTTGTCTCACTCTCTCCCGGTAATGGCAAGCATTTATGTATTCTTTAGGCTTTAATTTGTAAAGATTTGCATTTTGTATGAATATTAAAATTTGTTTTAGCAATTTTTAACTACTGAACATCTTCTATCATCTTGAATGTTCTCTAATCAGGTATTTTGTAGAGTCCAAATAAAATATATATTTTTTAAATTAACATTTTATTTTATTTAACATTCAATTTTTTTTAATTTAATAAATTTTTTTTTTAAATGTAATCTACCTATAGGAATATGACGTTGTATTTAACGTCGTATTCCTATAGGTAGATGTGGATCAGTTGAGAGTCACTGATGCGAGCTTGACTAACGTGACCTGACAGAACTGACGCTGCGCCTAATTTTTCAAAAAATATATATTTATGAGTTATACAAGGCATATTTGTTAAATGATTACTATGAAGGGAACAGAATTACAATTAAAACAGTCTTCTCAAGTAATTTAAGGAAATCCGTTTAAAGCTCCGCCCATGTCTAGGTTTTATCCGGATACAGATACAAATAATTTTGAGATTGTAACAGATACAGATACTGGTTTCACTGCACACCCCTAGTATAAAGGACATGTTTGCCACTTTAAAAAGTCTCTTATCATGATTTAATTGTGATGGAAAAATGCATTTGGCAAGTAAATAAAATTGAGCTAAAATTGAAATAAAATTGAGTAAATAAAATTTTTTTGGTGCAATAAATAACTTAGAAAAGCTTACATGGTTTAAATCCTAATAAAATAATAACAGCGTGACCCTCTGTCATGGGTAGCATGTACCTAAATCCAAAGATGAGATGCGTGACGCAGAATGATGATGAAACAAGAAACTTTAATAAACACGGAGAACGATAGCACACTACACATCTAACATCAACTTTAACGTGGAACAGAGATAAAAGAAAACAGAAGAAAATTAAAGAAACCGATAACAGGTGTGTAACTAATCAAACCATGGAAACAAACTAGAAACGAGAACTCAAGCAAATAGGAACATGGAGAACCATGAAAACGAAATTAAACAGAACATGACAATGAAACTATTAAACTAAACAAGTCAAGATCATGACACCCTCGCTGACGTGAGTGCATCAAATCAGAGAGATATAAGCAGACTAGACATAAATGGTGAATGGTGTGTGTTTGTGGAAACTTTTTCCCTTAGACTACATTTACCACCAGAAGTTTATCTGGAAAGCCATTTTCTTTTTACCGTTAAAACCAAAGAACTCCCACAAGGCTGAAAACTGGGACATATGTATAAAGCATTAGTGAAACGTCTGTACCTACCTCCTAGTCCAGGCCTAAGACGGTTGTCATAGCCATCGAGGAGGCTGTCCAGAATCCTGGTGAAAACTGTGGTGTTGTCTTTCTGCTCATCTGTATTCTGATTGGAGCTGACAATGCAAAACAGCAGATGTTTAATTCAAAACCCAACAAAAGCAGGAATCAACAGCAAAGGGTGGCTAGAACACACCCTGTTGTGTAAAATCAGACACCCTCCTCGGGGTAATTCTCAAACATCCAGCCAGTTTAAAGAGAATTTGCAATGTATTAGCCTGAAGACAAAAAACAAGTCTCCTTCCATCTTAGAAGCAAAGGGGTATATTCAGAGGAACAATGCATTATTAATTAGCTAAAATACTGTTTTATATGCAAATTTCCATGTGGATATTCTGAGTTCTGGCATCATGAAGCCAAATGTTAAAAAGACACTCTTATGACTGCAAAAAGAATGAACTCTGTTAACATCTTTGCTCATAGGTATTTCAGACAAATGATTATGAGCAAAATGCAGTTTAATCATATAGTGTAAAATGGTATTTTATGATTAAGAGCTTGTAAGGATGGTGAACAATTTGTCATCCCCTAAAAACCATCACCGGTGGCCGTTCATACGTAATTGCTTGCTTTTTTGGTAATCATTGACATTCTTTTCCTGCTAAAAGGTACTGGACGACAAGTGCGGCTGCAGACTGTTCGGTGTTTCAAAAATAAGCTTGGCATGGAAACAGATTTCAAGTAGAGGATGAGGTCATCGTGATTAGTGATGGACCACGGATCGGAGTGTTTTGACATGGCAAAGACAGAGGGAGAGAGCACGACAGAAAGAAAGAAACAGAGAGACATCGCACGCATTGTAATGCAGGTTATCCTTGTATCTCGTTGCTTCATATCTGTTATTGCACATAATTTCACTAGGCATATTCCACTAAACCTACATAGACAAACGATAACTATCGATTCAAAGCAGTTCAATAAAATTAGCTGAGAAGAAGAGTGCGCACGTCGTGCACTTGTTTTATGTACTCATCTCAAGCAGTCTCTTTGCACAATTTCCTTTGTCACAAAGAACGTATTTTATGAGGTCCATGCGGTTTAAAAGTCTGAACTTTGAAAGTCTGAACAGTTTCACTTTGAAAATCTGGGATTTGAACTGTTTTCAAAGAAACGTTATGATTGGTTATGACTGGTCGGTACTGACCATTTTAATCACTATTTCATTGCTTCAATTACAGCAAACAGCATTCTCTCAATATTTTGGTGTTAAATTCTGATTCTGCTTTCATTTTATTCGGTTACATTTTATTTTAAGATGACGTAGTTACATTGCACTTAAATAAGTGCTGAGTAATATTAACTACATGTACTTACCATACAATTAGGGTTATGGTTTGGTTTATCTAATTTAATTTACTCTTACTACTATAATAAGAACATGTAATAATGTAACCATGTCACCTAAAATAATGTGTTAACCTTTTAATCTATTATAAAAATGCAAAATAGAGATTTTTTTTCACAAGGGGTCTCACAACGTTGGAACTCACCGAATTCAACAACAGACTGCCACAAAAACAAGGAGAAAATTAAAATGAGAATACTTCCACCCTTCCCCCATCGGCGCAGAGAGACATACACGCACATGCACACAGACTCTATGAGCGACACTGAAAAGGGGTCATGAGAGGAAAACGTAGTCTCATATAATACGCATACAACACTCACAGCATACTGGTAATGTCAGCCTGACCTAAAATGACATATCCGCTGTTATCTCTGTTAATAATAATAATAGAATGCACAAAATTCAGAGTCAGAGAAAAATCGCAGCAGACTACTATGTGTGTATATTTATATATATATTGGTACATTTGGTGATAATTGGGTGAATGAGAAACCATGCAGTGATGAATAACACAATGTAAAATCCATGTGCTTATGAGCAGAAAACAGATCTCCATTAAACATTGTACAGCAACCCCATCTACAGGTCATATAGACAGCAACAGTGCTCTCTGCTCTCACACACACAGCTTACAAATAAGATATTGTATGCCTATGGCATTTTTAAAGTATTGTTATAAAATATTAATGGGAATGAATACAATACCGTGACTGTCTAAACGTATAACATATATCTAAGGCAAGCAAAACGTGGCATGACATTTGTGTTGCAGTGATTATTTTACAATCATGATTACTGATCTGTGCAAAAAAACGGAATTAAATGCATCATTAAAACACTGTTTTTGTTGTCGTTGTTTTTCCTAAACCGCAGCATAATTCTCTGCTAATAGTACAGAACAATCCAAGCTCCATTGATAAAAACGTAACAGTAAATTTAAAATAAAAACTCGATCAGATCGAACAGGACGTACACTCTTTGAAGCCACATCCTCCTTTGATTACAAACCTCTGCATTTATCCTCAATATTTAAAGAAACTTAAAAAAAAAAAAAATCTATCTTACTGTATGTTTTTGTCTTGTTCCAACTAAATAAACTGCTTAAGGATGATGGACTCGCGTATAATCTTGTTTTCTTATACTTCACAATGTATGTCAGAAAAAAATCACTTATAAATGAATAACACACCATGAGCCACGCAGTATAACGGTAAAAGCAAGTAACAGCAGGATGAAAATATTAATGAAAGCTTCATTAGCATAACATCCACTTTGAAGTCGGAGGTTCTGATCCTTGGTCTAAGTTAACATCATAGGTTAGATCAAAGACCTAGATTTAGATCAAAGTCATTACATATAAAAAAACAGAGACAGTAGAGAATATGTTAATCATTCCAAGATATGAGTACAATATGTACCAAAATCAAGTGCATTAACATACCTTTTTCCAGCCAGAACACTGGTCACCAGTAAACAGGCCCGAATCCAAAGCCAAGCTGCTCCCCTTCCACCCCACATCATTCTCCAAAGGATGAATCCTCACTAAAGAAGAGAAAATACAAAGTTAAGGTAATAATCTGCTTCATGAAAAGCATAACTTTGTGATTATATGGAGTGCGTCAATTTTCATTTGGAACATGCTTAAAAATCTGATTAAACAAAGTTTTTTTTGGACAAAAACAAAAACAAAAAATGATCTTTAGCGTAACTCACAGTTAACATTCAAAGTCTATATGGACAGCAACTTTGTTTTGTGATTTGTTGATTCACAATAAGGTCATCTGACAAGCTGCATATAACATTATCTGGTAACACTTTACAATAAGGTTTCATTAGTTAACATTAGTTTACTAACATGAACTAACAATGAACAAAACATTTGTTGCAGTATTTATTCATCTTTGTTAATTTTAGTGAATAAAAATACAGTCATTCATTGTTTGCTCATGTTAGTTCACAGTGCACATACTAAAGTTAACAAATACAACCTTTGATTTTAATAATGTATTAGTAAATATTGAAATTAACATTCATTTAGATGAATAAATGCTGCAGAAGTATTATTCATTCATGTTAACTCCAAGTAGTAACTAATGAAACCTAAAAGCAAATCCTTTAATTGCACAATATCCTTTATGGTAGTTTAACAAGCACTGAACAAAATGTTCATATTTCCTCGTTTTAACCCTCTATCTAATTTAAAGCCTGAGCATATTCATAAATACTGCGCGTTCATGTGAATCGGTGATTTGTGGTGGTCCAAGCCCCCGTTACAGTTTATGTATAGTGTAGATTAATACTACAGCAATTATATGCATTACCAGGATAACGATTAAATAAATCTCAAAGTTGTGCATGGCAAAATACGGCAGTCATTCCGCATACGAAGAAGCCACAAGCCCTCTACGCAAATACTAAATGTTTAATCGCACTTACACCTTTTAGACTATTATTTTGTGCTCATGCACATATAAGGCTGTGCATCATATGAACAGAGTTCTATACATAGGCTATAAAATCTAGGCAAGAGCAGTGTGCTTTCATTCCGACGGTCGGCGCTACGCATTTACGCAAATCATTACACACACGATCGGTGCTCTAATCCTACATAAACATCATGCACAATGATTTACAGCTTAATGCAAAAAATCTTGATCACACTTCCATGATGCACACATTCAAATTGTAGGCTACGTGATAAATCTGGGCAAAATTACCTGACTTCACATGGATTCTAATGCGTACACCGTCCATAACATTCACACTTTTAGAGTTCTGTCGCGAGAGCGCATCGTCAAAAGCATGTCTCTCAAGGTATCTCAGAATTAGTATTGGGCGTGCGCCACGGGGTTCTTCCTAAACGTGTAGTAATTAAATTGGAGTAATTAAGCAAACAGTGCCCTACTACAGCCAAGTTCGCAGCAAACATGCACACCATAAACATCCTACATATAAAAGTAGCTCATAATCAATTTGAAATTTCCAGGAATATGGCACTACCTTTTAATGCCGTCGTGATCCCCCAACCACTGGTTTTTACAATTTCCAAGACACAAGCATCAAGTCATATAGGCTACACTTACGTCAAATAGATCGCACCTTATCGTCAAACTTTTGCAAACGTCTTTTATGTCTGGATGCGAGGAGATGATGCTCTGAGATGCGAGCTGTTCTGAATTTGAGCTCGAGGCTGCTGCTACTGCTGCTGATGATGATGATGCTGAGCGCGCGCAGCTCTCGCGCACTCTTCATCGAAACTCTTCCCGGTTTACAGCAAATTAGTCATATACCAGACCCAAATCCACAACAATAAAGCTGTACTATAGCAGAGCAGCAACCGTGCTATGCCCCTGAAACGAGATCACTTGAGTACATGGCGATTGTGTTACAGAATGGAAGGTACCAATCTCACATCGAAAGACCAATCCGTCCTATTTTTATATGCAGCACAATTTCACTCGCACTGCTGTCGACTTAATCTCTTTCAGTGGTTGGGGATCAAATCCTCTTACATTTTACCCGGATTTCGCCTCTTTCTCGCTCTCTTCCGTTGCGTTGGAACAAAAACACAAAGCGCATCATCTCCATCACAATTAGCATGCTATTAATTATTACACCAAGGATATTGAGCACTGCCACGTAAAAGGCATGTCAGACATGCATGCAAAAATATGCATGCCAAACCGCAGTGCATGCATGCGTGCATACACCCAAAATAAAGTGGAATGCATGCATTTCTCACCGAAAAATCCCGATGACTCAAATCTTTCTCCCAAAAAATTCACCTCGAAGCAGTCTCTACAAACCCTCTTCTCACTGACTCACCCACCGCCTGGAATATTGCACTGATATTTTTAAACAAACGCTTAAGGAAGATCCGCAGTCCTTACAGCGCATCTGCAGAGGAGCTTTTTTGATAATTTGCGTAGTGAGCACACAAACTAAAAACCGGAGGGTGTTTTAAACGTGACATTAACGAGGAAAATAGCGCATCTTATTAGAGGCCACGTCGCGAGCTTCCATTTCAATATGCTGAGTGTTAGAGAGCGATGACGGTACGGATTGAAACATTAAGTAAGCATTCATACAAACTCCACGGCGTCTTGACGTTCATGTACATGTGCATGTTCATGCATGCGCGAGACAGGATTTATCTCAATAAACGATAAGCTCGCGCTCGCTGTCATTAGCAGACTATAGTTCAACTCAAACCTGATGCAGTGCGAGCAACAGCTGCAACGCAAACACTTCTAGTTTTAAAGTTTTAAACAGAATGCCAGTTTATAATGTCTTGTATCTTAAAGTCACCGTGTTCTCATCCTGGGAATACCTGAGCATAGAAGTCGGATCTCGAGTATCACGTTTCGCACGTGACTGTGCAGATGGTGTCATGTGCATCAGGAAAGTTTTTATTTGCCGAGCGTACCCTTCATCTAATAAGTAACTCATAAATGATTCACATTTAGAGAGTGGCATTAATTCTAAAGCATGATCCGTATGACTTTGCCCGTTTCGCTTCAGCACCATGGACAGCCACGAGACAACAGACAGCTTTAAAAAGCTCTCCAGATGAGGTTTCTTACAGCAAGCACGTGCACTGGAGGCTTTTGCACAGCAGAGGTCTACTTGATGAAACCTCTGAATCACTGATTAAGCATGATATTGGATACAAGTCATCATGTTGTTTCCAAATAAATACATCAATAAAAATGTCAATCATTTTACAACAACAACAACAACAAACATTTATTTCGGTCCTCGCACATAATTTTCCAAAGTAAAAAAAAAAAAAAAAAAAAAAAAAAAAATATATATATATATATATATATATATATATATAATAGGCTGAAGCCTATGCTAAATATGCCTACCCTTTATGCATAGTATGCCTACCCTTTATACCCTTTTATACATAGTTACATAAAACAATTTTCAACATGATTACAAAGGTACACATATCAGATATTATTTCAGTAGTTTATGACGTACACAAATTACTCATATTGAGTTATATAATTATTTATCACCTTGTTTTTAAACATTTTCTTGAATTTACAGAGTGAAGTACACAATTTTAATTCCTTATCACAATGATTCCATAGTTCAGTCAGGACCACTTCGCCAAGTATATACATTTATTAACATTAGCATACAGTTAGTGTTGGCGGTATGGTTCTGTTCTGGGCAAAACTCCTACTCCTGTCCATGCAGCTCTGCCTGGATAGAGCGGGGATAGCAGCAAGTCAAACACCCCTGGGGTACAGAACAGAACCATGCATTCATAATCACAATTCTCAATTACATGAGTTGTGAAAATACAAATACATGATAGAAAACGCAATGTATTGAACTGTATGGGAAAAACAAAATAGTCAGAATGACTATGAATGACAGGTTCGGTTGGAGGAGGGAGTTTAAATGCGAGCAGCGATGCTATGGAGGAAATGCTGAAGGAATGGGAGTTTATATGTGCCGCTGTGATAGATGTCGACACTGGATTGGAACACGTCAGGAACAGCTGGCTATCAGCTTATGCGAGCTAACGCAATGCTTGATGTTTACCCCTTTAACAGATATACATCTATTTTTTGTATTAGTTTTTGCTCTTACTGTTTTAAACATACATTAATCTTTCTCTTATTTCGAACAGCCTCTAACACAATTTCGAAGTAAATTATTATATACTTTATGTACATAATCTGTGCAGTATAAAGGTCAACTAAATCAACAATTTTTAAAGCTTGTAAATTAATAAATAATATATTTGTTGGTTCATAATAGTCAGCCCATTTTACAATCCTTATTGCTTTCTTTTGTATTGAATTTGTATTAGTTTTATATGTATGACCCCACACCTCCACACAATGATTGATTTTTCGTTCAAAATGTTTTATTTTATTTAATATTGCAATGGATTTAGACATTTTTGTTTTTACATTACTTATATGTGATTTCCAGCATAATTTATGATCTAACACCCCAAAATTTATATTCATAAACTCTTTCTATTTCCTCATTACTAATCCTAATTTTAGTTTTGTTATTACTTTGTCGATTGCTAAATATTATGAACTTTTTTTTTACTCAAATTCAGGGAAAGTCGATAATCATCAAATCATCTTTTTAAGACCATCAATTCATTTTCAACTGTATTTAGAAGCTGTTCCAACACCCCCACAGTATATTCATTATTATCTATAGAAGCGGCTGGGATGAGAATCAGCACCTCCAAGTCCGAGGCCATGGTTCTCATTCGGAAAAGGGCGGCTTGCTCGCTTCAAGTTGGTGGAGAGTTCCTGCCTCAAGTGGAGGAGTTTAAGTATCTTGGGGTTTTGTTCACGATTGAGGGAAGGATGGAACGGGAGATTGACAGACGGATCGGTGCAGCTTCTGCAGTAATGCGGTCGATGTACCGGTCTGTCGTGGTGAAGAAAGAGCTGAGCCGCAAGGCGAAGCTCTCGATTTACCGGTCACTCAACGTTCCTACTCTCACCTATGGTCATGAGCTGTGGGTCATGACCGAAAGAACAAGATCATGGGTACAGGCGGCCGAAATGAGCTTTCTCCGCAGGGTGGCTGGGCGATCCCTTAGAGATAGGGTGAGGAGCTCAGTCACTCGGGGTAGCTTGGAGTAGAGCCGCTGCTCCTCCACATCGAGAGAGGCCAGCTGAGGTGCCTCAGGCATCTGTTCCGGATGCCTCCTGGACGCCTTCCCGGGAAGGTGTTCCGGGCATGTCCCACCGGGAGGAGACCCCGACGCTGGAGGGATCATGTCTCCGGCTGGCCTAGGAACGCCTCAGTGTCCCCCTGGAAGAGCTGGAGGAAGTGTCTGGGGAGAGGGAAGTCTGGGCATCTCTGCTTAGACTGATGCCCTCGCGACCCGGCCCCAGATAAGCGGAAGAAGAAGATGATAATGATGATGATGATGATGATGATGATGATGATGATGATGATGGTTTTCTGGGCCAATATCATTTTCAATATCATACATTTTATAATCTGTGTGATTCAAGTTTTCGTACTTACAGTATTGAGTTTATAAGTGGTCAGACACACAGTCCTTATGAATATTAACAAACTCCCCATCGTCAATATCTCTGAATGGGAACAAGAAAATCCTTTTCAATGTCCATAACTTATTTTGGTGATATATGAGTCCATATGATATTCCTCCACACAGTCCTCACTTGTAACACAATCCACAGTTGTTGTTTATCATGGATATTCCTCCCCCATACAGTAGTCTTCACTTATCCGTACTGGTCCAGTTCTTTGAGTTCTCTTATTGTGAGTTCTTTGGCTTCTTCAGGTGTTTATTTATTTAGCCGTATCATCACTTTGCAACTCCTTGTCCATGTAGCTTGTATCTTGTTCTGTTTCCTCAGTATGCATGCGCATCTAGCAATATCAGTGTTCTTCTTGGTAAGATGTTCATTCAGATACACCCCTGTACCCTTCAACTTCTTAGCTTGCCTCAGTGACTCGGTATGGGGTTTCCGATTCACAAACCGAACAACTATGACAGGCTTTGCTCCGCTGTTCCTTCAGGGAAGGGTATGACAGGCCACAACATTATCACTCTGAATGTTCATATTCTAACTTTCAAAGAACTTTATTACTTGTTTTTCCAGTGTTTGAAGTTCCTCTGGCCAGCCCGGTCTCACCCCAAAACGTCATGTACTGACGGGTCTTGACCATACGGCAACATTTGACGAAAAGGGTACCCCTAAAACGTCCATATGAGACGAAGACATAAGCGCACCAGCAGCGCCTCCTAGCGGTACCCTAACGCATACCTAAACCTACCCATAACCCGAATCGTCACATATGGACGTTTTAGGGGTACCCTTTTCGTCGTATGTTGCCGTATGGTCAAGACCCGTCAGTATGTGACGTTTTGGGGTGAGACTGTGTTACTCTGGCAGGGCGTCTTCACCGACTTTGTCTCTGGTCACAGTCCTGGCATACGTTCGGTGTGTTGTTTCCAATCCATTTATAATTAAATCCTTCATTCTTGTATATTGTTCCAAATCATCAATCCTTCTCTCCAGTCCTTCAATTTTCTTATCCTTCTCTTTCACACGGTTCTTCAGTTGTTTAACTTAATCCATCAGATCAAGTACCATAGCTTGTTATTTAGCAACTTTGCTCAACTCATCCGACATTAAAGATTTTCGAATCTCCTCCAACTCTTCCTCAACTGCGTTGCTGATTTTCTTCGGTGGCATTTTGTTTGCTTTTTGTCTCGTTTTCTAATAATTTAACAATATCACTTTAGTTTAGTTTAATTATTGTCTCTTTGTTCTTTCTGAAGTAACTGCATGTCATAGGGTGCCGCCATCTTGATTTTTTGATGACACACATATTAATAATATTTTATTAATATTACTGACATGGTTGCATGTAATGTTGTAGTCTAGACCAAACCAAGACCTAATCAAGACCAAGACAAGTGTGTGCTCAGACCAAGACAAGACCAAAACCAAGGCAGGGCGAGAGGCGCGAGACCGAGTCAAGACCAAGACCAGACCAGCACTCCTCAAATTCTTCAGAAAAATCCACATTTACTGCCTGATAAATGTCTTATATTTAATCAATAAAAA
The DNA here is from genome assembly GCF_949319135.1 of Squalius cephalus. NCBI lineage: Eukaryota > Metazoa > Chordata > Actinopteri > Cypriniformes > Leuciscidae > Squalius > Squalius cephalus. Next base: position 32,474,797 of record NC_137138.1, read on the forward strand.
CAATTAGAATAAAAAGACACTATAGAGCTGTTAATCAAATGAAATCATGCAGATGGCACACAGAAGTTGCATCTGAATTGGTAAAATTACAACTGCATAAATAATGTTGAGATTGTTTTAAAAATAATATAGATTTTTTTTGAACATTTGTATAAAATCAATATCACATTTGCAGTCGTGCTCATATTCGTGAAGACAGCTCTCTTGCTCTTGTGATATTAATTGTATCATATGTTATATAGTGTTACGCTATCAAGAGCGAAGTGAACAAGATATACAAAACAAGATCTTGTTCAAGTAGAATTTTGTGGGCATTTGTATTAATTTGGTGACATTTTTGCACAAAAGAAACCAAACTAGAAGTAAGTTATTGATTGCATCTGAGGCAGGAAGTTTTATATCCAATCGCATTAATGATGTTTACAAATCATAATGCACTGGCAATTTAATGATATGCCTGCAGTTGTGGTCTTGACCGGTCTTGAAATAAAATCCCAAGTCCTCTTAATCTGAGACTGAGAAGAGACCAAGTACAAAAGCGGTTCGAGACCGAGGCAAGACCAAGATCTTCAAAAAAAGATCTGTCTTGAGTACACTCAAGAACACTATTTGCATGTGCATCATTTTCTGTGAAAGGTCAATATTTAGGTTAAAAATGCTCCACATACATGGTATTCACCATAAGTAAAATACATGGACACAATTGTCCTGCTATTCTATTAACATATTGATTAAAATGTATAGCCTGCCCTAAATGCACAGTAAGTTGTCTCATTCACGTCTTTAACACTTTGTCAATATTTTGACGTTTTGCAACTATCTGTCCAAAATTTTACCCAGAATTACCTTTTTTTGGACATGTTAAGATAGAAATGAATGTTCAGCTACTATGTTTAGTTACAGCTACAGCTACTGTTTCAACATATGTCCACATATTTTAACACATCCTTCCTACCACCACCACAACCAGAAACCTTTGTGTGCAGTGAGCAGTGAGCAGTTTATGTAACAGTGATTACAAGATCGGGATTTAGTAAACCACTGCACATATTAATACTTCTCAGGCCATCTGTTTCACCTCTTGCTTGCCTTCTTTAATGTTTAATATTCTTTAATACACATTTAAGGGGACCTATTATCCAAAATTCTTTTTTACATGGTGTTTGAACATAAATGTGTGTCGGCAGTGTGTTTTAACAACCACCCTGTAATGGTAAAAATACACCCACTCTTCTTTTTTTTAATCCCTATAAATTACAAGCAGTGTCTCAGAACAAGCCCTTAGCAGATTGTAGCTTTTGTGATTTCACAGCTCCTGACGGACTCTGCCCTATTAGCATAGACCCCGCCCTGAGTGAGCAGTACACAGTCCGCCATGTTTATCTCCTCACCAGAGCATTTAACAGCAGCATTCAAGTAAGAAGTTTATTCTTATTAAAGCTAATACAGTAAATTCAATCAAGAGCAGTGAGTGATTCTCTGTTTTTCTTTTGTTGTGTGATTCATATTAACAGCATGTATAGCAGTAGGTAGCCTACTGTATATTACGCTGCTTTTACTTTAATACACAGATCTAATCTTTACTTGCTGTTAACGTTCACAGGCATAAACCGAGTGTTTTATGTGAACTTTGTGTGTTTTTTATATAACCTTGTGTGTATTTGACAGTTTAAGTGCAATATTAAGACGTGAAAGAGATACATTAGACTGCCTGACAGCAAGCTATCTGTGCGTGTGTGCTTCAGATGTGTGCACTCAGAAAACGGTATATCAGAAGTTTAGACTAAAATGGTTTTGAAACGCATGCAGATAATATGATGATGAATAACTGCAATGTTGCGTGAACATGACCACGATAAAGATGATAATTAAAACTAAACAGATGTTTTGTTCATTTTTTTTTTGCAGAGTGTCCCAGGCACGAGCTGTACAGGCTCCGCCCTTTTCTGGAAACATGGATGGAGAGTAGCAGCTTATTTGCATTTAAAGACATATGCACGAAAACGTCATGTTTTTCCTTCAACTCAAAAATGGGCATTTACTAGCCTGGTTAAAACCAGACCATTCTCAGTAGTAACTGAGTTATGGTCTGGCAAAGCTTCATTAATAACTCATTTCCAAAGGGGCGTCACCAACGGACGTCGCTCAAATGCCTCTGGGTGCAATTGGATAGACCTAAAACCAATCAGAGCGATCGTCATCGTGTAAAGCCATATGCTGCGTCCCAATTCGCCTAAGTTACACTACGCCATAAAAGTATGTACTCTTTTTGTGAAGAAAAGGTATTTACTTTTGAAAGTATAGCAAAAAAGTAGGCAAGCTTTGGGACATACTACGTTGTCATCTTTATCGGACGGATCTGTTGCGTGCATCCTGTCACGTAAACTGCCCTGTCAATCATCTTGTTACAGTTAAAATCCTCTATTAAATCTAATTTAATTTCCTACCATTTCGGAGAGAAATGTAGTAGCATGTTCATCTGCCAATGGGTCTTTCATGGAGACTGTCCTCATGTGTTTGCAATTTGAATATAATAATGCATTTAAAAGTTGGTGCGCTTCACCAACGGACGTCACTCAAATGCCTCTGGACGCAATTGGATAGACCTAAAACCAATCAGAGCGATCGTCATCGTGTAAAGCCCGCCCCAAAGTTTCTGATTGGTGCTGCAATTTCGACGGATTAGAAAAGGGCTTGAATGAGCTCTTTGCCAGACTACTTGCAGAGCAAATCTAAATTTGCCGGAAGTTGACTGGGTTTTCCCAGGCTAGGCATTTACAACATGGTACAATAAATGATCTGTGGGGTATTTTGAGCTGAAACTTGTGGACACATTCTGGGGACACCTGAGGCTTATATTAAATCTTGTGAAAAGAGGCATAATAGGTGCCCTTTAAACAGTTTTCAGTGTTAGTCTAAATAGGTAAATTTACTATTAAGTTAAAATAACACTATTTATCACAGAATACCAAAGTTTCAAAAAGTTTCAGCTTGTTCAAGAGAAAAGTAAATGTCTGATTCTCAATTCTGAGTTTGTGTCAGTAGAATTGGCCTGAGGCTATGACAGTAACTGTCAACCCACGCTTGAAATAGGAAGAGAAGGACGAATCTTAGATTATTCTCGCCTGTGAATGAAAACCTGGAAGAAGTGACATAATCAACACCTATGCACCTCAACTGTTCAGGACTGCCAGATTTTGTCACTATTTTGGGAGGACCGGCAACTAGGCTTCCTGGTTTCTGAAGCACGAGATACAATGAGGTGCATATTTAATCACATGACAGGCAGAAAAAGTGTCAGCAGGCACTTGCCTGCCAAACCAGGTGTGAATGTCATCAGTCAGGACACCAACACATGGAATTAATTCAGAGACAAGATAGAGAAATATGATAAAATATAGAATCTGGAGTATATATATATATTCTCTCTAAAGAAGTTACTATATGGATGATGGAATTAAATTGATTAGGCTGACAGGCCCTATCTAATACATATTTGGCAATGAACATTATTCTAAAACTGTGATGCTACTGTATAACCATTATAATGAGTATTTTATTAAAGTCCAACTGAAATCAAAATTGACCCTATTTACTTTGTTAGTGCATATTACTAGTCTTGTGGTGAAAAATTAATCCGTGCAAGTTAATACACAGAAAAAAAAATGGTTTGCCGTCGTAATCTTTAATCAAAGTCTGAAAAGTTACTTCCGGTCTGGAATGGCGTTCCTTCTCTGATGATGTAGGTTTGACGGCTTGGGTTGGGAAACGCTTAACCACTCCCCTCAAACCGTTAGCCTGTTATGAGCAAGAGATGGAGAGGAGGAGCACTAGAGTAAAACCCTGCCCTCTGTTCAATATTCCTTTTCACGGGGAAATACGTCACAACACTGGAGAAAAGTCGTTTGCAACTTCCGGTTCATGGGGACTTTAAGAGAAAATAAAGTTATGGTGTCAAATTTTACGATTTCATAAGATAATACTGATAATACTGGTATGGAGCTCTACAAAGTGTGTTAAAAAAAAAAAAAAAAAAAAAATTCAGGCAGCATAATTATTTTGTACGATTTCCTTCACAAAGCATTGTAACCAGCTCAAAAATAAATTCAAAATGATGGTCAAAGTGAGAGAAGGTTTGAAACATATTATATTAAATATAGTCTAATTCAGTGGTACCCAGGTTTTTTTTTTTTTACCGGACCCACCTTTTGCTGAGAGCAAAACTATTTTCTTGCACCCACATATAGACACTCTCAGACATGACCTTGTTTGCAAAATCCTATACAGGTGCTGGTCATATAATTAGAATATCATCAAAAAGTTGATTTATTTCAGTAATTCCGTTAAAAAAGTGAAACTTGTATATTATATAGACTCATTACATGCAGAGTGAGATATCGCAAGCCTTTATTTGTTATAATTTTGATGATTATGGCTTACAGCTTATGAAAACCACAAAATCAAAATCTCAGAAAATTAGAATATTACATGAAATCACACAGTAATTACACAGTGATACCATGGTCATTGAACCAGGTTTTGGTTCTTTTGGTAGTGTGGGCCGGTGCAAATCCTGCTGGAAAATGAAGGAAGCATGAAGTGCTCTGAAAATGTCCTGGTAGACGGCTGCGTTGACTCTGGATTTAATAAAGCACAGTGGACCAAAGTCCTCTTTTCTGATGAGAGCAAATATTGCATCTCATTTGGAAACCAAGGTCCCAGAGTCTAGAGGAAGAATGGAGAGGCACACAATCCAAGATGCTTGAAGTCCAGTGTGAAGTTTCCACAGTCTGTGTTGGTTTGGGGAGCCATGTCATCAGCTGGTGTTGGTCCACTGTGCTGTCCACTCAACGCAGCCGTCTACCAGGACATTTCCAGAGCACTTCATGCTTCCTTCAGCAGACAAGCTTTATGGAGATGCTGACTTCATTTTCCAGCAGGATTTGCACCGGCCCACACTGCCAAAATAACCAAAACCTGGTTCAATGACCATGGGATTACTGTGTAATTACTGTGTGATTTCATGTAATATTCTAATTTTCTGAGATTTTGATTTTGTGGTTTTCACAAGCTGTAAGCCATAATCATCAACATTATAACAAATAAAGGCTTGAGATATCTCACTCTGCATGTAATGAGTCTATATAATATACAAGTTTCACTTTTTTAATGGAATTACTGAAATAAATCAGCACTACACTTCATAATCCTTCCTGACTCCCACCTGCACACACTCCACCATCACCTGCACCTGCAATCAATCACCTCATCAGCTCCACTCCTTAAAAGCCTGCACCACACGCACTATCATTGTCTAGTCTCAACTAGGACTCACCCAAGTTGTGGATGTTCCTTACCGGAGTCATCTCCTTAGTTCTATACTCAGTATTATACTGGTGTGTTGGGTGCTTGTGGTGCAACATACCTGTGTTCTACTGCTTCATCTTCATCATCTTCTTCCTGGTTGTTGTCTACCTGCAATATACTTTCCATTAACCTGTGTAGAATAAACTAGCTTATTGTTACTCACTACTTCTGCGAGTCTGTGTTTCCTGACAGAAGACCAGACCTAACTGATTGCAGCATGAGCATACTACACCGCCTGATTGATCAGCTCACTCAAAATGGCCATCCAGTTGAGGAGTATGCTGAGGATTTCCTGGAGCTGGCTTCTACAGTTTACATGGAGGATGATATGCTCCTGTAAATTTTCCATGGAGGTTTGGACAAGCCACTGCATTCTAGGGTGCCGTGGGATGTGTATGGCTGCACATTGGAGCAATATATTCTCTCTCCTGTGAGTTATCTCCAAAATTTGCCCCAGTCCTAGAATCAGATCGAGAATTTTCCCCAGACCAAGCGTTCGCTCCAGAGTCTACTCTAACCCATGAGTTAGCTCACGAGCCTGCTCATGCTCCAGAGTTCAGTCAAGAGTCCGGTCCAGAATCTTCTCACTACCCTGAGCACACCAGAGCCCACTCACTTCCCCGAACTCAGCAAGGAGCCTGCTCACTTCCTCAAGTCTGTTTCAGAAAGTAAAATCCACGATCCCATTCCTGAGAATGAAGTTCCCGAGTCTGTTCCATAGAAGGACATCCCTGAATCAACTCCAGTGAGTGAGATTTTCAAGTTCATTCTCCTCCTGCCGGCACCGCCCTGGTCACCTGCTCCATTTCCGCCCTCCCTCCCTGGGTGTATTCGGTTTGCTGTGAGGTCACACCTTCTAGGAGGGGGGAGCACTGTCAAAATTCAGTCTCCTCAGTGCTACACTTCGCACAATGCTTCCTGGCTCCCACCTGCACACACTCCACCATCACCTGCACCAGCTATCAATCACCTTCATCAGCTCCACTCTTTAAAACCCTGCACCACACGCACTATCATTGTCTGGTCTCAACTAGGATTCACCCAAGTTGTGGATATTCCTTACCTGAGATAGCTACCTCCGTATTCTTCTCCTTATCTCCAATCCTGCATGTCTCCAGTTTCCAGTTCTACAACTCCCTGTAAGAGGAAATCATCTCCTTAGTTCTATACGTAGCATTATATGGGTGTGTTGGGTGCTTGTGGTGCAACATACCTGTGTTCTACTGCTTCATCTTCATCATTGTCTTCCTGGTTGTTGTCTGCCTGCAATATACTTACCATTTACCTGTGTAGAATAAACTTGCTTATTGTTACTCACTACTTCTGCGTTTCCTGACCACAGGATTTATTTGCAACATTATCAATACAGTACTACAATTTCTTAACTTCAACAGGCTTCTCTTTGTGTTTGTGATGTGAAGTCTCTGAGTGGCATCTTAACTTTTTCAGCTTTATACTGTTAGAAGCTAATATTTTGAGGCATGCAACACACTGTGGTCTCTCTTCATTACTCACCGTTGTACTGTTTGAATCCAAGGACGATATATGCCTTGTCATATTTTCTTGTCTACACTGGACGCAACAAAGTGAACATTGCAAATCCATTTAGGCATGAGTTGTCTTGTGTGCGGGGCATGGTGTTTGGATCACGGCAATTCGGTCTAGTTTGGTTTCGGTTCTGTGTCAGGATTCGGACATTCATGTTCTGTGTGTTTCGGTCTCATAATTTCTGTCTTGTTGTGTGAGCGTGCGGTTTCGAGTTCGCTCGGGCTCTTCTGTCTGTCTGTGTTGTTATGTTCTGTGTAGCACGTGGTTTGTGTTTATGTCACGGGTGACAAAATGCTGGGAGAAGCGGAACCTTTCTTTCTTTCCATGTTCCCCGAGGGGATTATTTTGGTGTAACGCCTCACTCCGGTTCCGGGTGTAGCGGAGATATTGTCCAACCTAATTACCGCTGATGCACGGCAGGTGTGAGAGAGAGAGGAGCGGTGTTTGCACAGGCTTTCCGCTTCACAAGAGGAGGATAAAAGAGCCATTCAGAAGAGGAGTGGAAGCGGAGTCGAGGTTGGAGCTGGTAAAAGTCAATCGGTGTTCAGTTGATCAGTTGTTTGGCTGGGTCTCTGTCGTTGTGTCTTGGGGTAGAAGATCTCCTGTTTGAGCGCTTACATTGGACGCTGTAATCCTGGAAATTCGTGTAAGTGAAGAACTGCCATTGGAGTCTGTCGTTTAGAGCTGCTTGTGGAATATTACTGGATTGAACTGCTGCTTGGATCTGCGCTGGAAGAGGAAGAGAGAAAGATAAGTGAATTAATTACATCGTTGAATCAAATGTAAAGCTTGAAGAAAAGACTGTGAATGTGAAATTTACTATTGAGGAGGACATCTGTTTCAGATACGCTGGAGAGGAATTGAGAGTTAAATATTCCCATTGAAATGCATGGATGAAGCGAGGCTTCTGATCAGCCCTACTGTGTGAGTGATTTGCAGTTGTTTGCCTTACCTGATGCACGCTGAATTAATGCTGTGGATTTGTAGTGAACACGAGTGCTGTGTGCTATGCTGAGAAGAGTCTCCCAACGCCTGCTTTCATTCTTGTGAAATGATCTACTTGTCCCCATCCAAATTCCAGAACGATACAACTGAACTGTTGAAGTAATGCTTTGTATTATCCTCTCTTCCACTGAGTATTGTCGTGAAGTGAGTTTTAAAGTCACAATTTCCCTCTCACGTCCTGTTAAGAGAATCTGCTGTTAAGAGAAGAAACCTTACCTGTTACCTACCGTCTGAGTCCTGCAGATGTGCAGCAACGCTGTGAAGTGAGTTTTAAAGTCACAATTTCCCTTTTATGTCCTGATGAGAGAATCTGCTGTTGGGCGAAGAAACATTACCTGTTACTTACCGTCTGAGTCCTGCAGATGTGCAGCAACGCTGTGAAGTGAGTTTTAAAGTCACAATTTCCCTTTCATGTCCTGATTAGAGAATCTGCTGTTGGGCGAAGAAACATTACCTGTTACTTACCGTCTGAGACCTGCAGATGTGCAGCAACGCTGTGAAGTGAGTTTTAAAGTCACAATTTCCCTTTCATGTCCTGATTAGAGAATCTGCTGTTGGGCGAAGAAACATTACCTGTTACTTACCGTCTGAGTCCTGCAGATGTGCAGCAACGCTGTGAAATGTGCAGCAACGCTGTGGAGTAAGCGTTTAGAGTCACTGTTCCACCATTGTGCCCGACGACGTATCTGATACGGAGAGAATACATCACCTGTTACTTACCGTCCTGCAGACGGTAGTCCTGCAGATGTGCAGCAACGCTGTGGAGTAAGCCTTCCCAGCCACTATCACACAATTGTGTCCCGAAGACAGTGAAGAATCGATCCAGCGGCTATTCCAGTCAAATAGCCCTAGAAGAAAAGAGTTGCTTATCCTTTCCTCAAGTTGATTGTTATTCAATAAAGATTGTTATTTTTGAACTCAATTGCTTGCCTCCTCCTTTGTCCATCTGTTGCGTGCCTGTGGTGTCGGCTCCTCACGGTGGTGTCTGGAGTCAGGGGCGGCTGGTCATCCGAGTCCGCCCCGGCCTGCACCGGTGACATTTACATCGGTCACGTGCTTTCATGTTATGTTTTGACTTGTGCTGCTTTCATGTTGTCATGTTTTGTGAACATTTTGACTGTTTCATAAGCTGCGTGTTCATATCTTATTTTGTTTGATCACATGGCTTGTGATTTGTGTTCGCTGGCCATGAGCTCGTGTTTTTGTCATGTTTGGTGTGAGCACATGGCTTGTTGTGTGTTTCCTTTTGCCATGTACTCTCCTGTCTATTGTCTTAACACCACCCATCTTGTTACTTGATGATTGGTTCATTTGCCACACCTATCCTCCCTCGTTACCTGCCTTGTTTGCTACCTATTTATTCCCTATTTATGTTTGCAGTTGTATACCAGATTGTCGTGGTATGTCTACCCATCACATGTCCCCTTATGTGTGTTTCCCTGTGTGGTAGATTTTTCCCTAAACCTAACTATCTGGGGAGTCTCCAAATCGACACCCAACTGATCTTAATATCTGTGGCGTCTCCAAATCGACACCAATACCTTTATCTGGGGCGTCTACTAATCGACACCCAATACCTTTATACTCTAGATCTTGCGTCTTCAGTCGACAACTGGCCGAGTTTCTAACTAACTTGCTTCCCTAAACTAGCTTCCTGCGCAGGAATCAATCGACAAACAGACCTGCAAATGTCCTTTAAATGCTTTAATCACGGCCAGGAGATCTTCCCGAGCAGTTCTCAGGGAATCTCTCCCAAGAAGCAAGGCCGGAGGATCTCAGACAAATTCCATTGAGAATCCCACCGTAAAACACGGATACAACAGTTTTTTATAGACTCGAGAAAACAAATAAGAATAACATGTCACCTTCAATATGATTGGTTCAATTGGTTCAAAAGCCCCAACCTTTTTCCTCTGTCACTGGCACAAGCAAACTCTGTTTTAATGATGACTTCATTTGTTAATCACAAGATTCTTACAGACTGTCTGGTTTCATTTCCCAAACTATATTATTTTTATACACACATATGCACACAGTCAAAGTCACAAGTTTTCCATTTGTTTCGTACAGTACATCCTGTTCAAATGTTAGATGTTAAATAAGGTTAGATGTTAGAAACATGGTTAGTTTAATATACAGTTTAAAATTTCTACGACACCTGATTTCTGTCAAGTCAAGTCAAAGCCAAGTCCTGTTTTCCCCCTTGGGTAGTTTTTTTTAATTATTATTATTATTATTTTATTTTTTGTAAAAAGTCAATTGTTTTCTTGCATCTTGAGTACTCGCCTCATCCCTTCACCCCAACCCTGAAAGGTTCATCAGGTCTTGCTGGTTTAATGTGAGTAGGACAGCTGTCTGTATGATAGCAGTGTTGTTTATCTTGTATAACTGTATTCTGTATTTAACACATTAATGATGTAAAGGAAAAACAATATAAGGTTAAACCAAATGATTTATTGAAACATATAATTATAAATTTGTAATTTTTTCACTCCCTCTTCTTAAAGTAGAATTTAAAGTCTTGATTGTTTTAGTTATGATCATATTATTAACCAATGTCACTGTTAAACTGGTTAAACATTTCAAAGCATCAAATAAATGATCACCTGTTTCAAATCTGTTTTGGTGGTGAATGGGTGGTGATGGCAGGATGAGGTAAAGCGATGGTGATGGCAGGACGTGCTGAATGTGTGGTGATGGCAGGATGAGGCATAGGGATGGTGATGGCAGGATGACGATCCCCTGGCGGCAATGGTGGAGAAAGTCCGCTAGCACAGACCTAGAGCTTGCCAGTGCAGACAGCCCATGGTGGAGTAGAGGGAGGGAGGAGCCAAGATGGTATGGAGGCTGACGACAACTAGGGGACGACTGACGGAAACGAGGCTGATGGATCCACAGGAACAGAAGGAGAGTCGATGGAATTGAGTAACATCGCTGACACTGGAGATCAAGGCGATGCCGTGGTGACGGACATAGAAGGCGTAGCCAGAGTACCCGAGGGCTGAGGTGGAGCCGGTGTGATGGAGGACAGAGGTGACGTGAAGGGGAAGGAGTTACCCTCTGCAGCCGTAGGGGTGGAGGGAGTCCGTGGTGGAAGTGGTGTGATGACTGACCAAGAGGGAGCCAGCAGGGTGAGGGAACCCGGTGGAGCTGCAAGTCCTGCGACCTGCGACTCATCGTCATAGCAGGAGACTTCCACGGAGACGGCGCAGGGCTGTAAACATCCGGCAGCAGCAGGGCTGGATGGCGGAAACAGAAATCTTGACAGAATCACGGTAAATATAACACAGTCAATGCAGGTCGATGAAAATAAGTCATAGTTCATGGTGCTGTCTAGAAACAGTGATGATGAAAGTACCGGGTGGGATAGGGTGGGATAGGGTGGGATAGGGTGGGAGTTGCTAGCTTCTCACTGAAGTTTTTCAGCCAGTCCTCATTGTCCATAGTCACTTCTCCCTCGTCCGCTGATGTCACGGGCAGTGTTGGTCAAGTTACTTGGAAAAAGTAATTAGTTACTGATTACTGATTACTTCACCAAGAAAGTAATCCAGTTACTTTACTGATTACTTATTTTCAAAAGTAATTAGTTACTTTACTAGTTACTTTACTAGTTACTTTTCAAAAACATGATGCACGAAATGAATACGCTATAAAGCAGGGTTTCTCAAACTCGGTCCTGGAGGGCCACTGTCCTGCACAGTTTAGCTCCAACCCTGATCAAACACACCTAGCTGTGAGTTTCTAGTGATCCTGAAGACATTGATTAGCTTGCTCAGGTGTGTTTGATCAGGGTTGGAGCTAAACTGTGCAGGGCAGTGGCCCTCCAGGACCGAGTTTGAGAAACCCTGCTATAAAGCAATAGACCTTTCTGCTTAATTCTATTCTTTCTGCATATTCCATCATCTAAAATTGAATCAAATGAAACATTCTTTTTTAAAACTTGTTTTATTAGTTTCAGTATTTTAACTTTATGCACATTGCATCAATGACTCACTCATTAAGATGGTCGCCTGCCGCCTCCTACTGGCAGTTTATAAATATTATTTCTATGCACAAATAATATTTCTTATTTGTATATTCAAAAAATATTTTATATAATCTCATTACATTATTTAATGCAGTTTATTTGATTGGTAACAGCCCTTTAGCATCTTACTATTCTATTGTAATGTATGGATCAAATTTAAGAATTTTAAATGAAAGATGAAGCAAACGATTAGGGAAAAATGCCCTTTATAAAGGTTAAAATATCATAAATATGCCGATTTATATATGCTAAAGCTGACTGAACTGATGAGAATACTGATTCGGAATAAATTATATTTACAACACACACACAAAAAAATCACATTTTCTTCCTGTTCTAACAAACGTTTTTACTCAGACAAGTGAATGACCGACCGAAGGACAAATGAAAAGGCTTAAATGTTGAGCCCTGGTATATATTTTTTATTATTATTCATTTATTTACCCATAAACCTGTCTTTAGGAAGCCATAAGTTACAGTGGCAAGAATAACTTTGTGAAACCTTCGGGGGTGGTGGACAGGACAGGGTTTAAATTAAGACAGGAGTTTGCCTTAATCTAGTTGATCATGCATTTCTTTTATTTTATTCCACAGCTGATGTGTGCAGTTTTTTTATTGCTTGCATTAAAATAATTTTCTCTTGTTTTGTTTTTTAATTGCAGTCTTTTTCTTCTGCCATTCATGCTTATCAGCTCCATGCAATCTTAAGCTTTTCTTGGTTCAGCTGCACACAGTCTGAAAAGGTTTTTTGGCAGTTTGCTAAAATAAAAGAGCCATTCTAAGAGCTGTTGACTTTTCTAACTTGGGAAAGAACGTTAAACGAACAACTTAAAAAGGCATGACAAATCATGACATAAGACTGACATCACTCACAACGTACCAATGCATTATCCCTCATGAACAAATATAACGTCTGATGTTTGCACGTGCATACCAGTTTTCCATTGCGACATTGTTCATGAATAAACATGACGTCTGAACACGGACAAACGGTGCGTGTTGACGCGTCAAAATTCACACGTTTCATTTAAAGACTTTTGAACGCGATCGCTTGCCATAGTGTTTACCACTGACTTCGCGGCGCTCAAGTCATTGTCACTCACGAGTCACGGCTCACGTCTCGAGACAGTCTCGCAGTATAACGCAGTAACGCAGCCTGTTTACGGGGAATTAAAAGTAATCTAATTACTGTTTTTGCAATTGTAATCCCTTACTTTACTCGTTACTTAAAAAAAGTTATCGGATTACAGTAACGCGTTACTTCTAACGCGTTACTGCTCATCAGTGGTCATGGGCTCACACCCCTGGTCAGAGTCATAGTGGAGCTCCACTTCCGGGGCAAGGGTCTGACCCCTTTCTCTCAGGCTCTGGCTGACGCGACGCAGCAGGTGGTAGCTCTCCGTCTGCCGGGGGTACATACGAGATCTCTGCGGTCAAAGGTGGTGATTCGGGCTCTGGGTCTGGCTGTGTCCTGGATCGGGGAAGGACGTTCTCCAGACACCGGATGATAGCTTCTTTCCAATTTTGTCTGGGAGGTCAACAGGGTGATGGTTATTAGCCCCAATCCAGAACAATGACATCAGGGTCTCGTCATTGAAAGGGCAGGTGACAGCACGACGATAAAACTAATCAGAAAAGGCAAAAAAATTTGGCGTAAACTTTGCTGCATAATCCATGAGTCCGGTATTCTGTAACGCTAATATCCTAATCGCTAATATAAGACGAAAATGATGATGATAATAATCCAAGTTTAATTAAACAATAACCAATACAACATGCGAGACAGTGTGTTGAACACAAACAATGCCGGATAATGAACAGAACGAAGGGAGGAACTAAATGCACAGTGATGATTAACTAAAAGATGAAAAGCTGTGATGATTAGTGTCCATGGTGACTGATGAATGGCTGGACCTAGAACAAAAGAAAACATGTGATAAAAACAAACTGAAAGTCCATGAAAATAATCTACCTAAACATAACTGTGACACAGCGATGCTGGACTTTTCTGCAGGGATTGAAATAAGCAAAATGAATCAAAAGCTATTAGCATTTTTCTTTTATTCATTTTTATCATTTTTGACTACAAGATGGCGCTGTCTCAAAACTTTTTGAGTACCTTTATGAAATGGTGACGATGACACATACCGATTTGCATTTTACAACAAAATTTAAAATGGTTGACTCTCAAAATGGTTGTCATGGGAAAACGGGTTACCATTCGACCATTATGTTGCACTGAATCAATGATTTTTTTGGGCAAACCATTCAGAAGGTATAATCAAAAAGAGACAATTTTCATATCTATTGACCAGTTGGTGGCACTGTAATGAAATGCTGCAAGTAGCCTCTTGTGATGACTTGTACCAAGATTTGTCTCAATACGCTGAAGAGTTGCAGATATTTAGCCATCCATCCATCTTCTTCCGCTTTTCCGGGTCGCGGGTGCAGCAGTCTAAGACGAATACCGAGACGTTCCCATGCCAGCCGAGAGACGTAATCCCCCCAGTGTGTCCTAGGTCTTTCCCAGGGTCTCCTCCCGGTGGGACGCGCCCAGAACACCTCCCCGGGAAGGCGTCCAGGCGTCTCAATATGGAGGAGCAGCGGCTCTACTCTGAGCTCCTCCTGAGTGACTGAGCTCCTCACCCTATCTCTAAGGGAGATAGGGTGAGGCGGAGAAAGCTCATTTCGGCCGCCTGTATCCGGGATCTTGGCCTTTCGGTCATGACCTACAGCTTAAGACCATAGGTGAGAGTAGGAATGTAGATCGACCGGTAAATCGAGAGCTTCGCCTTGCAGCTCAGCTCCTTCTTCACCACGACAGACCGGTACATCGACCACATTACTGCAGAAGCTGCACGAATCCGTCCGTCGATCTCCTGTTCCATCCTTCCCTCACTCGTGAACAAGACCCCAAGATACTTGAACTCCTCCACTTGAGGCAGGAACTCTCCACCAACCTGAAGCGAGCAAGCCACCCATTTCCGATTGAGAACAATGGCCTCGGACTTGGAGGTGCTGATTCTCGTCCCAGCCGCTTCACACTCAGTTGCAAACCATCCCAGTGCACGCTAAAAGTACTGTTCTCATGAGACCAACATGACAACATCATCCGCAAAAAGCAGAGACGAAATCGCGTGGTCCCCAATCTGGACACCCTCCGGCCCCTGGCTGCACCTAGAAATTCTGTCCATAAAAATTATGAACAGAACCGGTGACAAAGTGCAGCCCTGCCGGAGTCACCGGTAATAAGTCTGACTTACTGCCGGCAATGCGAACCAAGCTCCTGCTCCGGTCGTACAGGGACTGGACAACCCTTAACAGAGGGCCCCGGACCCCATACTCCCATACTCCGCTACCCGTCAGCTGCCTCAGGAGTCCCACAAGCCAGCCAGGCCTGATTGGGCTTCTTCTTCAGCTTGACGGCATACCTTACTTCCAGTGTCCACCACTGGGTTCGGGGATTGCCACCTCGACAGGCACCAGAGACCTTACGGCCACAGCTCCGAGCGGCCACTTCGACAATGGAGGTGGAGAACATGGTCCACTCGGGCTCAATGTCTCCAGACTCCCTCGGGATCCGGTCGAAGCTCCACCGGAGGTGGGACTTGAAGATCTCTCTGACAGGGGACTCGGCCAAAAGTTCCCAACAGACCCTCACAGTACGTTTGGGTCTGCCGAGTGTGTCCAGCTTCCTCCCTGGTGCCATGTGCACTGATGGACACCTTTATGCTTGAACATGGTGTCCGTTATGGACAAGCTGTGACTAGCACAGAAGTCCAATAACAGAACACCGCTCGGGTTCAGATCAGGCGGGCCGTTCCTCCCAATCACGCCCCTCCTGGTGTCACTGTCATTGCCCACGTGGGTGTTGAAGTCCCCCAGTAGAACGACAGAGTCCCCAGTTGGAGAACTTTCCAGCACCCCTCCCAGAGACTCCAAGAGGGCCGGGTACTTTGCACTGCTGTTCAGCCCGTAGGCACACACGACAGTGAGAGACCTGTCCCCGACCCGAAGGCACAGAGAAGCGACCCTCTCGTTCACCGGCGTGAACTCCAACACATGGCGGCTGAGCTGGGGGGCTATAAGCAAACCCACACCAGCCCGCCGTCTCTCACCATGGGCAACTCCAGAGTGGTAGAGAGACCAGCCTCTCTCAAGGAGTGTGGTTCCAGAGCCCAAGCTGTGCGTGGAGGTGAGCACGACTATCTCTAATCGGTTGCTCTCCACCTCCCACACAAGCTCAGGCTCCTTCCCCGCCAGCGAGATAATGTTCCACGTCCCTAAAGCCCGTTTTTGTGTCCAGAGATCCGGTCGTCAGGGCCCTCGTCTTCGACTGCCGCCCAATCCACTATGCACCGGCCCCTTACGATCCCTCCTGCAGGTGGTGAGCCCATGGGAGGGCGGCCCCATGTCACTCGTTCGGGCTGAGCCCAGCCGGGCCCCATTGGGGGAGGCCCGGCCACCAGGGTGGGGCCCCGGCTGCACCATGCCGGGCGACGTCTCGGTCCTTGATAGATTGTGTCTCATAATGGGCTTCTGAGTCTGACCGGTCACCTAGGACCTGTTTGCCTTGGGAGACCCTACCAGGGGCATATAGCCCCAGACAACACAGCTCCTTAGATCATTCGGGTACTCAAACCCCTCCACCACAATAAGGTTGCAGTTCAAGGAGGGGAGAGATTTAGCCTCACATCCGTTTACACGTTATTATAAAATGGTTGGGTCTATAAAAAAAAAATCTTTTTAATATCTGTTTGCCAGCATTTTCTGAGGGTGATCTGAGGCAATTTTGGTGAAAATAAGACAACTTGTCTAGAACAAGTTCAAAAAAGATGCCGGAAAATTATGAATCAAATCGTCTTTTTCTTGCCCTTGTGGTTCAAAAGTTATTAGCATAAACATGAGTGCATCTTTGGACAGTTGGTGGTGCTAGAAGGGAATGAGTTAGAGACTCAATTTACGGTGGACGAAGAAGAATGAGAATAAGAAGGAAGAAAAAAAACACTAATGCTTACAATAGGTGCCTACATACCTTTGCCGCTTGGCCCCTAAATACACATAATCTTTAACTAACAAACTCAGATACTGCACTGAACTCCCTGAATTTACCTGTAAGTACTTCATTGTATCTCCTGCTCTTTGTCTCCATTGTTGTGTTTTCCTCACTGTATTTCTCGCGTGTTTCTTATCAATATTTCAGACACTGACAAATCTGCAAAGACATTACAATTACCCCAAGTTAAGCCATCATTGAGTTATTGAACTGTCACTTACCTGTTTGTCTCCCTTCTGCTTATAAACTCCCCGATGCCAAGATATACCAGACTCAGCAACCCATGATCTTTCCTTTGGTCAGTATCCTTCCCAGTAAACGAGATACGCAAGACGACCCCAGTGGCGTCGGGAGTCCAGGATTTCATTCACAGCTTAGTCAGGCTGATCCTCAAGGAGCAAAGGCAGCAAAGGTTAATTCACTTGACCAAGCTCTGCGAAGGAAGGAAACACAGGAGGGTTATGAAGTTTTAATAGAGAAATGTTAATAGACCCTTGAGGGGTAACAAACAGCAGGCCTTAAGGGATCTGTCCACAATGACAAGGTGTAACCAATGGATGGAGGCAGGTTCATAATGAAGTCCACCCCCAGGTTTGACCAAGGGTGACAGGGAACGGCAGCGGGGGAAGTTTGCCAGCTGGTCAGTGGCATTGAGTTCTGGACTCTTGACATCCCAGATTGAACCTTCTGATGTCCTTGGACATCCGAGGCCACTAAAACCGTTTATGCGGGAGCGATAGGGTTTGATTGGTCCCTGAGTGGCTAGTGCCCACTAAAGAATGTGCAGGTTCATTTAGGGGTAAACACTGGGAGGTTGGGACGTAAGTGCAGTTGACAGGGCAACATTGCAGTGCAGGCTTATTGGTGGCATCCTCGATGAGACTATTGTGCAGGGACCACTGGATGGGACTGATGACAACATTAGGTGGTAAAATGGTTTTAGGAGTTTCTTGAGTTTCCTCAGGGTAGAAGAGACAGGAAAGAGCATCAGCCTTCACATTCTTTATACCTGGACAATAGGAGATACTAAAGTCAAAGCATGTGAAGAAGAGGGCCTATCTTGCTTGTCTGGGATTGAGTCTCTTGGCCTCACAAGAAATACTCTAGGTAGGCAGTGGTCGGTGAGTAACAGGAATAGATGACGGGCCCCCTCCAGCAAATGCCAAAACTCCTCAAGGGCCAACTGGATGGCGAGTAGTTCAAAGTCATAATTTTGCTCTGCTTTGGAGAGCTTTTTGGAGAAGAAGTTTCATGGATGGAAAGATTTCCCTCTGCTGTTGTGACAAGATGGCCCCACTCCCGCCGTAGATGTTGTAAAGGCTAGACCGATCAGACACACAATTATTTGTTATATTTATCAAATAATCTCTAAACCTCCACAACCAAAAAGCAAACTGTGTGTAAAAGTGGTATGTGACAACCCACCAAAAACCTCTGGTTAACATATCAGCAAATGGTTTTACGACCATCTTCCCTTAAAAGAATGTGAGGAGAGGTACTCTCACTGTATTCCTTTTTTGAAACACACCTAATGTCTATAATAACTGACTTTTTCTCCACATTAATTTATAGACAATCCTTGCTGTGAATAAACATACATCTTTCCAGGACATTGTGTGCATTATTACTGTTTTGTATATTGTCTTTTTGTTTTGTATATTGTCTTTTTTTTTTTACTGTATACTGTTTTATGCATGCTTTAGGATAGTATTATTAGATAATGTACCTTTTTCCTACTCAGTTTCATAATAATTTGAGACATGAACAATCATGTATCAAATTTCCCAATGTGATCACACAATCATTTATATTATATAGTGCTTTAATGATTGAATGAACGCGTTATTATTACTTGATTAATCAAAATCGCATGTACCATTCACGAGTTTGTGTGCCCATATAATCTTAGCATAAGTGGTAAACGGATTTGGCTTGCTGTCTGCTATAGAGGGGCTCAGAGAGGATATTCTACTCAAGCTCTGATTGCCCCCTATTACACAGGAAAAATATGGTAAAAAAAGAAGGAGGAGGGATGCCGAAAGAACTAACGACGAGAAATGGTAAGAGGCTGGTTTTTATAGCTTGGTATTAATTAGAAGATTAGATGGGTGTACTCCTCCCGAAATTACGTTAATAACTTCACTTCTTGTCATCTAGGAATTTGTATTTTAATTACCTAGATGATTGTGTATATTATATGTTGATACTAGTGGTGTGTCTATATATCTGTATCTGTAACAATCTCAAAATTATTTGTAACTGTATTCTGAAAAAAAAAAATATATATATTGGAAATGGGCAGGGCTTTGCCTGAAAATTTGTACAATTACTTGAGAAGACTCCCAAGAAGACAACCAAACTATGGTTTTACAGTCCATCTGTTTTCTTCATAGTTATCACTTAACATTGCATAACTGGAAAAATTTAATATTTTAATATTATAACATTTACTTAAATATCTTCTAACTGTCAGAGCCAATAGCCTCATGTAGGCAATGCTTTGCAGTATAATGCGGTTGTACTTCAGGCAACCCGAGGCCCAGCTCGGGGAAATTTCATGATTAAAAAGGTCCATTTAAAACAGTATTAATAAATGTTAATTAATGTGAAATACGAGAATATATATATATCTGGATAAATGCAATCTCGGAGAGAGAGTGAGACAAAGAAATATGTAGCCTATCATATCATACAAAGTTTAAAACATTTAAATAAATTTATTACTGGATTATAAGGATCTGCATTCCCCACCCTCATCCAGAATGCAGAATCCCTGACAACATTCAAAAGACAGCTGAAAACCCATCTCTTCCGTGAGCACTTAACCTCATAAAAAAATTTAAAAATAAAAATAAAAACCTTTCCTTTTCCTTTAAATCCTTGCTTATCGGGCTTATGCTACTCTGAATGATGCCTGAACTTTGTATTTTGAGCACTTCTTGCGTTGTTTTTGCCTCTTCACGATGACTCGCTTAATTTAGTCCTAATTTGTAAGTCGCTTTGGACAAAAGCGTCTGCTAAATGACTAAATGTAAATGTAAATAGACATATCAAGTAGTAGAAAATGTATCTTAGTTGGTTATTAGGCTACTCTTGACAGAGAGCTGGTCTGGTTTCTGAGAGACTCGCAGAGATGGAACGTGGCTGTTTGATTTGTGATCTTGCTTTGATAATTCCATTAATTTGTGTATCATATCGTACAAGGTTTAAACCATTTAAATATGATGTAGTATTTTAGTTGCCGAGCTCTGATTTCTGCAAGACACACGGAGAGGCAACAGCAGCAAGCTATTTGATCTGCACTCAATTAATTCATAAAGTTAAACACTCATTATAGCGTGGTGATTTTGGAGGTTTATGTATAATGTGCTTTCCCCTGGCTCACCTGTTATCCAACGAACGAGGAGTGTAGAATTATTAGTTATTTGTTTTGAAGCCATAATCAATACCTTTCCAAATAAGATATTTGGCTTCATGCACATCCCTAGTTGATACCTATGCAACATATTAGCATTAAAAGAATCTTTACTAGTTTTCACATCAACACCCAATCCATCTATATATGCAAATATGTCAGCATCCAAACAAAGGAACTTTTCCCTCTGGAAAATTGCACCTTTCCCATTGTTTAGACCAAACTTGAGAGGTATGACTTTTATCAGAATTTATAGAGCATCCACACAAGTTCCTCCCTCTCTTCGCTTCTTGACGGTCTCTTCATATTCGTTTCTGGATTACGGTCCGTGGACCCCACAGGGAAAGCAGGGCCCAACTTACAACCTACCATGTGCTCAATCAGTTGGCAAAACTCATGAAGAGTTGAACCTCTTTAACCCTCTGGGGTCTGAGGTGTTTTTGGGATCCTTGAGATGTTCTGACATGCCCTGACATTTGTGCTTTTTTCAGTTGCTTATAAACATATTAATGGCAAAGGTGTAATTACACTCTATTTAGCACAAACAGGGCTACCATAATATGTGAGCAACATGTATGTACATGTTTTCATTTTTGAGAGAATAATGTTTATGCATGGTTATTGAAAAAACAAAAAATGAAAGTTTCTGAAATAAGGCCAGAAATCACATACTAAATATGTTTCAACAAGACTTTTGACTAATGGCTGTCGTCGCCTAGAGTTTTTCTTCAAAATGATGTGAAAATCATCCTGCCTAATCATTTACATAAAACAATACATTGATTTAAATTTTGTGAAACACTTTTAGTTTGGAAAGGCAATATGCGGATGGCGTAAACGATCCAACACCATCATGAATATTTAGTGGTTCACACCTGAGAAGTTCACACCCATAATGAGCCTTTCATTCAGGTGTGTCACTGAGCCACAGGAAAGAATGCAAGGACTATATATATATATATATACAGTGCAATGCATAAGTGAATACACCCATGCTAAAGTTGACTAAAAAGAGGAATAAAAAATCATATTTTGGAAATTGAACTTAATGCCTTAATTAAAAAAATTAGGAAAAATCCAACCTTTAAAGACACCAATTTTCTTTGTGAATGAATAATGTATCGTAAATAAATAAATGTTCTTCCTTAAAATACATGGTGCATAAGTGAGTACACCCCTATGTTAAATTCCCATAGAGGCAGGCAGATTTTTATTTGTAAGTATTTTTTTAAACATTTTTTTAGGATACTATGCATCCTGATAAAGTTCCCTTGGCCTTTGGAATTAAAATAGCGCCACATCATCACATAGCCTTCACCATACCTAGAGATTGGCATGGGGTACTTTCCATAAGATCATCTCTCAATGCAAATCAAACTAGCTTTTAGGCTAACTGAAATAAAACCATGTCAATCTCTAGGTATATTGAAGGCTATGTGATGATGTGGGGCTATTTTAATTCCAAAGGCCAAGGGAACTTTATCAGGATGCATAGTATCCTAAAAAAAAAAAAAAAAAAAAAATACTTAAAAATAAAAATCTGCCTGCCTCTATGGGAATTTAACATAGGGGTGTACTCACTTATGCACCATGTATTTTAAGGAAGAACATTTATTTATTTACGATACATTATTCATTCACAAAGAAAATTGGTGTCTTTAAAGGTTGGATTTTTCCTAATTTTTTAAATTAAGGCATTAAGTTCAATTTCCAAAATATGATTTTTTATTCCTCTTTTTAGTCAACTTTAGCATGGGTGTATTCACTTATGCATAGCACTGTATATATACACATACATACATACATACATACATATATATATATATATATAATTGCTTCACAGTTGGAAACACAGTTGTTCACAAATTGTGCTTGCAAATTGTATAATATCCAAGGTAAACATTTCTAGTAATTGTGCAGTTAATTCTCATGCTGTATTTTCAGAAAGTTTTGGAATATATTCTCTACCCAAATGTGTCACTAATAAAACACAATAAAAAATTATTTAAAGAGAAGGCTTATATTGACCTTTTAAGTTTTTGTTTACATCTATTCTTGTATATATTTTAGCTATTTTATTAAAAAGGTTATACAATTACAACAATTAAAATTTTAACAATATTTCCAGTGTAATCTTTCTTTGTAAAAATACATTTTATCATACGTATTTCAAAGTTAAGGATTCATTAGTTTGAATATCGCCTACATTGGAACAAACACTATAACATCTTAGTTGATTATTTTTGACAAAACATATATATATATATATATATATATTTAACACATGAGAAGAAATTGGCAACATTATAAGCCTATTTGATGTGGCAGTATTTTACAGTAAAAACTTTATAATCTATGCGATTTTTGTAGTCGATTTTTACTCATCTTAGTATAGCAATAGAGTTTGCTAAAAGCTGTTCATTCATTCACACACAGAAACACGATTCATTTTGAAACAGTATTTGTGCCAGCTGTTGTAGCTACACAACAGCGCGCATCTGTGCATTCATTCATTCACGCACAGAAACGCGATTCATATTTAAACAGTCTTTTTGCGTGTACAGACACTTGCGATTAGAACAAAGCATAGAACTGACCTATTCCTCAGCCGGATCCGTTGCTCCTCAAAATGAAACTTCCAGAACTTCTGAGGTAAATTTTCCAGGATTATTATCAAGATAGTATTATTCCTCACAGCGTCGTAAAGTACATGAGTCTGAAAGTGAACTCGCGGTGTGTGTTATCCATCTGATGTGGGCGTTTCACAGGTTTGCATGGATCGCCTCACATTTGTGTTTGAATAGCGCGCGCTCCCCGTGGGCGGAGTCACATTAAAACATAATGAGCTGAGATGAGAACGACTGACATCTCTCTCTTTTCATACATATTACATAAACTGAGAATATTTGTTTTTTATAAAAAAAATACTTCATTTAAAAGAAGAGAATTCAAGCTTCATGCCTGTGTGCCTGTGTGACTGTTTGACTGTGTATTCGCTGAGTTATGGTTCATTTTCGGACGTGTTTCAGAATGGACTTAACTGACAGAGAGAAGGCAGAACTTGCTTTGTGTTTATTTTTCTTTATTTGGCAAAAAGCACAACACTTTGTTTTTATTGTGAGTATACAAAAAAAAAAACACACTTAACAGGATCGATTGATGTATGAAACTCCTATGGAAAATCAAAGTCAACAGAGTATTTTGAGTCTCTTTTACACTGATAAAAAAAAGCGAGCTGGTATCGCCGGCGATACCGCCGACCCCAGGGGGTTAATGGTGGTTGGAATGAACCAGGATAGCAATGCTTCCACCTTCCCCTCATCCATCTTAATACCTTCAGCGCTGATGTGATATCCAAGGAACTGGGTGGAGGCTTGGTGGAATGTGCACTTCTCCACATTGAGATACAGGTGACATTTCCAAAGCTTTTCAAGGACCAGCACAAAATGTTGGAGATGTTCGGCCAGGTTCTGGGAGTATACAAGGATGTTGTCATAGTGCCCAGTATGTGTCACATAGGCTGTCTTCCACTTGTTGTATGCGCTTTTGAGGTCCAGCTTGGTGAAGAATGTGGTTCCACAAAGCAGTTCCAAGGCGGCTGGGATGAGTGAATTGGATAATGAAATTTGATGGTGATCTTATTGAGGGACCAGTAATTGATGCAGGGCCACAAGCCTCCATCCTTCTTTGTCATGAAGAAAAATTTGGAAGCTGCAGGGGAAGTGGATGGATGTATGCTTGCTGGAGGGCCTTTTCCACATACTCCTCTATGGGCCAGTCTGGGAAGCAGTCAGGAAAGCACTGGGAGCCCCACTTAAAGATGTTGCCACTGGACCAGGACAGGATGGGATTATGTTCCATGAGCCATGGGCGCTCTAAAATGACATTGACTGTTGACTTCTTTAGAGGTCCAGGAAGACAATGTTCTTAGTATGAAGGAAGCCACACCAAATTGGATGGGACACACCAAATAACGGACACTGCCATGGCTGAAGGGTTTTTCTATTATGGAGTGGACTTTGAAGCAGGATTCGCTGAGCCTTTTTTTTTTTTAGGTTGCTGGTTCATTCCACCCACTGGACACTGCAGGGTATGAATCTTCAGAGCCTAGTTAGTTATTTAGTTTTTTTCCTGATGTAACTTATACAGTTGGCTTTTATCATAGAGTGAGCAGTGAAACCTTCAACGTACATAGATGGTGAGAGAAAAGTCCTGTTGTTTCCGTGCTCTGTCGGGAATTGGGGCTCAAAAGTTTGGCTCAAGCGTGGGTATAAAGGCGGCAACTCAGTTCATGGGTCTGTAGTGTGGCCTTTTTTTATCAGGCTGTTGAGATTGCAATCAGGTGGTTCATTGTTTGTGTTTCCTCTGCCTCTAGACATGCATAATTGTGGTTGCCAGGGGCAACGCTGATACTGGCATGGACAGCTCTTCACACTGTGTAGATTGGTTGTGAAGAAGAGCTGGTGTGACAGAGGTGTCTGGTGCAAAAGTGTTTTCTGGTGTGGTAAATGCACAGCAGAGGAGACCACAAGATCATTGAATGGGTCTGGTCCCACTGGGCTCATGTTTGTTCTGGCCTTCTGTCAGGATATACCAGACTCAGAGACCCAAATGCTGGCGTTTATTTACACAATGGCAGAGGAATCAATGCAGGTAAGTAAATGAGAGATATACAGTTCAATGATGAGATAAGGGATAAATAACAATGCTCTCTTTCCTTTATCAGGGTATCGGATGATTTGCACACAGCAGAGCAGTTGAGAAGTTAGCATACTCAAACTGTGAGTATAAGGGCGAGTAATAGAAAACAGAGGTTACCAGGGGATCGCTGGATTTAACAAAGGATATCGCTGGAGACTTAAGAGCCAACCACCAAGTTAAGTAGGTAAAGAGTTTGTTTCCTAGATGTAGGCCAGATGCTGAGTGACTGTTGGTTTGTGCTTATATGGAGGTCTGTGTCTGTGTTTAAAAAAAAAACAGCTTACCAGGTTTTTCATGGATATATTTAATGCAAAAAAAGACATTTGGTTGAATTTTATTTCCTGGATGTTTTAGACATCATGAATCTACATAAAATTGCTTTTACTGTATAAAAGAGTCACATATATTTAAAGGTATTTAAGCTTGTTCAATTTAAAAAAAAAAATTCACTATGCCCAGATCCAAAATGGATCTCATTTAAAAAAAAAAAAAAAAAAAAATATATATATATATATATATATATATATATATATATATATATATTTTTTTTTTATGCATATAACACTTATTTATAGATACATACATTAGATGCAATTGGGAAACATTACAAAATGTTTAATACAAGAATAACAACGAAGCACAGCAAAATAAAATAAAAATAAAAATCCTAGCGATCATTGGGAAAAGATGCTTTAAAGACATAGTAATTACTACCCTCACACAAGGTCTATAATCAAGATTAAGCCTTCTCTGCAAGTCTTCAAAGGGAGGAAACTGATGAAGGTCAAGAGTTTAGCAGGTTAGACAAAGGTTCATCTAGACTGAAAAGCATTATTCGTAAGAAGCCTAGCTATTTCAACCAGAGTGACTGTGAGAGCATAAACACAATGTATGCACAATTTCCTAAACCTATAATCACTAATTGATCAAACTCTGTTGTAAGATGATAGTATATTGTAAGTGCTTTTATCGAAAGGGTATGGCTTGAAACTCTTAAAATATTAATACATATTACAGTTTAAGATCGTTTTTCTAGCAGTAAACATTAAAATTAAACACAAAACACATATATTTTACTATAATCATGGGGACTTGTCATAGACCTCTATTGGTTTTATACCTGTTATGTCCAACTGGAAATCGAACTCGGGTCTCCTGTAGCAGGCGGGAGCTCTACCTCGGCGCCACAAGGTGGTGTGTTTCAACTCAGAATGCAGAGACAAAGACAATAACTCAGTTTAAGGGCTTTACTTGAAGAGTGGAGCAAAAGTATCCAACAGGGAACAGGCAAAATCAAAAGTAACAATCCAGGCAAAGGTCAAAGTACACTATATCAGTCAGAATCAGTGAATAATCCAGAAGCAGGTGGCAAACTCGTAATCCAAGAAACAGGCAGGTACAGGTGAAGAAGAAGAAGAAGAAGAACTACTCACGGACAGGTTTAGTCAACAGGACTGCACCGGTGTCAACTCAAGACTGAGCAAAGAACTCAAGATGACAGGGGTTTTAAATAGGCAGCTTAACAAGTTTCAGGTATAACTAACAAATCAATAATGAGAACTTGTGACAGGCATCAAACAAAAAACACGGAGGACCTCACATGGCCAAAAAAAGGAACAACAGTCACATAATTCATGACAATACCATTCCCTAACCCTAACTCTACCCCTATCCCTCCTAAACCTGTAAACCTTTACATTTTGAGATTAAACATAATTTATTTTTTTATGTTTATTAATCCATTTCCCTCATGGGAACTGCTGGCCGGTCTTCACAATGGACCTGTACACACACAATTAAAATGTATTACCACAAATGAAAAAAAAAAAAAGTTTGCTCTGTTTTTCTTACTACAAAAATGTGGTTGAATTTGAAGAATACAGTCAATTCTTTAATTGTGTAAAAACTGAGAAGATGGAATTACTTTTCATTTACTTGTCCTATGTGATGTAAAAGGAGTTGTCACATCCTGGGTGTCACAAATTTAAGGAATGTTACTTTTAACATTCTTTTAATGGGGAAAATTATGTTGCAACAGGGTTAACTGCAAAATGTTTTACAGTAAGTTTCTTCTGCCAAACTGACATTCACCCATGGGATCATTGTCTAGGTCATTACCATAATCAGCATATAACAACTGGAGGCTGTTGAACTGGAGGCTGTTTTTATGTTGATGAAAGATTTTTCATGAGTATTTTGCATTCAATGATGCATGGAATAATGCTTGAATTAATGAAAATAAAGCAGTATACTGTGTTATTTTAATACACATTTGACCCTACTTTATTCTCCATGTGGTTCTACTAGCAGAGGTTCAAATAGCAATAACAGCTGGTGACAGGTGGTAGAGGTTTTACAGAAAGTTGGCTTGAGCATATGGAACCAGCTCGGCACCAGTGTGTTTCCATGGTAATGAGAAGTTAACCTTGTTTTCGTGTAGCATTTATCATTTCCTTTGCAACACAGACACATCACACTTACTCTCACAGACTTAAGCTAAATGTGTTTTTGTGTCACAAATGTGTCACACAAATAAACCAAGGGTATGTTCATCTACATTAGCATAGCTTCTGTCCAGCATACTCAAGGTGCCATCAATCAGAAATATGCAAATGTTTGTGTATAGGGAAAATAAGGAACATCAGAGGCAGTGGCTCCCTATGATCTATGGGTACTTATAGATATAAATGCTGCAATCCAGATTATAATAGCAAAGTGTTTGGTATCTGTTTTATATCTTCAGCAATTTTGGCATAGTAAAAAAGTGTGATTCTTTATCATGCCCATATCCATCACTTTAGACAGATATGCACAGATAAGATAAAACTTTCAGGTGCTTACATCAAGAGATATCCCTTGCCGTTTTAGCATTGTCTTTCAAGGTCTTTAAGTTATTAGCAGCTGTGGATTGAACAGTGTTTCTCAACCGGGAAATCACTTTGAAAGGTCACGCGTGACATAGGCGGAAGTACCGACCTAGTGTTTACGAAGCGAACGAGTCAAATGCCATTTACTAATAATATAAATAAATAAATAAATAAATAAAAGGTAAAACAATGATGGCAGATGATTTTGAAGTTGGAGGAGAAATTGAGATGAGTTCTTCGCCCTACCCTACCTTTTTGAACTGGAACACCTTTCAACATGACTACGTAATGCGTGGTGCATCGCAGATCTAGTGCAAGATGAGCATTTGTGGTTAAAAGTATATATATATATATATATATATATATATATATATATATATATATATATATATATATATATATATATATATATGATTTTTTTGAGTAAATAAAACTAATCCTTTAAAAATTGGGTTAGAACTTGATGACAAGTTTACAAAAAAAAAAGGTAAGCATATTTGGCCTATATACTTCATTTATTCAATTGAAAATCAGAAAAAGATCCAAAATGTTTAAATGTTACCTTAAGCTTTGCAAGCAACTCCAAAGGATCCTTTAGGTATTTTAACACATCCTCCGCAAATTGCGCTATTTAATGCTTATCGTCCTTTATGTTATTTCCTTTTAGTTTTTTACATTTGTCTAATACACTGTCCCAGGGGTTCGATAAAAAATGCAAAGAGAAGAGGGGACAAAGGGCACCCTTGTCTTGTGCCCCTTTTCAGTATGGACATCTTTGTCAGAGCACTATTTATTTGAAATCTTTCAAAAGGTCTTGTAAATTCAATCCTGCATATTACAGAAATAACTTTCTCTTGCCATGAGGCGGAAATCATTCTGATGTAAATCTGGGCCTGGTGGTTTATTTGTTTTTAGTTAGGATATTGCTTCATTTATTTGTTCAGGAACATTCGCTCATAGATTATCATTCTGGATATAACTAATATTGGGAAGTTTTAAATGACAAAGTCACAGTGACAGTCCAACCTCCACTAGATCCATGCTGTGCCTGATTAATAAAGAACCAGAGAGTGAACTGTTTAGTGTGTGTTTGTCTATACAGGTTGACCAGTCGCACAAGTCAGACAAAAAGGAATCTAGCAGCTAAAGATGGACAAGTTAGTTGTGCCAGGACAGAGAGAGTAATTATGGCAACAGTTATATTTCTCCTCACCATTAGTGGGCATTAACCTACCTCTAAGAAGGGTATTTATACAGGATGGTTACATGAAGAAGTCAGCTGGGGGTGAAATTGCTGTCAGGCAGCTGGAATCAGAAAGGCGGATGGATGGGTGGTGAGTTACAGCAGCTATATTGTGAATGTAATTGAATGGCTTCATGATCTGAGGATGATGGTTGGGATTTTGAAAGGGACATGGAATGAAGGTTACTAAAAGGTTACTTTTAAGTGTAAGAAGAAAAATAGTAATGGATCAGGAACAGAAACAGATGATACAGTGAAAAGAGTAAGGGGTGTTTTCACTCTTGGTCCTTTTTCAGGGGTCTGAGCACCGTTTGCTGGATTTTCGGCCCATGTATGAACCGAACCGAGGCCATCTCAGGAGGTGGTCTGAGTACGGTTTGCTTTTAACTTATGGTATGGTTTGCTGAAAACGCGCTATCTGATCAAAAACCTCCCTATGCTCACTTGATTTTTCCATTCGTGTATTTTTATTAATTTGGTCATAACACACCTCCATACAAATTGTACTATTCATCATGGCTGCTGCTGGAAGAGTTATTGACATATGGGGAAACAACAGAACTTCTCCAAATTTGGGAGGAAGACTAAATAATACAGTACAACAACTATCAACCACCCACAGTAATGCAGAAGTTTTACGCAAAAATGAAAGACAGAGGATTTAACCGAACCCCCTTTTCAGTGTCGAGTTAAAGTAAAAAAAATTACGTCAGAAATATATGGCCATATACTGTACAAGATAAACTACAGTCTACAGTGTGGTGGGCAATCAGCCGATGTCGAGTGGCCTCTCTATGATTTGTTAGACCAAATCCTTGGGACAAGCCCCTGCACAAACACAATCAATGTCATAGAGGGAGGAATTTTTGACATGGATGATGAGGACGAGAATGGTATGTTCATTTCAGACCGTTTACCTGTTCATATTAATCTGCTCATAGACCCATTATACAATTATCTTCAAAGATAAATTTGGCTTAATGACATTTTTACAAAGCCAACACTTAAAATGGCCAAAAAACACAAATCATAGGAATGGCAATAAATAAACATAATTCTAGGAAAACAAGTTAAACAGATAAGTATGTTTCAGTACTAGTTTTTGATTCAGTTTTGCAACAAAAGTTATTTTCGTGCAAATATTCCATGTTCAAAACAAGTTGAGCTCAATTAACAGCATTTGAAGCATGATGTTTAAAAGTTATTTTTAGTTGTTTAAATTGTTTTTAAAGTTGTTATTTTAATTGTTTACTGGGATAACGTCTCTTGTTCTAAGGGAACTAGATTCTGCATCAAGGACGCTTTGGGAACGCCTCTGCATGATTGCGTCATAAGCACGTGTGTGAACTCTACAGGAACATTACAGGTGGGGTGACGTCAGGACCAGGAAACTATAAAGCGCACAGAGTCCAAACATTGTCAGCTTCTAATAGGCCAAGTGAGGCGATCACAGGGACACAGGGAGTATGGCAGCGAGACGCAGCTTCTCGTTCCCTTCTTAGGGAACAAGGGTTACAGTTGGAACCCGAGACATTCCCTTTCGAGGGATGCTTTGGGAATGACAATACCAAAATGCCATGCTTTCAAGTGCCTGTCTGTGTGAATCACTGCAGAAAACGATCTTGCAGAAACTCTAGCACTGAACCAACCGTTCAGGTTAACTGGATCCCTCTGTTGCTTTCTGCACCAAGAAGCGCAGACTCTCCCCTTCAGAGCATAAAGTTTCTTTGTACATGGACCTCTGGAGTAAAGTATGTTCTCCACAACCTTGGTTGAGAGAACTGGGTATATGAGTTGGACCCCTCAGAGGCCAAATACACAGGTTCCATATCTCTGGGCGGGGGTTAAGGATCATGCCTCCCGCTTGAGACAGAAGGTCCCTGCTGACCTGAATCTCCAAGGGAGAGCTGCCGAGGAGGGACACTAGGAACGAGATCCATATTAGGCTCGGCCAGTACGGCGCTACTAGTAGTAGACTTATTCTGTCCTGGCAGACCTTCTCAAGCTGGTAGCAGAGCAATCAGGGGAAAAGCATATAAACATAGCCTCTGCAATGTCTGTACCATTGCATCTAGCCCCAGGCGAACTGGGTGTGTGAGGGAGAACCAAAGTGGACAGTGTGTCGTATTCTGAGACGCAAACAGATCCACTTCCGCTTGGCCGTAAACCTTCCACATACGCTGCGCCATCATGGAGTGAAGTCTCCATTCCCCGGGCCTCAGCCTGTCTGCACAACAAAACGTACATTTTGGTCCCCCTGATGTACACTGATCTCAGGGAGAGCTAACATGTTCACGCTAACATACAACCATATATCATTCTGATTTATTTTTTTGTTTGTAGAGTTAGCAAGCATGACACCAAGTCTCATGCCATTTGCTGAGAGAAAAAAAAAAAAAGTTCCTTTATTCTAAATGTAATTTGGGGTCAAAAAAACCCTGAATAGCGCATAAGGGTTAAAGGGAGGACGAATCGAAATTATGTCTATAATTTAATCAACATTATGCCATAAATGCTGTTCAGTAAATGGAACTTCTATTGAACCAGGAATATTCATTAAAGCAGCCTAGAAATAGCTGTGGTAGCATTAAGTCCTATCAAATGTATTTTTTATTACCAACATTTTGCCCTACATGTTGTTCCCATCATCTTTCATTAGCAACTGATGACAACAACAACAACAGCATCAGTATTGATGACAGCTCCACACCTCCTACAGGATCTTTAGTAGAAATCGGTGATGAGGGGATTTCAAGCAGTCATCCAGTTGAAGCAAAGAGAAAGGCAATCAAATCCAACCAAGAAGAGAAGAAAAGCTCTCCACAACAAATTACCACTTTGATTTCATCAGTCATTGAACAGCAGAAGAAAGACTATCATTTTATTTATTTATTTTATTTTATTTTATTTTTGCCGAAAACAAGAGGAAAGGCACCAGAGGGAATTTGAGTTGGAATGAGAGCGTTAAAAGCTCCAAATGGAAGTGGAAGAGAGGCAACACTGTGCACAGATGGAACATGATCAGGCTATGATGAGGATGCCATGTCAAGTGATGAGCTCAGCTGTAACTAACACTTTTCCTCCTAGGAACACACTTTTGTACCCCAGTGAATTGGTCTCTCAAACCCATCCAACTGAATAACCATTTTATTATACTTTGACTGTCGTACACCAACCAAGTGCTTCAGTTACTGGTCAAGGAGGCAGTAGTACCAGCAGTAGTGTGCAGACACTGTCTTCTATCTTGCATGAGTTGAGCAGTTCTGATAAATAATGAAATTCCAGTTTGAACAGAAATTGTTGATGGAATTTTCCATTCATTTATTTTTATTTGTTCCAAGGTTTGTTCTTAAGATGAATACTTTATCCACTTGTTAACACACATGACCAGACAATTTTAGTTCCGACTCTGTAGAGGGTATCTGATTTGCTTTAACTTTAAAATGTGTTAAAAATAGCATGTATTGGAGTATTGCAGTTTGTTCTAGCTGCAATTATTAACATTTGCTAGTGTGTTCTTTTAGTTTGCCGAATTATTAGTAATGCGGCTTACCACAGTTCAGACTGGTTACATTTCAAATGTATTGGCCCTTTATGCGGACAGGTAATAAACCAGCAAATATTGTTTTCATTTAATAATTTTATGTTTTATGAGAGCAGGACCATTATTGCTGATTGATACTTGATTCAAGTATATTTGCAGTTAAAAAAAGAGACCAATTTTGAAAAATATTTTTGTATTTTGTGATGAGCAGTACTTTGAACAATTATTTGTTGACATGTGGCAGTTTTACAACACACTGACAATTAAGTGCTTTCCAACAGTTTAAATTAAATGAAAAAAAAAAAAAATGAAAAAAAAAATAATAATAATAAAAAAACAAAAAAAAAACAAATGTTTATCAGTAGGATAAAAAAAAAAATGTATATGCTTCACATATTACATCTAGCATTTAACTTTGCCTATTGTGTTTTACCTAAGGAACTGTAGAGCCACATGCATGTGTCCTACACACACTCAGAAACATTTCAGAAACTGACACACTACGGACGTATACTAACCACACACACAGACACCCACTATGTATATATACTACACACACACACACACACACACACACACACACACACACACACCATATATCAAGAGGTTTAGCAGTGACGGAAAAATCCGAAAGCCGTCCATCATTTTGTTCGTAACTTCTCATGAGATATGTGACAGTGTTTAGAAGCTGTTTTATTGACGTCTTTCTGTGGTTGAAACACTGATTGAGCGATTACATAAGAGACTTGATACGGATTTCGGTAAGTTGGACTGTGTCTTTCAACATATTTTTTGATGGTCATTCATGTTTATTTCGTTCTGTTGTGACACTGTCACATAAGAGACATGTTTTACTGCTCTATTCCGTACAAGTATTGGTCTACATGTTTCTTAGTCCATTTTATTCCTCTTAACATTTTAAGTGTGTATGTCTTTAAGAAATGTATGGTTGGCCTGTCATGTGAGGGATCACATGATAGGAAGCAGAAACTACACTTGTATAAAGAGAGCAGCATGGCAAACAAGCAGGGTTCACAACAGATACCAATCACTTTACTGGAGTGTGGAGTTACCTTTTGCGGACTCACCTTTCCAGACACCACTTCAAGCTTTTGGATTATCACTTCTTTTGGACTGTATGCACTGGTGGACACTCACATTGGGACGCTTCAGCACACAAGGATTCTTATGGACTGTTTTAGGGTATGGTGTGATGGACTCTATGCTTTTAACAGCCTGAGTTTTCCTGGTTTTATTGTGTTGTTTTAAAGTCTCTTGTGAAGATTGTAAATACACCATTCTTATCCACTTTAACCTCAGTTTTGTCTCATTCTTTTAACACCCAATTCCTCACACAGTAAAATCTGACCCCATTTTAACTTTTGTAATCTCAACCTTATTGGCTGAACATTACACTGTAACGTAGTAAAGAGGAAGGAATTGATCGCCTTCACTCGTGCTCTGCTTCGCTTGAACTCAGGCACTACAGTGATCTCTAGCGCCACATCAAAGAGCGCCAAAACGGTATTTCACTATTTCACACTTACAAATAAGTCAGATAGAATAAATGCGTATTTGGCGTGCTGTCCGAGGAGAGGGCTCCGGGCTCGGTATTCGGCCCGAACCCAGAGTACTTGAACGTATTTGAACGTGCTCCTCCCGAACTTTGTTTATAAAACATAATTTATTGAATGTTGTGACAAAATAGACAGAATTTGAAAGCTGAGACTTTGTTCCATTTCAAAAGTAACAAAGCTTATTGTGATTTATTTGACGAACCATCATGATGAAACCTGAAAAGTGATGCACAGTCTCTGTTGAACTTTCTCTTCATAAATAAATACATGCATTATAGATCATGATGGAATATTTACGACCCTGTCCGTCAAAATTACAGACAATGCGGAAGTCTAACGCGACCTCTGCTACACAATGTGTGTGTGTGTATATGTATATATATATATATATATATATATATATATATATATATATATATATATATATATATATATATATATATATATATATATATATATATAGTGTATATTACACTTTGAGTTGAGAAAAATACAAAGCAAGTGCTGTGTGTATGTCTTGTCCTGTAATGTCATCTGCAATAGGTTCATCCACTTATTTGCTTGCTACTTCTGTTTCAACTTCAATAAGATTTGGTTCCAACTCTTCACCACTGCTCTCACATATATTGTGCAGTGCAGCAAGAAGCAATTACTGCGTTGATGATGATGGTGCTGTGATTGTTCCTTTTGAGCAAACACCGCCAGCAAGCTTTTAGTCTTCCAAAAACCCATTCAGAGCACATTCTTGCATGGGTTAATCTGTAGTTGTACTGAGCTTGAGTGAAACCTTGTACCTCTGCAAATGGTATGTGTAACCATGGCAAAAGGGGGTAAAAGCAGCATCACCTATTATTGTTAAAGGACAGGTACACCCTGAAAATCTTCAATCCATGCTGGAAAACCCTCCTAGATTGACCTTTTCTAAAAAGGCTATTATTTGCAAAAACACATGCATCATGTACCTTTCCAGGCCATCCAACATTAATATTCTAAAACTGTAGCTTATGGTCCACAACAGCCTGCAGCAGCACTGAATAATAACCCTTGCCATTGTAGAAATCTGCCTTTGTTTGACGAGGTTCAGTGATGAGCACGAGTATCATCAATGGCACCAGCACACTGGGGGAAACCCCATTTGTCTCGGAAACCATTAACAATATCTCTCAAATAATTTCTTTGTGGTACTTTAATAAACTGTGGCATTAGATTTTGTACAATTTCTTGCACAGCTGCTCTTGTAATTATGCACACTGTAGAGATTCCTATCCCAAACAGGTGAGAGATGGTCCAATACTCTGTGTTAGTAGATGGTCTCCATAAAGCCACTGCAACCCGATTCTCCACTGTTAAAGGTCTTCTGTAGCGTGTCGTCGTCCGTTCAAGATAAGGTCTTAGTTCATGGCATATAAACAGGAATGTCTCCCTGCTCATCCTGAAGTTTCTGTTCCAGTCAAAGTCAGACCAAGACTCAGTGCTCTCTCACCAAATGCGTGATCGGTTTCTGGTCCAACAGGATCTTTAAAATATTCAACAGTAAGTTGAGTCATATTGTAAAAACAGAAAATATTACGATGTTCAAATGAAAGGTATGATATCAAGTGAGAAAACAAACTTTTGAGCTCGATTTTCAGCATCACTGAAGTCAGCATAATGTCCCAGAGATAAAGAATGCTGCTTCAGCAGGAGTTTTGTTTGGCACGTTTTTCTTCTCCTTATCCTCTGCATTTGTTTGTTGTGATTTGTTTTCTGTGATTAAGTGTTAGCTATTTTTCTCTTTTAATTTTAAAAATATGTTGTACAGGAAAATTAGCATGTGTTTAGAGTCACAATTTTGCTGTACCCACAATGCACAGCATTGCAAGAGGACTAGGTCCCAAAAGGAAATAGTATGAACACAAAGAGGTCTGAGACCCCATTAGTGCTTAAGTGGACCAAAACATTCCAAAAGAGTCCTCTTCTAGGGACAGCTACAGTGTGAACGTAAAGAGAACTGCGTCCTTTTTCACTTGGTGCACCTTTTGGTCCACTTAAAGGGGTCTGAGTTTGGTTCTTTTAAAGAGGGCCCAAGTGTGAAAACACCTTAAGAGGACATGATAACAGAACATCTTCCAAGGAGTCTCAATTCAAAATTGTTGTACAGTTTGGCTGTAACAACAAAGTTGAATCAGACAGACTGGCTAAACCGACCGTCTGCTAGCTGTCTCACATCACTGAGGTCAGATAAATCCCATCACATAGAGTCTCTTTCACCTAGATACCATCATATAGAGACTGTGTCTGTTCCCCGAATTAGGAAATACAAAAAAACTCCCAAACCCATTAAAGGGTATAATTTAATTGATGTTTAACAAACAAAAAACAGATATAATACAGATGAACAAATGATAAAGCTCGGGTTGCTGAATATTTGTTCCCTTACTTCAAAAGCACTCATTGTTAATGATATGATTACAGACTATAACCTAGATGTGCTGTGCTTGACAGAAACCTGGCTAAAACCAAACGATTACATGACTTTAAATGAGTCCACCCCGCAAGATTACTGTTATAAACATGAGCCTCGTCTGAAAGGCAAAGGGGGAGGTGTTGCTGTAATTTATAGTAATATCTTCAGAATTACTAAGAAGTCTAGTTTCAAATATAATTTTTTTGAAGTGTTGGTGCTTAATGTAACAATATCTAGTGTAAATAAATCACGTTTGAGATTTGTGCTGGCTACTGTATACAGGCCACCAGGGCACCATAAAGACTTTATCAAAGAATTTGCTGACTTTCTATCAGAGTTAGTTCTGGCTGCAGTCCTAATTGTTGGTGATTTTAATATACATGTAGATAACAAAAAAGATGCATTGGGATTGGCATTTAAAGACATTCTGAACTCTATTGGAGTTAGACAACACGTGTCAGGACCTACTCATTGTCGTAATCATACTCTAGATCTAATATTATCACATGGAATAGATGTTGATGCCGTTGAAATTCTGCAGCAGAGCGATGACATCTCAGATCATTATCTAGTCTCGTGTATACTTCATTTAACCAAGGCTCCAAAGCCGCTAATAAAATGGCTTTTGAGGAAAGTCTGTGTACCCAGTGGCCCAATAGCTGTCTGGTTTGGGGGTGGGTTTAGCCTCAAATCAACCAATCCACTTTAACATGAATGAGCAAAAGAAGACGGCAGAGTGTCACAAAGGTGTTAATGTCCCCTGAAAAAAAAAGGTTTAAGGGGATTACTTGCCATGGCAACAAATGGCCATTGCACGGAAGAATACATCTGTAACGTACATCCAAATTTGTATCATTTCAGTAGTATACGGACCCATGGTATTCTCCATATCTGTACCATGAAGCCGGTTTAGGTGGCTAGCCAGGTATGTTTCAGGTTAGTTTGCACCAAGCCTGGGTTTAAGGCACCATGAAAGTGGCTTAGCTTTTTGTGGTCCACTTGCGCTCCACAGCTAACCTGCTCTGGGGCATGTTCTGTGTAAGAGAACTCAAACTGAAATTGGACCAATCAGCTCTGAGCAAAGTGACACATCTCTGACGCAATAAAGTCACTCCCCCAGTTACTCATGCTCCAAATTAAAGGTCACCCCATAGTAAAAGATTTTTAAATACAAAATTGTCTGAATTCGGACATTTCTTTTTTGACATACTGTTTTTCTCTTACTATATAGTAGGGAAGTATGCGATTTCAGATACAGCCCTTACATTTGGGAGTGTAAATAACCCTCAGTAAATTGAGTATTTTTTGTGGTTTAATATATATTTTTCTAATAAATCCTAAAAGATTCCTCTGAATAGTCTGACTTCTCCTGCGATGACTGTCATATTGTCTTCGTTTTTTAAGACAAGCCTTGAACAAAATGAACGTACAGTAAGACATTTCTATGTAGCCACCATGTCCTGCCATCACCATCCCTTCGCCACATCTTCCGGAACCCCCTCCATACCTCCCTCTGTCTTCTTTCTGTTACGGCACGAGGTCGCTCCTTGCCGGAGGGGGCGTTATGTCACCATTCTGTTCAGATTAGTTTAATTTTCATGGACTTTCAATTTGTTTTCATTTGTCACGTGTCTTCTTTGTCCTCTCTGTCTCCTTGGTTACCGTCATTATTAGTTTGTATGTGTCAGCTGTGTTTGATTAATTATCCTCGTTTGTGTTTACTAAAGTTGTTCCTTCACCTGCACTCCTTGTCCGGTTACCGTTATACTCAGTGTATGTGTTAACCTGCTACCTTTTCAGATTGTTACCTGTTGGGATTATATGATAAGTAAACTTTGTTTTGGAATCTTACTCTTCGGTGTCTTCATCTTACTGCCTGCATGCACCGTAACAACACTCTTCTACATTAGATGATAACACATTAGGAAAGGGATCTCTGCAGTTTGGAATAAATAATCCCTCCAAATAGTCCTCCAGCAGTTTGAGTTCTTCCATTGTGAGAGCACACTTTTCCAGAAGTTTAGCCACTATGCGTTTTGATGGAATGCCCAAATGGTCAGCTACCATTCAACATTCTTAAAGCCTGTTCCTGCTAGCCATGATAGATGTCTTAGGGTTGTTACTCCAGAACTGAGAAGAATTCCTTCAAGTGCAGGGAAGGCCTTCATGTGATATATCCACGTTCTTGCAAGGAACTTACCAGTGCAAGGAACCTGTATTACAGAGTCTTTGTACAATAAACAAAGTCCAGACTTTAAAAAACAATTATGATAAAAAGTTGGTAACTTGGATAAGTCTATCTTTTTTAAGATTTAACCAGAAAAAAAGGCTTGCAAAATAGCAAAATTCCAGCTTGAGTCCACAGGTCCAGTCAGAAGTCTTTGTGCAAATTGAAGCCGAAAAGCTGCTGTTCTGCTCTGTAAATGTATGATTCCATGTCCTCCTTCCCTGGGCTATACAAACAGATTTATTTGTTAGAATTGACAAAATTTCTAACAAAAATTCTGGTGGAGAATCAACACAAATTAGCAGATGCCAGAGAGAAGATGCTACAAAGTTATTGATGATCAAATTTATTAAATTACATTTTTGGAAGCAAATATATCCACTTGTCAAGGGAATCTTTTAGTTTTTCAACAACCCCTTAAAAAAAAAACAAAAAAAACCTTCTCCACTTAACCAGCTCCCAAACAGGGAGCTCCTTCGCTTTTAGACCAATTTACTTGTGTAGAAGAAAACACTTTAACATCTATTAATATTTTTGCAACAATTTCACATCTCTCTGACAACTTATTAAAGTAACAACATCATCAGCATATGCAGATAACTTAAACATTTGAACAATTTGAAATATAAAACCCATACAAATCTGTTCTTAACTTATTTAAAAGAGGCTCTATTGATACAACTTAGAGCATATCAGACAAGATGCACCCTCTAAAACCTTTAAAAGGAGCACATAAGTCCCAATTAACTTCCAATATACTCTCAATGTCACTGTACAAAACCTGTATCATAGAAATAAAATTGGGACTAAAGCCAAACACACTGCTAAGACATGGCAAAAAAAATAAATAAATAAATATAATCTAGACCAGAATCTAAGTTGAGACTCTTGTCAATGTCTAAAACATCCCCAATAAAATAAATGTTATCAAACATGTGTCTACCAGGTACACAATAAGTCTGGTCAGGATGGATAACTTTGCCCAATCTATAAGCCAGAGCCTTAGAGAGCAGTTTCAATCACTGCACAGCAAACTCACCAGAAGTTTTTAATATCATTTAAGTCTCCCTTTTATGGCAACAAAGTGAGAACTGCTCTACGGCAATTTATGGGCCAAAAAGACTTGTAAAAGTCGACTGGTAGCCCATCAACTCCAGGCACTTTGCCACACTCCATACTTTGGAGATCTCTTTCCCAACTCCTCCAGAGTTAAAGCTTTACTGAGTTCAGCATTAGCTTCTTTGGATAAGAGGTAAATTATCAAGGAAGACATTACCAGCAGTTTGTTAATATGCATGTTCACTTTTGTACAGTTCTTAATAAAAAACTAATTTCTCTTCTTTGAATGTCAGAGGGATCTGACAACAGCAGGGATCTGCTGGAGAGAAAAATTCAAGAACGACTGCATATCACCCCATGGGCAACGCGATTTAACAGAACTCTGGGTAAAATGATCAGGCTTTTGCCACCTAGGAACAAGCAAAAATGGCCACATATGTTACAAACATTGACCTTTGCTTATGACTGCACAGCCCATGAATCAACTGGTTTTGCGCCATTTTACTTGATGCACTGCAGAATTCCTGAGCTCCCGGTGGATCAGCAGTGTGTGGAGGGATGATTCCATCGCTGACTATGATATATCCGTTACGAGATTGAGAATTGATTTGAAGGAAGCTTCTTGCTTAAAAGAATGCTGAAGCTAGTCAGCAACAGCAAGTGGATCTATACAACGAGGACAAAGGGATGCAAAACTGAAGTTGGGGACCAAGCCTTACTGGCCAACAAGTGTGAACGAGAATGGAAGAAATTGACTGAGAAGTGAGAATCCATTCCATATACTGTTGTTTCTATCTATCTATCTATCTATCTATCTATCTATCTATCTATCTATCTATCTATCTATCTATCTATCTATCTATCTATGCAGTTTAAAACAGTACAGCTAAAATGAGAACACATCATTCAAGGTAAATTTAAAATGATCTTAGTAATATGTTTTAGCTTTTTTTATTAGAACATGCCTTTCCTTCTAGAATGAAACAAACAAGAATGTACTTATTAAAACGCTAAGACAGAGGGGGGTTTTTACTTAATAATAGAAAGCAGTAATTTACATAAAAAGGAAATACATTATTTTCAACCATAGAGGAGACCTGTTGTTTTCAATTGAATCATTCACTCAAAAATATAATTGTCATCATTTACAGACTTTTCATGTTATTTCATACACATGACCTTAAAGGGGCATTCCACCCATTTGAACATTGTTTTTTATTTAAAGTGGGTCATATATGTAGTCGAAATGTAAAATAAATTTTGAATTTGGTGCCTTCGTGACCGAGGAAAGACAAAAAATAACTTCAGGACGCATTTGTATGAAAGACAACAACTCCCACAATGCACCACATTGCACAGCTCCGCAAGCCACTCCCACTAATCCAGAAAGCGCATATCTGCCTATAAGGGAAATCACTCTTCCGTCTACAAGGCTAGCTACCACCAGAGCTTGAAATTCATTTCACATTCACACAAAATGTCTAGTTAGTTGGCGAACTCATTAGTGCATTACTCCTCGTTTGTATTTCTTTCGAAAAGGTGAATTATTGCATGGCACCTGGATGTTCAGTCAGAACATATGCGGTGCGAAACTAGGATAGTTCTCAACACAAACATCCGTGTCCTCGTCTGATTCAGAGATTTCGTCCAGGAGAAATTGTCATCGTTGAAATTCTTTGCCGCAGACGGACTCTATCTCTGTGTTCGTAGTTGCATCTTACAGTCTATGAGTTGCATAGTGAGATCACCGGCGCCACCAGTCCGCCCTAACTCGAGCCAGTCCGGGCTCCTCGTCCGCGGCAGGCAGGTCTTCTGCCTCGGCTGCTCTTCACTATAATGCGGCTTGTAAAGGTAGCCACAAACACCTGATTCAAGCATCAGACTTCCGAAATCCTCTTCTTCTATATCATA
Source organism: Squalius cephalus (assembly GCF_949319135.1). Classification (NCBI taxonomy): domain Eukaryota; kingdom Metazoa; phylum Chordata; class Actinopteri; order Cypriniformes; family Leuciscidae; genus Squalius; species Squalius cephalus. The sequence continues at coordinate 32,516,790 of NC_137138.1, forward strand.
TTGAGCACTCTCCTCCGCTATTGTCATTACTTTACATCTGTCTCCACAGCGCCTGTTAGCTTAGCTTCAAACAAGATGGAGGATATTGCTTTCAGTTTCAGAGAGTAAAGTCCCACCCACTGATCTGTAATAGGTCTGTAGCGTGAGCGGGTCCCGCCCCCTGGGAAAGATGAGGAACTAGTGCTTGTAGTCTCAACAGAAATCCCCCCCTCTTACACTTCCTCCAACAATGACGCAAAATGACGATTTTTGCGTCATTGTAGGAGGAAGTGTAAAAGGTAAATAACGGATTTCTCCCGTCTCAGGGGAAAATGAGAGAGTGTTTTGCACGACCATTCAATAGTATGACTGGGTTTCTAACAATGCAAAGCTTAATGCAAATGGGTGGAGTGTCCCTTTAAGTGGTGCACAAAAAAATAAAACAATAAGAATCTTCACTCATCTTTGAGATTTCAGAGATTTCTAGTGAATCTATTACATGGCTTCAAAACAATTGAATGAACAAATATAGTGCATAAGTTAAATGCAAACAAAAAATATTGAACAAATATATAGAATAGCATTTAGAATTTAGGTGAAAGATTTTCTGTTGTGTTCGGGTCATTTTGACCCGGAGAGGATTTTCCCGTACCTGAAACTGTTAGTTAATGTTATTGCATTGGACTAAAATTGACCAAATTTACTCAACGAGAGTCTAACAATTGCCCACATTGTTTTTGGTACTTTGTGTAATTTTGTATGCGTTTTTTTCCCCCACACTGTAACACGTGTGGTGTTCCTGGTCAAAAATTATACATGCTAATTTTGCTACATCATCACCAATTACTGGATGCAATATTTTTGTCAGCTTGGTTTCTATCAATTAGGAGAGTTTTTTTTTTTTTTTTTTTTAATTGATCGATCATTTTTTGAGTGAAAAAAAAAGTGGATAATTTTGTCAATATTACATAAAATATAACAAATTTGCACTGTTTATCACACTAGTGTGCTTTAATGTTTAACCAGGAAATTTGTTTTGAAATGCTTTTATTTTGTACAAAGTGGCACAAAGTCACACTTGTGGTGTTCCCGGTCAAAAATGACTGGCCTACAAAAAATAAAAAAATAAAAAAATAAAAATATATAATTTGCTTATAAATCTCTTGTTATGTATTGAATTTAATTATGAATTGAATTATGTATTGAATTATGTATTGATTTTTTTAATTGAATTATGTATTGATTTTTTTAACTGAATTATGTATTGAATTGAATTGAACTGATAAAGGTTGTCATGGAAACAAATGAGTGGCGGGAAAACAGAACAAAGGACAACATGCCACTAATACAAACAAACACTGACATGTGACACCTCTGAGGTATATGTAACCCTGATTGCAATGTACTTTTCTTGTGGAAGGACATATGTGAGCATAAATATCCACACATGCTTGAAACGGGATTCAACAGTGCCATATTGTTGAAGACTAATGGATCAGGGCACGTTTAGTCGTAGTCTAGTGTGGATCTAGAGAGAGCCGGATTCCACTGACATGTTTATTTAACGACAGCTTGGCATTTGAGGGACAAGAGTCTGCCGTCATTTGGCATGAGTAATTTCACTCCTCCCTCCCTTTGATTTCTTTCTCTGCTTTTACCACGTCAGAACACAGATTGAATCACGTGTCATCTGTCAGTCTGCTGCTGGAGCAGAGCTGAGCTAATTTTGGCAGTTTTGAATGAAAAAAGAGATCATTCTCATTATCATCACAACAGCAAAAAAACAACAACAAAAAAAAAAAAACGGAAAAGACTAAATCCCTAAATTATACAATATATGCGAGGAGTCATAAGTTGCTGTGGTAGCTGACTCTTGATTGGGAAATGCAGAAATTAAAGAGAGTAAAAAAACAAAAACAAAAAAAGAATAGAATAGAATGTTCTTTTTTATGGTAATATTTCATGCACAGAAGATTCTGAATCAACCAACGATGTCTTTTGGGCCTCGTTGTCAGCCATCTGTTCCTCAAAACCCACTGCTCGCCATCTCTAAACAGCACAAACTGAGCACAAAAGTTTATTAGTTGCATACCTGCTTGGTATTGGTATTAACATGTCTGACTTGGCACTATAGGCAGGTGGAGGAAGAAGGGAGGAGTAAGTGCATAGGGCAGGTTACAAGCTGTGTACCAATAGGTGGCACTCTCCCCTTTTTGACTAGAAAGGGCAACCCTGAGCATTTGGGCATCGGGAGGATGTGGGTCTGTAATTGGATGGAGACTTGAATGTTGAAATTTATTTGCATAATCTCAAGCCTTTTGGCTGTAGGAGAGACATAAGTAGATATTACAGAGATGCATAGAGTAAGTAGATATTACTGGGCAATACACTGTCAGTACAAAGTCATTCATTCTGAGACATGATCCCCAAGGACAATACAATCGAGAACTTCCAGATAATGCACATAATTCATGTATAATTCAAGTGAATGAGCACTTGAACTTTTTAAAACTGATGTTTAAAATAGATACAAGTTATAGATAAAGCTAATGTTGGCAAAATGTGCTTGCAAATAATTTCTGTCCATGGACACTCCTCATTATTCCATTGCAATTAATATCACAATTTTCATCCTAATTAAATGGCCTTACATACAATGGCACAGTCATGAATTGCAGGTAAAGTCCACATTGCTTTTTTTTTTTTTTATCTTTACATTTCTCAATAAAACAGTCTTGTTGCAATAAGGTCCCCATAACAGAGCAACAAACATTACAATTTCAAAATTGAAGGAAAAATAGTTTAAACGTGTTCAAATAAATTAAATCTTTACCACAGCAGCATACAAGAACAGTCTACATGTAATCAGGCCTTGTCATAGAATACCGATAACAAAAAGGCTTTAACATAATTTACATTTGACAACATATTACATAAGCATGCTAAAATGTATTTTATTGGAAAAAAAAAAATACAACAACTTAACAATCAATCAGAAAGGGAAAAAAAAACATTAAAGCTCTCATTTATTAAATGGCAAAAAATGAAAGAAAGTCAAGAAGCTGACGGAGACATCAGTAGCCGCGTTTCCATTACCCTTCAAATTGCGCAAATTGAGCAAATTGAAATTGCGAATTGAAAATACGCCCAATGGAAAAACGTCAATTTTGCAAAAACTCCCATTTATCGCAAAAAAGTTTTTACGCTCACATGAGGTGGTTTTTCAGGCAATTCGAAAAAGGAATATTTCGCAAAACTGCAATGGAAACAGTTTTTGTGCATTTACAGTCACCTGACGTAGATGACGCGGTGTGTTTGGACAGAATACGAGACAGAGTTCTTTATTAAATTCATATAAGACAAAAGAACTACCGGAATAATGGATTCTAAACCTCAAAGAAATGCCACAATCAAGACCTCGAAGCAGATATGAGGGAGAAACACCCAGTGTTCTGTTTTTTTTTTTTAAAAGGAAAAATGTAGACATAGGAGATTTCCTTCCCTGATAAGGATACGTTTAGCTTCTGTAGTGTGGGCACATAAAACGTACAATCATACTGTTTTATCACAGCAGAAACGGTTCAGACATAAGTAACGGCAATAAGGCAGGATAAAAAATGTGAATGAAAGGAACGTTCGAGGAAAAGCTAAATAAACAATATGGCTTTGCCTATATATCTGTGCATCTTTTTTCTTTTCTTCTGCTCTTCTTTCTACTCTTTCTATCTCATGGAGTATCTAAAAATGTGAATGTCTGAGGTATAAGAAAAAGCGTTAAATATTAATATTTAAAAAAATAACATTAAGAATATTTCAGTAGGTTTTCTTAGTAGGCTAATATTGTCATGGTCGGTGGCTGAAATTAAGCGCACGACGAAGGAGATATTCAAAATAAATATTTAAATCATGATTCAAAACAATAAACAGGAGAATAACTTGGAGGAAACACAACCACGAACACGCTGACTTCAAACAATCCAAGACAAGGAACTAACAGAAAGTGAGGGCTTAAGTAGAAGGGTACTAAACTAATTAACAAACTAGATAGCTAACCAAGACAAAGACATGACAGAACAGAACAGGAAAAACAGAGCAAAAACATATACCCAAGACGTGACGAATATGAGCAATGAGTTTAAATGGGGATTGTGCTGGAAGGGAGCATATGATTTAAGTCATGGCTCTAATGTTAGTGCAGGAGTTGCTATCTTGTCTACCTAGGGGCCCGTGTAAACCTTAATCTACCCCTGTAGGTCAGCATTGGCATTGGCAGCGGTACTTTACCTGTCTCTTCATGAAGGGGGGCAAGGATTAATTGATATAGGATGTAGGATTGCTGCTTTTAGGCTACAAGCTGCTCTGAGGTTTTTGTACGGAAGGATGTTAGTTGGGCTAATGTGACTTGTGGTCTTTTGAGGAGAGGAGGATGACTGGGACTAGATTGCAATTGTTTTTAATTCATTTAAATGATGTGGAAGTAGTCGAATTAACACCTTTCTATAAGACAGTTCTAAAATCAAGGAATGTTCTGAGAATTGTTTGAGGACAAGGTATTGTAAGTGGAAACTCGTGAACTCTCATTCAATGCAGGCTCCTTTGGTGAAAGCCCAGTTTATAAAAGTCTCTCATCTCTTTAAGTAGGGGTGAATGGTTGTCTTTGAGGGATTTTGCAGTAACGCTTGGTATTAATTCACCCCGTGTTGTAGAAAGATTTTGGACTGAATTTTTTTTTCTTCCATATATGGTGGAAGAGGAGGAAACAAAACAACATTGTATTAATGAGATGATTGAGTTTCCAAGTTTAGGGGTAAAGGCAGCATGTGGAGACATGGCTGAAGGATGAAGAAAAGTTATTGAATTGTAAAACTCCAGAACTTAATTTGTTATGTAATACTTGAAAGAGAGAACAGTGATGCATTTTGAATCATTAAAATGTGTTTCCGACTTTAAATGGCAAGGATTAGTGGGATTTGATGTATCCCCTTAAGGTAGCGATGACTTTGTATAAACTCCTTATTAATTAGAGAACTGGTGACCTCCAATGGCGGATAATACATGGAGCCATTTTGTTTGGAGTCTGAAGATATGTCTCACTTATTTTTTGTAGTGTGAAAGGTTGAAGCCAATTTTTCAATTATTGGAAGAATTTAGTAAAAAAAAAAAAAAAAGAATTTCGAATTTACATTAAAAGTTTATTTTATGGCCTGTAATATAAGTATCACAATAGAAAAGATGTGTTGATTATTTTGTTATATGGTCAAGCACATGAGTTTGAATGATGTTTTATCTCAATTGAAAGATCGAATTTTACAAATGAATGTATGAGGGAAATCTTACATGTATGTAATGTAGTTCTTAATTTATTTATTTATTTATTTTTTTGTTAAATGAGTGTATACATGTTGTATGTATATTTATGTATATTTATATTTTGATTCATATATTTTGGTATCTCTCTCTCTCACACACACACGTTTGTTTCACTATATTAGTGGACATTTTATAGACTTCCATTGATCTATATCAGGTTATTAATATGTTCTATCGCTTAACCCAACAGACCTTTACCCCTAAACATACCCATCAAAGAAACATGCAAAACACTAGATTTAAATAAAAACATGTTTTGGCCAATTTATAAGCCTTTTTAACTAGTGAGGACCAGTAAAATGTCCTCACTAGTCGGTTGTCATAATATTTCACCATATAATTAATGACATTTGGCCCAAGTATAGCCAGATCTGTACACATACACACACACACACTGTATGCTTATGATTCTTTAAAAAATAAAATACTGCATCATGTCAAATATAAGAAGGTCAGAGAACCTGCTAATCATTATATTATAAATTATCCATAGTTACACATGTACATACACCAAGGAACACTTTTATGGGTGGGTCCCCATTAAAAAGGGCAGTCAGTATACCCTTATAATAAGATGAGAATTGAACATAATTTCAAGCCATGACTTATAAATTGCAATTTATAAATAAAAATAAAAATCAGTTCTAAAAAAAAACCACACACAAATAAATGAACTCATTTCATAACAGATGGACTGTTGCCAGGAAACCCTCTTTAGATGTTAGTTTCTTCCAAAGCAGACTTGGATGGTGATGTATTTAAACATACATTTTAAAATGTGCTTTGATGAAGGCCAACAAATAAATCATCTTCAGTTATTATTGCACCTTGTATAAGAACAACAGTTTATCAATGCCAAAATGGACAGCACTGATTCTATCTACTCCTGCACTCTTGAAAAGGGCGTATAGCAGTGAGAACATATCTGTGTGGTTTTTTTTTTTTAAATGTGTGAATAAAACAAAGCATTTGAAACATACTGTACACAGTCATAGCTGTCCCCAAGGAGTGCTGCCTTTATCCAAAACTTCATTCAATGAAGCCAAAAGAGTGGGAAAAAAAAGTATTCAAGATAATAGCTACTGTCAGAAAATAGCACACATTCTTTGATCTAGGTGGACTCCAGTGTCTAAAAGACTTTTGTAATAAATAAACAATAAATAAAGCATCTTAACTCGTAAAATAAAACAAAACTATAAGTGCTGTTGTAAAGATTAGTCATATGTGACCCTGGACCACAAAACCAGTCACAAGTCGCACGGGTATATTTGTGGCAATAGCCAACAATACATTGTATGGGTCAAAATTATCGATTTGTCTTTTATGACAAATATCATTAAGATATTAAGTAAAGATCATGATCCATGAAGATATTTTGTAGATTTCCTACCTTAAATATATCAAAAATGTATTTTTGTGAGTGGATGCAGCACAATCGCCAACATAAATGGACAACTTTAAAGGCGATTTTCAGAGTATTCTCAGTATTTTGCACCCTCAGAGTCCAGATTTTCAAATAGTTGTATCTCGGCCAAATATTGTCCCATCCTAATCTCAATTTAAAGATAACATAAATCTGGTTTTGTGGTCCAGGGTCACATATTAGGCTGACTGACAATATTTGTCAACAATAAACATATCGCTGAAGAAGGCTAATTAGTTAGTACCAAAATTGCAGGTGCATCAGTTGCACAAACTGCACATTTATTCAGTGTGCCAAGAGAAAAATTCAGCACTTTATTTTACGGTACCGTTTCACATGTGAAATATTACATGTTACATACAACATGTTGTTATTATTTTAGCAATTTAAATAACTGTGTGATAACTAGTTACATACCCCAAAACTCACCCCTAAACTTAACTCTAACCCATGTAGCTACCTTATTGTATTCAGTACTTTCTTAAGTACACTGTATAGTAAGTGCACATACTGTAAAATAAAGTGCAACCGAAAATTCCCCTAGGCATAGATGGACAAAATTGACACCAGACAGAGTAGTTGCTAAATTCCAAAAAGTAAAATATCAGAACCTAAAATCCAATCCATAATGTGTCTCATTACCATAATGGATGTGGGGGATGTGTAATGGTTTGGCTAGGTCCAATGATTGTCTGGAGAGTCATACAAGGGACAAATAACATGAGCCATTCACAAGACCAACCCAAGGGTACCAGTGTAACCCATGAAAATAAAAATACATGAATGAATAAATTACGTGCATCCTTCATGATGTTTTAATGCTCAAAGATTATAATGTGCCAGTTCAAACAATTGTCAGTGAGTTCTCAACCAACAGATCCAAAAATTGTTTCTTGTAGAATGGTACACTATCCCACTACACAAAGTTCTGGACCTGTATTAAAGCCTTCGATGAATGGACTCAATCTGTTATAGAAAAGGATGGTCTTAATTCAATTTAGTATTGCCTGATGCCTCTTTTCAAGGTAAAAGTAAAATGGCTGCTATAAGGCTTGTATTTGCTGCTTGTATTCCACCTTGGAATGCTTTACTCGCACAATACTGTGAGTGTCTGCTGAGTTTTTTTTTTGTTTTTTGTGTGTGTGTTGTGATGAATGTGTGAAGGAAGAATGTAATAACAAGAGTACCAACAAGTGCTATTGCAACTTGAATGTCTTTAGAGAGTAGGAAAATCATTCTGTAGTCAGATAGTTTCATGCCAGAGCAATGAGAGGTCAATACATGCTATTCAGGCCGACAGAGAGGGAAGGGGCATTAACACTGAGCCCTCTCAGGACAATCACAGTTAACTCTTCAGCAGCTGACCCTTATCGTTTCTCTCATTCCTCCGTCCATCCGTTTGTTTATTAGGTGGTCATTGTCTTCAGTCACCTTTCTCCATTGTTTCTAACAGTTCTTACACTTCCCTGAAAGAGAAAGAAAAAAGGAAAGTAAACCAAAAGAGGAAAAGCAAGATCTTCAACAACTGGTTTACATTTATATATATGTTTGAAGCTAATGGTTAACAAATATGGCTGTCCTTGCTAACCCATCATGGACACATAAACATGACATTACACCGATAACCGTTCAATAGTCTAAAACCTGGTTTTCAACCACATTTCACCTTTGAAAATGACTGTGTTGACAACTATTACTAAAAACTAACTGAATGTCAGCTTTTATTCCATACACAATATTGATTTTGCATCACAACTGAGAAGGTTCTTAATACCGCTATAGATTTGCTTATTCATGTTGGCAGGTTTTGAATATATACCTTTTTTTTGCAGCAAGCCCGGTTCCTGCCAGCTATGGCAAGCGTGACACTAGGAGATCAGAAATCTATGATGTTGCTGACTTCACTTAATTACTGATTAGGTGGGCAATACAATATTTTGGAGCCATGATTTGTAGTTTAACTCTTCATGCACAGAGTTATGTCAAGACAATCATCCACAGCCAGAGGACTCTATATGCAACATCTGATTAGAGGGCATGGAAGTCGAAAGAAAATATTCAGTGGTTGAAAATTTCTAAAACAACTATGAATACAAATACAAATCTGTCCAAATGATAAAGAATACATAAATGCTTTCCGTCTCAGGGAGCTAGTGAGACAGAGAAACATACAGTATTACAGTGGCTGAGAAGTGCAAAACAAATCACAAAATAATAAATCCAAAAACAAAACAACAAATTATAAACACAAAATAAGTCAGACAACACAGTGACTATTTTGAAAACAAAATAGCAGAAGTACAGCAGGCTGCTGCAGTAGAAAGCTGATTCGCGTGTGCATGTGTAAATATTACAGCTGTATTGTCTATTATAATAATTGTTCTTTTAACAATGTGTGGGTTGACGTTATTGGGTTTGTCACTCACTTTGCAAAAAACAGACACCACCTCAAACATCACAAACAGCTCTAACAGTGCTTGTGAAAGCATGTCCCAACAGGTAAAATTAGGCTGTTTTCAATAAAAGTACATATTGTGAATACTTTTTGCTGTGTTGCTATAGGTCATGATGAGTAAGCAACTGAGAAGGCTAACACTTTGTCTATAGAGAACGCGAGCATCTCACTTATAATAAACCCATCCAACGTATCCGGGCTGCGTTTACCAAAACCGTCGTAAGTCTAAGTTGATCATAGAACAATTGCCATCAGTGGTCTCTACGATCAATTTAGGCTTGCGATACTTCCCTTTTTCACGGTACTTTAGATCGCGGTGGAAATGCAGACAGCCACAGGTCCGGGGGGGAAAAAGTTCCTGGGACAAATTTTTCCGGGTAATTTCGGTGGAAACGCGGCTAAAGTTAACACTTTTGGGGGAGATAAACCCATGAATGGCATACTAGTAGTAGTCAGTAAACACTAAACTGGATTAAGCAAATGTATTTTAACATTCTTAAACTTCACCTTTAAGACCAACCCACATACAAGCTGAGTACAGATACATTTACAGATAATGGCATTGCTGCACCCCTCTGCTTTGTGTATATGTATGTATGCATTCATTCATTCAATGAAATAATCCTATGCCCTGGAGTGCTAAATGTAACAAAATCATACAGAAACACACATACAAAAAAAAAAAAAAGAAGGTACCTTTAAACTGTGCTATGTGAGTGTGAATCCATAAAGATATGATAAATCTGGGTCTTTGGGTCTCACGTCCAACATTTCCTGACATATATTTGGGCAGTAATTGAACGGTCATTACACCAAAGTTATGGCACAGGCCTGTGTGAAGATGAGAAAATGGGGGATTTCAGGCTGTGCTGACATTCATTGCCTTTGATTTATGAGAAAAGCACTTCCTCTCACATCAGGCACTCCAGTGGGCAATCAAGCGAAGAGCTGATCACCAGCAGTAGCTTCTGTGAAACTGTGCATTCACACACGCAAGTCAAATCAGACAATGTGCTTCTTAATGTCTGGACCTGAATGGAACTATTCATGGGCAAGTCACCAGCAGGCTGGCAGTGCCTACTATGATGTCTTTGTCAAGCACACACCGGCATACTGAACGTGTATGTATGTGATAGAGGAGATATCTCATATTTTCCTTTTGTCCCGTGGCAGCTTTATCAGAGGCTTTGAGGCATTCTTTTTTTCATTCTTTATTTTTCCCTAATGGATTTGAAAAGAGAAAGGGGACACAAGGACAGGTTAAACCTGTTAAGTTTGTGAATGAAAAGCTTAATTTCATGTGTATTAATTTGTTGGAACAAAAGTCTCTCAAATTTAGGACATTCCCAAAATAGACCATTTAATATGACTTAATATTATTATGTCTAGTATATTATGAAAACAATGAATCAGTTCTCAGAAACATTTCAATACTACAGCATTAAAATGTCAGTTTACCTAAAATGCATTTAATGGTAGGGTAGGCAATGTTTTTCATAAAAAAAAAATAATAAAAAAAAAATGCTGGTTGAAAGTCTTTTCACATCCTGATAGCAATCAGTAATTAAAATAATCTAAATCTGGAAGTCTCAGGACTATAAAATATCCATCCAATTTATGAGGCTTTGAGATATAACAATACAGTACAAATCACATAACTTGTATACAGTTAATGTCTCACAAGTGAATAACACATGAGGCACGTTCCCCCCTCCACCAACGACGTCTCTCGTGACGCTTTGCAGACTCTGCTCTGGCTGCGCACATTCACGTGTTTTAGAGGAGACATGGCTTTGGAGAGAGCTCTGAAGGTAGGGTGAGATATACCTTTATATATACTTTTATTTAATATCATATCAGTAGTTCTCAACTGTTTTTACTTCAGTCCACACACACTGTCAACCATACACACTGTCACGAACTGCAGGCAGTTCAGGAGTCATGGATCTAATTTTATTGGAAGGAAAAGATTGGAATCAAATTGTTATCAAAACTAAAAAAACAACTTGGAAAGCTTTTAAGCCCATGCACAATAAACCGACATCAAGCGACGAAAGGTAACTGTGTTGTCGCCCCTCGTCATGTTGCGTCTATTCCACTCTGCAAAGACTATAGCAGTGTTTCCCAAATATGTTCCTAGAGGCACACCAACACTACACATTTTTTTTAACTCTTCCTAATCAAACACACCTGATTCAACTCATCACCAAGACCAGAAATACAGTGAGGAAAATAAGTATTTGAACACCCTGCTATTTTGCAAGTTCTCCCACTTAGATATCATGGAGGGGTCTGAAATTGTCATCGTAGGTGCATGTCCACTGTGAGAGACATAATCTAAAAAAAAAATCCAGAAATCACAATGTATGATTTTTTAACTATTTATTTGTATGATACAGCTGCAAATAAGTATTTGAACACCTGAGAAAATCAATGTTAATATTTGGTACAGTAGCCTTTGTTTGCAATTACAGAGGTCAAACGTTTCCTGTAGTTTTTCACCAGGTTTGCATACACTGCAGGAGGGATTTTGGCCCACTCCTCCACACAGATCTTCTCTAGATCAGTCAGGTTTCTGGGCTGTCGCTGAGAAACACGGAGTTTGAGCTCCCTCCAAAGATTCTCTATTGGGTTTAGGTCTGGAGACTGGCTAGGCCACGCCAGAACCTTGAAATGCTTCTTACAGAGCCACTCCTTGGTTATCCTGGCTGTGTGCTTCGGGTCATTGTCATGTTGGAAGACCCAGCCTCGACCCATCTTCAATGCTCTAACTGAGGGAAGGAGGTTGTTCCCCAAAATCTCGCAATACATGGCCCCGGTCATCCTCTCCTTAATACAGTGCAGTCGCCCTGTCCCATGTGCAGAAAAACACCCCCAAAGCATGATGCTACCACCCCCATGCTTCACAGTAGGGATGGTGTTCTTGGGATGGTACTCATCATTCTTCTTCCTCCAAACACGTTTAGTGGAATTATGACCAAAAAGTTCTATGTTGGTCTCATCTGACCACATGACTTTCTCCCATGACTCCTCTGGATCATCCAAATGGTCATTGGCAAACTTAAGACGGGCCTTGACATGTGCTGGTTTAAGCAAGGGAACCTTCCGTGCCATGCATGATTTCAAACCATGTGTAATTACCAACAGTAACCTTGGAAACGGTGGTCCCAGCTCTTTTCAGGTCATTGACCAGCTCCTCCCGTGTAGTTCTGGGCTGATTTCTCACCTTTCTTAGGATCATTGAGACCCCACGAGGTGAGATCTTGCATGGAGCCCCAGTCCGAGGGAGATTGACAGTCATGTTTAGCTTCTTCCATTTTCTAATGATTGCTCCAACAGTGGACCTTTTTTCACCAAGCTGCTTGGCAATTTCCCCGTAGCCCTTTCCAGCCTTGTGGAGGTGTACAATTTTGTCTCTAGTGTCTTTGGACAGCTCTTTGGTCTTGGCCATGTTAGTAGTTGGATTCTTACTGATTGTATGGGGTGGACAGGTGTCTTTATGCAGCTAATGACCTCAAACAGGTGCATCTAATTTAGGATAATAAATGGAGTGGAGGTGGACATTTTAAAGGCAGACTAACAGGTCTTTGAGGGTCAGAATTCTAGCTGATAGACAGGTGTTCAAATACTTATTTGCAGCTGTATCATACAAATAAATAGTTAAAAAATCATATATTGTGATTTCTGGATTTTTTTTTTAGATTATGTCTCTCACAGTGGACATGCACCTACGATGACAATTTCAGACCCCTCCATGATTTCCAAGTGGGATAACTTGCAAAATAGCAGGCTGTTCAAATACTTATTTTCCTCACTGTATATGTGTCAGACAAGGGAGACATCCAAAATGCGCACTGTTGCTGTGCCTCCAGGAACAGGGTTGGGAAACAATGGACAACAGTCAACTGCCAACTAGCACATACTGTATGTCTGAGCACCTGCATGTGAGGACATACCTGTCTATACCAGCAGGTGGCCACATTTCTACATTCAATCTACATTTGTCATTCAAAAAAGGAAACCGAATCTATGGCTGTGTCCGAAACCATAGTGGATGTTATTGAGTGCACTCATTCAATCCCACAATGCACCGCAATAATGAGTGAACAACTGATGTACGCTCAACGGCTAAAGAATACCCATAACGCACTGTGAGAGTCGAGCGCCGAATGAATTCCCGCGTCTCACCAGAAGATGGCGCCTGCAGCTGAATCAAATCATCCAACCATTTTTCAAACCGCTCTGGTCCAGTGTAATATCATACACTCCTTTTTAATTTATTAAAGGGACACCAGGCAAGCCTGAGTGTTTTTTCTCTACGAAGCTCCCCCTAGCTCTCCCTAGTGTCTGGTAGTGAATGCTTTCAAACACACTGTCGTAAAAACTAACTGTTGTTCCTCCCCCCTCGCCACGAGCAACCCAGCTGAGCAGAGGAACCGGCTATTTCAAAACCAGTTATGTCTACCGAGGTAAATAAAGCAATATTTTCTTTCCAACTTATGGCGAGTTTTTACATTTTTTATTGTGTTGTCATGCATACTAGTATTTTTACCGGGAACGAACAATATGAACGAGCGAACTACTGCTTTCGTGTTTTTTTTGTTTGTTTTTTGGAGAGTGGGCATGAGCATAAAAAAATATATATCGGAGGCTAATATTTGTCTAAAGTTATATTAGCAAGGTCTATAAGTTCATCTGGTAGAATGATGGTTTACCTTTGCTTGTAAAGGTCACCATCCGTTTTGCAGGCTTCTGTTTGTCTCAGTTCTTGCCATTCTGAAAAAGCCGGTCCGATATTTACTCGAGTCTGACTTCTTGCTCGGTCAGTCTCCCGTTTCCTCTTTCTTTGGTCCTCCGACAAAGATTTCCTAGCTTTCTGCTTCTTTTTTACAGGCTCAGCCATGACGAAAATGAACTCAATCTATCGTTGCCCTTTGCTTATAGCTAGCCGGTGCTTGAATGGGGGCGTGTACGTGTCCAGTGCCGTCAAACAATTCGTTACATCGCGAGACCTGACATCACGCAATACTTCCTGACGGCGAGGCCAAAGTTGCAAGTGAGTTTTTTCCGCTCTCGGGCACCAGGGGGGTGCGAAACCACCACCATTCAACCCAAAATAAGTAATATAACCATTCCACTGACTCCGAAGCTGTTCAGTTAAGGTAAAAAAGTTACTTAGATCACCTTTAAATTGTTTAATTAAGGTTTATATGCTAGTTTCCATGACAGAGTTCAAGATAAATCTTTTCATTACTACTGTAGCTGCTAGTTTGCTATGTTTCAAATGATTATTAAACAGCAAGCACAAACTATGCAAAAGCAGCAGCCCTTCCGGCGCACTCAGTGTCCGAATTCACGTCGTTTTCATGCGCTCCTTCGAGTGGACTATATTAGTGGAGTAATGTAGGGAATAGTGGATCGAGGTGATAGTGGGAGGAGCCAATGAGTGACCATGAGCAGCAAGCCCCGTCCACTTCCACCGCCGCTGTGAATTAGCTAAGCCTCCCTGGTTCCTGCCACCATCATCTCCTTCCTGGTTCCTCCAACCATCATCTTCTCCCTGGCTACTCCCATTATTGTCTTCTTATTGGTGTTTTCCTTTGTCCTCCTCTAGAGCCCCCTCCCTCCCCTCAATTTGGACTCTCAGCGCGAGGTCTAGCTTTCTGGGGTTGTGGGTAATTTTATTGATAGTTTCATTACCATGTCCTGTTTAGTTTCTTTGTTAAGTGCTGTCACTGTTTTACATGAGTTCTAGTCCTTTAGTTTCCATGGTTTCTGATTAGTGTTCACCTGTTCTTTGTCTCCTTAATTACCTAGCCCTGTGTATTTAAGCTCTCTGTTTCTTCTATTCAGTGCACTGCGTTAACATTGTTGGTGTTTGTATAGTGTTCTCACTCTCTATTTAATCAATATTGTGTTTATTCATTCATTCTGCATCACGCCACTCTTTAATGGATATGCTAACAAGGCTACCCTTTACACATGAGGGATAACAGAGAGTAGGGGGTAAGCAGAAAATATCAGGAAACAAATGTGCCTATTGAATCCTGAAATTTGTCTCAGCATTGGCCAGGAATTCAATATATATTATATATACATGCCCTATCATAAGATTTTTTTTCCCTGTTCAGCAACATACAGTAAAAGCATTAATAAGTGTCTTAATTCTATTCAGTCAGTGAGACTATTAATTCAACTCCTTCACACTTAAAAGACATCAGCTGTCTCCAGTCACGCATGCAGGTACAGTATGCTGAATTCTAGTGCCTTTAGCTAGGGGTGTAACAACACATCGATATGGATCAATGCATCGATTAAACGTTTAACGGTATGATGCATCGATGCCACACGTAAAATATCGATATGAGGTACCTTTATTTTGACACTCTCCACATCCTCACATAACATCAGTCTATGTACTTCCGCCAAAGTGCACATTTTCATTTACTCACCATACTGTCTGCCGGTGTGTCTTTGTAACGTTGTAACGATGCCCTCAGCTGAAATAGACGCCTGACAAGATTGACTGAACCCTAAACACGTTTAGTCACAAAAGCCGGTATTGTCCTCTGTCAAGGCATTGCGAGTTCATGTTTTACAGCAGAAACCGACAAGCACCCTTGTTGTTTGTGAACACAACCCTATTTATGCGTTTTAGCGAATCAGCGTGCAGTATTCAGGTCAGGTGACAAGGCTGAATTTTTTGAGGTATCGGCAAATGCCGTATCGCTGGCTGAGAGAATCAATATCATATGGTATCGTGATGAACTGTCCGATTTACACCCCTAGTCATTAACAAACGTATTAATAAAGGTCATTAAAACACTTAATAATGATTACAGCTCAGAATTTAGGTTACACAGTTTAAGGAGCCCTTGTTACAGTGTAATTGTATAAATAAGTACTGACTAATATTAATTCAATAATTCCATTAATTTCCATCACCCCTTTCTGACCATTAGACATAATCGGGACTTTATTTATCGATTGATTGATTGATTGATTGATTGATTGATTGCCAGTGTGCCTTTCAAAGTTCTATGTAATTACTTTATTTGCATGGGCAATGAGCGGAGCGAATTCTACTTCCTCCTCACAGATCCTTATCACATTTCCAGGGTCCTCAGAAGCGGAAGTCATCATAAGTGAAAAACTTCTATAGAGATGAAAGGAAACTACAGCACATATATATTTACGTTTTCATTTGCTCCAATAGCCAAAAAAAAAAAAAAAAAAAAAAAAATCATGACAACATTTGTATGATTTTCTAAAAGAGAAAAAGTACTGACACATTTATTAGTGTCACGATTGTAGTAAGTTGCATGAAGGATATAACAAAGAACAGGCTTTGGGCCCTATTTTAATGATCTAAGCGAATAGTCTACAGCGCATGACACAAGTGCAGCTAGGGCGTGTATCAATCCACTTTCGCTAGTTTAACGATGGGAAAAATGGTCGGCACTCCCGACGGATGGTCTAAAAGGGTTGTCCCTATTCTCTTAATGAGTAATGGGTGTGTTTTGGGCTTTACGTGCAATAAACCAATCAGAGTCTCATCTCCCATTCCCTTTAAATGCCAGTTGTGTTTGCACCATGGCAGATTCACTATTTACATGACATAATTTGATAGTGGAAAGACCGAATGCGTCTCCATAGCACAAACGGATCTGCTCGTGCACAAGGTTAAAGCGCCCAAGCAGACCATCTACGGGATAAGCCGGATTCCACCATATCTTTATGTACACAATAATAATATTTTACATTGTAATCCTTTTAATTTTTTAAATTTGGCATGTTTGTGTGCTGCTGTGCGTACCTGTGTGTTTAAAGGGGGGGTGAAATGCTATTTCATGCATACTGAGTTTTTTACACTGTTAAAGAGTTGGATTCCCATGCTAAACATGGACAAAGTTTCAAAAATTAAATTGTACGTTTGAAGGAGTATTTCTGTGCCAAAAATTGTCCTTCCGGTTTGTCAAGTTTCGGAAAGTTTTTTTCGAGTATGGGCATGTGTGACGTCAGATGTAACGGAATTTCCTTATACGGGTCCTAAGGGCACTTCTCCGGTAAGATCGTGGGCGCGCGCGCACTCGTACACCAGAGCAAGAGAGCGAAAGCAGTACCTCATCTAAGCGCTCTGCTCGGCTTTAGGGAAGTCAGTGTCACCAAAGAAGTGGGTTTTTGGTTGCCAGGGCAAGACAAACCTGCACAGATTCCCAAAGAACCCAGCGTTAAGGGAATAGTGGATGCAGTTTGTTTTTCCGGGGCAAAAACGAGTTGAGCAAGACTGTTTCCCTGCATTTCGACGATGATTGTTTTATAAACAAAGCCCAGATCACGGATTTGCAGATCGTCTAATGCTTAAGGATCGAGCAGTCACAATGATAAAGGTCCGCAGTCGTGCGTTGGAACCGCAGGCGGTGAGTAAAACTGTTGAACAAATGTCTCTGTGTGTTGTTAACGTTACTAGCTCGGCGCGTTAGCACAGCTTTAGCACACGGCCCGCCCCCAGCCGCTCGGTTTTTTCCGGAAAGACTCGGTACAGTCTATCTTTCACTTATAAATATAATAAAACTAAAGACTTTTTGGAGATATGAACGATGCAATACTACTCTATAGGTACTCAAGATTAACAGGAGATTGAGTGAAAATGAGCATTTCACCCCCCCTTTAATAAGCAGAGTGTACGTGCGTTGTGGACCCGCCTATAGGCGCACATTACTAATGCGCTCTTTAAATAACAAAAAAAAAAAATTACACCCTTGACTTTTGACCAGATTTCAGTTGGTCAGTGGCACAGTCTATTTCAGTTGCCTCAAAATAGTAACGCGCCAACAATGCACCTGAATACACCTCGTTGCAGCCCATGGGCGCACAGATGGGCGCAAATGCATTTGCTATTTAAATAACGTGGCACAGGACGAGAAAATGATAACTGCGTCAGGCTGAAACTAGCAAAAAACACCTTTTTTTGTGAAAAACACGGCACTGCATAGGGCCCTTTAATTCAAAAATCCAAAGCAGGAATACACAGGAGATAACACAGGGAAAACAAAATAAAACAACCTTGTAAAGACATTGATGACACGGAACAATGAAAAGAGTTAACTTAAACTTAAATATACAAAGAGAATGAAGAAACTCATTGACCAACAGGTGAATGTAATCAGTAACTAATGGACCTGTAGTAAACAGAATTCAGGCAAAACAGGGAAAACGAAACCAAAACACAGTGAAACTAAACAGAACAAGATATAACCCTGGAAATTATTATAACCCTGTCATAAGAGAAAAAGATATAAACATTTTTTTTTTTTTTTTTTTGGCCATTTTAGTAACACTCACACAGCAGCATTAACTAGTTTTCTGTAATTAAATGACAATGTAATATAAATGTAAAAAAAAAAAAAAAAAAGATTTATGATGTTAATAACTGTGGAAATGCATCATCACATTATGTGAAAAGAGTCCACTACCATGTTCCTGAAGACTCAATAGGCCCCACTGATGTGTATATGTGGACAGTACTTTGTAAATGTGGGTCAAACATTTCAGAATGAGATGTTTTTTTTTTTTTTTTTTTTTTGCAACATAGTCTAACTATATGCTCTTTTTGGATTTGGGAGGAACTCCTCAATACATACTCCCGCCATTTTTCTGTCTGAGCCAGTATGCAGGTTCCATCTCGATAGTGAGTGTACACTTTTAAAAAATCATTTAAGTTACATTAAGCATTATGCTTCCTTTTAGTCAGAAGCAAACCCTGATAGTGGAGACATTAATCGAGAATGGCACTGTTCTTTAGACCAGCAGACAGCACTCAGACGCAGACTCTATGCAGTCTGTGACCTGTTCTTCTTTCAGTGAAATTACAAAACAAAAAGCAACCAAATGAGTCCTGATTCTGACATACAGTTCAGCCACTGCTTTGCTGTAGCTATTTTGCTTGGTTTTCTAAAAGTTGTACATTGGCCAGTTTTGAACCCCAGACAACTCGTTACAAAAGATCTCTCTCAGAAATCATAGCTTGACAAGAGTAATAACTCCCTGTCTTTCTCGGAGATAGCAAGCATTTAATGTATTCTTTATAATTGGTTTGAATTTGCATTTGTATGCATAGTAAAAGTTGTTTTTAACAATTTTCAACCGTGAATATTTTCTTCCCTACTTCCAAGCTCTCTAATCAGCTATTTTATATAGAGTTTGACTTCTCTTATTTGAGGTGGATGATTGTCCTGACATTGTCCATGAATAAAAGTTCCTCTGGAAAACATTGTATATGTTTTTTTTTTTAGTTTTTTTTACATTTAGCATTTCATTTTTTTTTATTATCTCGAAGCACTGTCTAAGAGGCTATCCACTCCGACAATTAGAAGATATATCAATCAATTTTATAAATGTAATAAAAAATAATAATGATTATTATTATACAAGGTATATTTGTGAAATGATAACTACGCAGGAAACCAAATTTACATTTAAAATAGTCTTTTCAAGTAATTTTGTGAACTTCCTGTCAAAGCCCATCCCACTTACATTTTTTCCCCCGAATAGTTCTTCATATTCTTTAGAAGAATGAAAAGGCAAGGTCTACCAAACAGAGCAGATCCATACCTGGACTCCATAGTGTCTTTGGTGAGATAGACAATCCAGTAGACCAAGTTGAAGGCCCCAAAGGACAGAGGAAAGAGGATGCGTGAGTACTTGTCAATAATACTAGTTCCTATCAGCATGTTGTTGGCAGGGAAAGTGGAACCATGCTGATGGAAATCACACTGAGGTGGCCTGGAGAACCTGTCAGGAGCATCTCTTTGGGAGAGGGAGTTCAGCCTTTTCTTCAACACACCTCCAGGGTCTAGAGGATTCTAGACACAGAGAGATTCATTCGTGACATAAGAACAGGCAAACAGTTATCAAACTTTTTGACTGGTGACACAGTGGACACTTTTTAAATTTGTAAGTTTGGACAAATGAAATGACAATCAAAAACAGTGCAGCTAGTGTAATGTGATACTATAGAAAATTATATTACAGTGTTTTTTTCTTTCCTCCAATGAAACAAACTAGTTGTACCTACTTAATACTGTTGTAACGCTAAGGTTCCAAGGAAGTTGAAGACGATGATTCAATGACAGAAGATTTAATATAATATATAACTTAAGAAGGAACACAAACGAGGATAACTGATCACACACAACTGACACATATGAACTAATGATAACGGTAACCAAAGAGACAAACAAGTGGCCGGAATCCTGACAAACTAAAACAAACTGAAAGTCCATGAAAACTACTGTAAACACACTGAATATACATAGTTTATTAATTCATAGTTAATATATTGTAGTATCTACATTGTTCCTATATTAATAGACTAAATGCAAATAGTGAGTTCTTTATTCAATGTCACTGTAGTTAAGACAATTATTATAATTGAATTAGCTTGCAATAAAGGAATTGTCAATTGGTTATTAGGAGTAAATAGTTCTCATTTTATATTAGGTCACGGAAAATGCAAAAATGTCATATATGAAGTCAGGGTTTCTCAAACTCGGTCCTGGAGGGCCGCTGTCCTGCACACTTTAGCTCCAACACTGATCAAACACACCTGAGCAAGCTAATCAATGTCTTCAGGATCACTAGAAACTCACAGCTAGGTGTGTTTGATCAGGGTTGGAGCTAAACTGTGCAGGACAGTGGCCCTCCAGGACCGAGTTTGAGAAACCCTGTATTAAGTGTTCCTTATTCCATATTCAGTGTTCCTTAAAATGTTAAACTGTTCCATAAAAACATTATCTAACTTTCTACATATGAGATAATTAAACTATAATAATTGTGGTATTATGGTTTATAATAATCATTATTATTAATAGTCTATGGTTAATTACAGCGACAATGAAGGATGATAAAACACAGCCAAACAGCCTAGTTGGAAACATGGGGAATAAAGGAAACAGGAAGAGAACACATGAAAACAAGGTTAAACAAACTAAAATAAAGCAGAATGAAAACCTAAGATTACTCCTCCCCTCCCAGAAGGCGCATCCTCGTGCCATAAACAGAAACTACACAAAAGTGGATGGAGAGGGAGAAACAGAAACCGAAAGTTTGGCGGAGAGGCAGGGGGAAGAGTCGATGGGGGAAAGGAGGAAGGCAGAGGGAATGACCAAGGAGCAGGCACTAGATGGAGGAGCCAGGGAGGAGACGACAGAGGGATGAGCCAGGAAGCAACCCAGAGCAGAGCCATTAGGATGAAGGGCCACGTGGAAGCGATGGAGGAAGGAGCCATGATGGAGCCAGCAGTCCGACTGACTGAGGTGGAACTATAAGTGGGAGAGACCAAGGTGGAGCCCAGGAGACTAAGAAGACCATAGAAGAGGATAGAGGATAGAGCCTGGGGGACTGTGGAAAATGCAGACGGAGACGCCCAGTGGAGCCAAAGGGGTGGAGGGTTAAGGGGTAACCGGAGACCCGGAAGTCTGAGGCAAAACCAGAATGACAATGGAACAAGGCAGAGCCAGAAGGACGTGGGAGCCCGGCGAAGCCAGAGGGATGGCGGAACATGGTGGAACTGATGGGTCAGAGAGCTGAGGTGGAGTCCGGGACTCGGAGGATCGAGGTGAAATTAGGGGATCGACACACCAGGGTGAAGCTGGAGAAATAAAAGCACAATGTGGATCCAAGTAGCTGGGTGGAGCAACTTAAGAAGGAACAGAGGGGTTGAAGGGAACCAGTGGAGGTGTGGCCGAGGTACTGAATGTGTTGTGAGAGGAGGAGGGAGTGTGAGACTGGTGGCGACAGAGGAGTCTTGAGGCTGGATGCGACCATCAGCGACAAAGGAGACTGGAGGCTGGGAGGGACCAGAAGCAATGAGGGAAACAGGAGACTGGGCAGAACCAGCGAGTCCATTCAATTAACTGAGCTCTTAGAGAGCAACTCCATGTCAAGGGTGGAGGAATAGGCGGGATCTAACTCCAAACAATTCATCCAAAACAATCTGTGTCTGCGGTAGGCTCTAGCTTTGTGTTTGCAGTGGGTGTGTTAAAGGGCTAGATGGGCTCTGGGTCCATGGCGGGCGTGGTCTCTGGCTCTGAGTCCGAGGAACCCATCACCACCGGTTGGGCAGACTCCAAACAGTTGAGGACGTACTCCCTCCAAGTCAGATCCCCATCTCCAGCAAATCCATCTACTGGATATTCTGCATGCCGACCCAAAAGATAGTCTTTTAGACTGACATCATTAAACTAGGAGAAATTAGCAAACTCACGAATAAGAGGAAGTCCCATGTGATGACGGCTGGTGAATGTCGCAGCTAGATCTATTTGTTGGATCGGTTATTCTGTCACGTTGTGGCAGGGAGTAGTTGAGACAGGATCTAGTAAGTGCAGCTTCTTCATTCAAGATAATAAACAGGACACAGAAATCAGGAGTAGTCAGGGGATAAAGCACAACAAAACAGCCTAGTGTAACTAAGACAATAACCGAAAAAGAACTGAAGAAACTAAGGGGAATAAATACACAAGGGTAACCAGATAATGAGCAACTCAACTAGAAAACGGTGATGAAAACAGTCAGCAACTACAGGAAAAGGAACAGAGCACATGAAAACAAGGTGAAACAAACTAAAAGTCCATAAAACAGAATGAAAACCTTGCATAAACAATTTAGCTTTGCAAGCAGCACACTGATGTTAATGCACTTCGGGATGCTCACAAGTTCAAATCCTGGCTTGTTGTTCTGTCCGATTCCTGTCTACTATGAATACTGTCCTGTCTAAATAAAAAAAAATGTATATATATATATATATATATATATATATATATATATATATTTGTTTGTTTATTTATTTAAAGAAGAATAAGATTCACCCCCAAATAAAATTTTAACAAAACTGTAAGTTTTATTGCAGAAGTGTTGACTAATGCTGATTAGTGTTGAATAGTTGTGTGATTTATACTGTGAAATTAATAAAAAGGATGTATTAAAAATTTGCATTTTCCAATTTAATATACATTGTAAATTGTCTTTGACCCTAAATTTATTTGTTTCAAATAAACTACTACAAACGACTACATTCTCAGTATCTACTAACATCCTGATCTAAACCTGAACTCTTATTTTATTTTATTGTGTTATTTTATCTTTAAACAAAACAAAATCCTGGAAGCTAACTCGCCAATGTTACCAATTACTGTCTCTGTAAAGAACTGTTGTATGACACATAGATTTTTATTTTTTTGTGATGATGTAATTTTCAATTCATAATCATTCAATTCTCCAGACAGGTGACAATTAATGATATCTGTAAAATGAGTTTAAATCAGTCTTTGCTTTGAGCGAACAAGGTTATTTATGGCTTTTTATTTGCAGCGCCCTAGCCCTTTCTGGCTTGCGAAAGTTTTGGCATTGAAAACGGCTTTGACTCGGTTCCATCAGTGAACAGGTTTCCAAGCTGTGAGTGTCAGCTGCAGATCACTGTGTCGCCCCTACTGCAATGTGAAATCGCCCAGGGAGCACCTGGCTCAAGCTGCCATAATACGGCAGCTATTTTTGACACCGCAACAGGCAGCAGCTAACTCAGGCTAAATATCCAAGGCAATGGGACATTCACACAATTGTATAATATGCCTGGCTCTCTATATGTATTCTATAAATGTGCACTGTTGTACTGTTCTCCAAAAGAGCCGTCATATATGTACATTTCAGATTTAGGAGAAGTGTGTTATTTCTCAGTAGCGTTACCAAAAAGAATTGCAAAATTAGTCAAACACACCGACTGCTCCTTCCCCTACCGCATCCCATTTACATTTCTTTCCAGTTATGAGGTATTCTTACCCCAAACGCCAGCCATTGGTTGAACAAGAAAATGTTTTGTCTATTTTAAAAAAGCCACAGTATTTCCACTTTTCAGGAAGTCTACCTCAAGAGTTTTTAAACTGGAATACAAGAATAAATAGTAACACTTTACATCAAGGTTTCCTTTGTAAGGGTTTATGAAGGTGACTAATAACTTATTTACATATTACATTATAAGTCGTTGATAAGCAGTTATAATTGCATGAATAAAAACAGTAACTCACATGTTATAAATGCTTAATTAATATATTTATTCATACTTCTTTCACGTAAAACCAAAAAACTGATTTATTTCATGATGCAGCAATAGCAGACTAATATAGTGAGACTGAATGATATTGTATTTTTCTCCTTAATATTGTCTCCTTAGACACTTTTCTTACTATGTTGCTTACCAAAAGCTACTCTGTATCTTACTCATGATACTCTTCAAATAGTGCATGATGCCTATCCACAGTAATGTATAAAATCTAATTTCTTGTTTATCAAGATGAAAGTATCAATCTGTATTGTGAACACGACCATAACTTGAGATAACAATGAAAAATGTAGTTCCAATATTAGTTACCTGCGAAACTTAATGTAGGGTAAACACCTGTGAACCATCTATTCATCAGTTATAAACATGAATAACATGTGAAAGTGAACCTTAATGTAAAGTGGACACCTTTGAACCATTTATTTATGAGTTATAAACGTTTGTAACATGTGCAAGTGAACCTTAAAGTGGACACACGTGAAGCATTTGTTTATTAATTATTAATGAACAAACAGAAAAGAGTGTTTTTTTTTCTAGCGTGGGTAGTGTTGATAAACTATATAAGTAAACAGAAATGTAAACTTTAAACAAAAAAGATTACAATTTTATTCTACAGCACATTGGAAAATTACTAAGCATGACTTCATATGAAAAGTGGCTTATCCAGGTAAACTCACATTAAACAATTCAGAGAAACAATCAAGTCTTCCACCAAACGATAATCAAGTATCACATCTATAAGGCAAAAACATTTGATAAATACAAGCTAAATAAAGACAATCTAAATATATATATATTGTTTCTAATTTAACAGTTTTGTAATCAATTACTGAATACACATTACAGAACATTTATATAGAAAGTTAGATAATGTCTTTCAACAGAACAATACAGAACTGTTAGCGGGAGCGCCAGTGTGGTTATTTGTATGGTACTAATACATTGAAGTAACACAACAATTACACATTACACTTGGAAAACATAGTCTGCAATGTCACCTCAGTTATCTTACCTGTCAAATCAGAAACACAATATGAGATCAAAATGTAACTTCAGAGCACGATGGAACAGTCCTAACAGCGTGACTTCTTCTCATGTAAAGTGGCTCCTGTCACATGCCAAAACACACATGCTTTAGTGATGTGAAGCTGAAAGAGTATAAAAAAGTATATCCTACTAATATTACTAATAAAAAAATAATGCATTGCATATTGTGCATATTTGTAACAGTTGTTTGTTTGTGAAAGGCAGTGAACTGAGGGAAAATACAGGAGAACATTCCATCCACATGAAGACGAAATCTGACAACCAAAGATAAAACTCAGGGCTATAAATACACAAGACTAAATGAGCAACAAAACAAGATAAGTTGAACCAAATCAGTCACTATAGAAACAAACAAGGACTTAGAAACCAAATAAAACAGGAACAAAACAAGGAAATGAACACAACTACAACAGAATACAGTCAAATCAAAACAAGATTCTCTAAGTAGATGAACACAAAACTAGAAGTGACAATATTATATTAATACACTGCACATTACATATTATAATGTGGAAGTTCCTGTAAATTATATGTTATCATTTCTGATCATTTGTAATGTGAGAATTTGTATCTTGTTTTGCATTGTTTGTTATACACTGATACATTTTGCAAAATAAAAAAAGATTCACATCACCAAAGCCTGTAGTTGGCGCTAGTGAGCATCCGTATAAAGCCACTTTTCATGAGAAGTCACGCTGTCAGGACTGTTCCAACGTTCTCTGAAGCAAATTTTTAATCTCACATCGTGTTTACTGATTTTTCGGGTAAGCTAACCGAGGTGACATTGCATATGTTGTCAAAAAATATGTTTTTTAAAGTGTTTATACTGTATGTGTAATCGCAGTGTTACTTCACTTCTCACTTCTTAAAGGCTGCCTATCTGTAATCTCATCTTCTATTGCTCACCTGACCAACTGCTCTATTTCCTCTGGGTCTGTCCCTCTATCATTAAAACTGCTGCTGCTATTTTGAAGAATTCAGTACTAGATTCTTCTGCTATGAATAATTTCAGACCTATATCCAATTTACCTTTCATTCTAAATTGCTAGAAAAAAGTTGTTCCCTCTCAGCTACAATCTCATCTTTCTGTTAACAATCTTCTTGATCCCTATCAATCTGGTTTTCAATCAGGCCATAGGACTGAAACTGCACTGGTAAACATTACCAATGACCTTCTCCTATCTTACTGTTTGCATGCTTGATTTAACAGCAGCTTTTGACATCACATACTTATCTCTCATCTTTCAGCTATAGGCATCATGGGCAGCGCTCTTTCTTGGTTTACATCCTATCTCACTAATAGACACTTATTCATTGCTGTCCATAACTTCAAAACTTCAAAACTTCCACCTGTTTTCTCTCTCAAGGTGTCCCTCAAAGCTCTGTTCTTGGACCTTTACTTTTGAATATTTACTTGGTCATATTGTCCATTGGCATGGTCTTAGCTATCATTTGTATGCTGATGACCTGCAAATTTACATCTCTGCTTCTGTTCTTTCTCTTGACTCATTAAATGCCTTTATTTCTGACATCAGAATTTGGTTACATAAAACTTTCTGAAATTGAATAATGATAAATCCAAGGTTATAGTATTTGGTCTGCCGTATCATAAAAAAAAAAAAAAAAAAAAAAAAAAAAAACACAACTGAATTGAAAAATGTCTCTAAATTGTTTACTGTGAGTAAGCCACTTTTCATGAGTAAAGAAAAGTCAGTAATGTTCCATCGTGCCGTAAAAGAAGTTTATTCTTTTTTTTTTTTTTTTCAAATTTAAAGTTGAACTGTACGGAGCCCCCGTAGAACTGATATAGTGCATCAACAATAAAATACATTTCACCAAATTCACCAGAAAAATACCATCTCTTCTGTATGTGTAATATTAATTAATAAATAAATAATTTGTGTGTCCACTTTACATTAAGGCTCACTTTCACAGGTTATTAATATTTATAATTCATAAATAAATGTTTCACATGTGTTAATTTTACATTAAGGTGCACCTTCACAGGTTATTCATGTTTAAAACTCATGACTAGATGGTTCACAGGTGTCCACCCTACACTGAGGTTCACTGGTAACTGATTTTGGAATATATACACTCACCTAAAGGATTATTAGGAACACGATACTAATACTGTGTTTGACCCCCTTTCGCCTTCAGAACTGCCTTAATTCTACGTGGCATTGATTCAACAAGGTGCTGAAAGCATTCTTTAGAAATGTTGGCCCATATTGATAGGATAGCATCTTGCAGTTGATGGAGATTTGTGGGATGCACATCCAGGGCACGAAGCTCCCGTTCCACCACATCCCAAAGATGCTCTATTGGGTTGAGATCTGGTGACTGTGGGGGCCATTTTAGTACAGTGAACTCATTGTCATGAAACCAATTTGAAATGATTCGAGCTTTGTGACATGGTGCATTATCCTGCTGGAAGTAGCCATCAGAGGATGGGTACATGGTGGTCATAAAGGGATGGACATGGTCAGAAACAATGCTCAGGTAGGCCGTGGCATTTAAACGATGCCCAATTGGCACTAAGGGGCCTAAAGTGTGCCAAGAAAACATCCCCCACACCATTACACCACCACCACCAGCCTGCACAGTGGTAACAAGGCATGATGGATCCATGTTCTCATTCTGTTTATGCCAAATTCTGACTCTACCATCTGAATGTCTCAACAGAAATCGAGACTCATCAGACCAGGCAACATTTTTACAGTCTTCAACTGTCCAATTTTGGTGAGCTCGTGCAAATTGTAGCCTCTTTTTCCTATTTGTAGTGGAGATGAGTGGTACCCGGTGGGGTCTTCTGCTGTTGTAGCCCATCCGCCTCAAGGTCGTGCGTGTTGTGGCTTCACAAATGCTTTGCTGCATACCTCGGTTGTAACAAGTGTTTATTTCAGTCAAAGTTGCTCTTCTATCAGCTTGAATCAGTCGGCCCATTCTCTTCTGACCTCTAGCATCAACAAGGCATTTTCGCCCACAGGACTGCCGCATACTGGATGTTTTTCCCTTTTCACACCATTCTTTGTAAACCCTAGAAATGGTTGTGCGTGAAAATCCCAGTAACTGAGCAGATTGTGAAATACTCAGACTGGCCCGTCTGGCACCAACAACCATGCCACGCTCAAAATTGCTTAAATCACCTTTCTTTCCCATTCTGACATTCAGTTTGGAGTTCATGAGATTGTCTTGACCAGGACCACACCCCTAAATGCATTGAAGCAACTGCCATGTGATTGGTTGATTAGATAATTGCATTAATGAGAAATTGAACAGGTGTTCCTAATAATCCTTTAGGTGAGTGTATATATACAGGTGCTGGTCATATATTCCTTCATTTCCCAGCAGGATTTGCACCGGCCCACACTGCCAAAAGAACCAAAACCTGTTTCAATGACCATGGTATCACTGTGTAATTACTGTGTGATTTCATGTAATATTCTAATTTTCTGAGATTTTGATTTTGTGGTTTTCACAAGCTGTAAGCCATAATCATCAAAATTATAACAAATAAAGGCTTGAGATATCTCACTTTGCATGTAATGAGTCTATATAATATACAAGTTTCACTTTTTTAACGGAATTACTGAAATAAATCAACTTTTTGATGATATTCTAATTATATGACCAGCACCTGTATATATATATATATATATATATATATATATATATATATATATATATGCCGTATACCCTTCTTTCTTTTATGGACCAAAAAAGAATAAAAAAAAAAAAAATTCCCACTCACGCTTGTCCATATAACGACCAGCATTAAGCTTTTTAAAAATAATGATCCCATGTGACGTGTGCTATATACTCCAAGTGTTTTGGGGGTATATGATATGAAATTTAATGTTTTATGTAACAAAAATCCAGACCTTGGCCGTTGGTCTTCAGTGCATGGCTACATGACGTGTGCGTTTGTGTGACTCTGTTGCAGAAATATGAAATAAGACTAAAATGAGACACTTAGCAGAAATATCCTAAGCCAATTCAATGTAAAATGCTATTTGTAGGTTGATCCCCAGCCTAAAAGTGTGAACAGTGTGACTCTGTGCTATCAAAACATTTAAGGCATACCAACCAGGACAGCATAGACAGATTGGCTCAACCAATGGGGTGTGTTTGTGGCAAGTCTACAGGTTGTCCTATTAATGGCAGACAGGGGAGTATTCAGGAAGCCTGTTGAAAAAAGCCAATATCTTGCAATAGTACAGCTAGCACTGTTGTACAGTACACTTGTATGGGACACTTCTGTCATGAGCTAACTATATTAGGGTTAAATATTCTTGTCTAGAGCTTTAACACTGCATAGAAGCCAATATAATCTGCTGTTGAGCTGATCAAGGTTAAGTGAACTTAAGCACTTCTACAATTCTGAATGTGTACCAAACAAAACTGAGCCACATACTTTGTCATCATGCCTGTGACATCAATGACATGAAATGGAAATCTGACTGTGACTTCACATGTCAATTTACTCACTCAGGGCAGGCGTACTGAGCCATTGTGTCTACCCCTACAGCGATCAAGACACAGAGGATAGATCCCCTCGCTTTGAGTCTGGCATGCATTTGCTTGGATGTTTTGCTACATTGAACTGATTATATAATCTGCAACAGCTAGGGCTAGGGGCTAGGGAGACCACTGGCTGTCTCCTTTCGTCTAGTGTGCTTGTTATCAGCTAAAACGAGAGTGAGCCATGAAAGGCAGAGAGAAGAGAGGGTGGAATGAATGGAGAAACAAAGATGTAGATAAGAATTACCGAAACAACTTCTCCATCACTTCTGGCCGCTGCTGTGGCCGCAGCACAGGCCATGTTGGCCCGCCGAAGTTCCTTATTGGCCTGCAAGGTGGAGAAATAGTTGACAGCAGCAAACTCGATCAGGGCAGAAAAGACAAATGCGAAGCAGACAGCGATGAACCAGTCCATGGCGGTGGCATAGGAGACCTTTGGTAACGAATGGCGGGCGCTAATGCTCAGCGTGGTCATGGTTAGCACTGTGGTGATGCCTGTCGAGAGTACATGAAAATCCCCCCCCAAAAAACAGACAAACAAAAAAAATTGTTAGCTTGATAAGGATCTCTGTTTTGTTTTCAGTTTCCAGATTAAGTTTTGCTAAACAGCATCAGCTCAACCTAATCCTAAACAGTAGTAAAAACAGTGATTTAATGAATAGCTCATTCAAAAAAAAAAATCTTCATTATTTACTGCAATCTGAGCTGTGAAATTTTATTTGGAAAAATGTAAAAACATGAACATTTTCTAGAAGCATTTTATGTAAACACTTTTCATTTGGCTAATGATACAGTCAAAAGCAAAACAAATGTAAGGGCATATACTTGAAGTATTTATTCCATATGGATGTTTAAGTGTTACTATCATTTAAAGAAGGGCCAATTGGTCATTCACAGTTTGTAAAACCAAAACACACCAGACATGATTTTTGGACAGGGGTTATCATGGTAGCTTGTTTCCACCACAGTTTAAAAGATAATTATCTCATAATTGCAAGTTTACATCTCGCCATTCTGAGATATAAAGTCGCAATTGCATGATATAAAGTCACAATTGCGTGTTATAAAATCAGAATTGCGCAATAAAGTCGCAATTCTGACTTTATAACACGCATTTGCGAGTTTCTATCTCGCAATTCTGACATATTTTCGCAGAATTGTGAGATATAAACTCACAATTGCGAGTTATAATGTCCAATTCTAAGAAAAAAAAAAAAGACAGACTTTGTTTCTCAGAATTGCGAGTTTATATCTCAAAATTCTTACTTTATATGCGTATTGTAAAGTCAGAATTGTGAAATATAAACATGCAATTCTGAGAAAAAAAGTTGACTTTATAACACACAATTGTGACTTTATATCACGCAATTCAAAGATAAAATTCAGAATTGCGAGATAAAAAGTCGCAATTACCTTTTTTTTTTTATCTGTGGCGGAAACAAGCTTCCATATTATCATGATATCATTCTTAGAAAAAAACCCTGTTAATTAAAGCAAAATCCATAAAATTATCCCATTATGGGAACCCCTAAAAGGTTCTAAGCACCTGACTGAACCCTTTAAAGTTCTATGTACAACCTTTTCTTGTAGTTACAAAAATCTTGTTATAAGAATGTTGCAAACATCATGGTTTTATGACAGACCACAATGTTGTTGGAGCGTATGTAAAGCATGGATCCATTACTGGATTTTAACTATGCTGAAATGAGTATGAAATCTGCAGTACAAAAGTGGTTTCATATGTTGTAATGTTCCTGTGATTTAACAACGCTTTGAGTCCAACATGAGAAATGCCATGGTTTCGTGTATTTAGCTATGTCTACAATAATCCGTCTACACTGAGACAGTAGGTAATTGAAATTGTTGAATGTTTAATCACGTATTGTACCCATAGATATCTGTGTTTACTTGCACAGTGTTGTGCCAGAAAAAGCATGAGAACTTGATTATGTCTGGTCTATGTATCATCTTAGTGAGTTTTATACATTTTACGCATGCACAGTGAGATGAATTAAGCATTTTCTGACATTTCAGAGTGGACAAGGAACTTGAAAATGCTAAAAATGCTAGTATGGACGAAGAGCATTTTCCTATGTTTCAGGTCTTGTCCTTTAACCAACATAAAGGGGCTGATGGGAAAACAAGGGGGTGGGGAGAAGTATACTGTTATTTCATAATGGCTCATAGAGACCCATGGTCTGCTGGTGCGTGCTGGCTCTATTGAATAGGTCATTTACTCAGAGCTCTGCATGAACTCCCATGGAATAGCTCCAGGATAAGTAACCATTAGTTCAGTAAGGACTGAAAAGCCTTTCAGATTCAAAGTGATTTGTCTAAAAGATGACAGATAACACTATTTAACAAGCTTTGCAATGTTTTATTTTACATCTGAGCATTAGTTTGAAAAGTGTTGTTTCATTTAATAAAATATGGTAACCCAAAAGCAAGGGATTTTTATTTTATGAGTAAAGAACGGCCTTTCTATATTTCTATATATTGTTTACAAG
Organism: Squalius cephalus; assembly: GCF_949319135.1. Classification (NCBI taxonomy): domain Eukaryota; kingdom Metazoa; phylum Chordata; class Actinopteri; order Cypriniformes; family Leuciscidae; genus Squalius; species Squalius cephalus. Next base: position 32,549,210 of record NC_137138.1, read on the forward strand.
TAAACAACTTAAAATGTATAATGAGCACATCTTCATGATTTTTTTAACATTTGCTTTAGGAAAATTGCATTCTATGTATACTTAAAGCCATCAATGATGCATTTATAGAGGTTAGTAACTGTATTATCATTCACAATAAGTATTTATAAGAACACAACACTATTCACTTATTTGACAGAAATGAATCAGAATTACTAAAATGTCATTGTAACTATAATATAATAACAATATAGAAATGCAGGTTGCATCTTTATAAATAAATTCATGGAACAACTGACTAATTAATACTTATAAATCATGGTATAATGGATTATGAGCATGCACATTAAAAAAGGAAATTCATTACTAAATAATACAAGTAATATAAATTAACAATAACTGTTCTCATAATCCATTATAGGTCTCAATGGGTCTTTATAAATATATTTATAGAATAGCAATACTATTCTACAAATAAGTATAAATGGAGCTATAATTAATTATGTTTTTGATGTTGTTAAGATTATTGCAAAAATACTAATGTAGTATATTAGTAAAATCAACATCATGATATTAGTACTGTCAATCCAATTGTCATACAGTCTAGTGCAATAAGTCTAGTCCAAAACCAACAACAACACAACAGTGCACCAGTTATCCACATAGCTGGCTAGATTACAGATTTCTTTCAACAACTCAACTGCTATTAATTTAATTACACTGTAAAAACATAGTATCCACTCAACCGAATCTCTGCCGAACATCATGCTCACCACCAATGGGATGCAACCTCTATTCTTCGAGCCTCAGCCCCTGCCTCAAGAGTAAATCCGCCCCCAGGTTCAGATGTCCTAGGACATGAATCGCCCTGATGAACAAAGCCTGCCCAGGGGCCGAGAGTCCAACCCTCCCTGACGATTCAGGTAAGATACCACTAATGTATTGTCTGTCCTGACCAACACATGACAGCCATATAGACCTTATGCGCCAGAGAAACGAGGGCGCCGCCATCTTTAGAATATTGTCTTTGAACTTTATTAATATTTATATGGCATTGCTGTCCAGGAGTAATTAGCTTTTGAAGTGGATTTAATTAATTTAAAGTTAACGAAAGTTATCATGAGGACTGTAATGTTTAAAGCAGATGTCATAACAAATGTCAGTAGACCGGGAAGATTTTAAAACGAGCCGTTCATTCATAAATACGCAAGATCACTGTGGAAATACAGACCGGAAGTCAAAAGACAAGGAGCACAGCACTGAAAAGGGGCGGGGCTACATAAGGTCTATAGGTAGAGAAGGGATCTCCTGAGAGCCAGGCATAACGCTAGCATCTCTAGACAATTTATGTGCCAATCAATATGAGTGCACTTCTAAACCTCCAGCAGGCCCATGAGACGATTGTGTTCTGCCTGTGTCTTATGCTATTATAGACTCTTTGCTCTCTATGGTTGGCGTGTGCTGAGTGTGACGTTTGGCGAGGACCCTACTGGGGCTGGTTGCTGACGGTTGATCCTGCAGGTCAAGGTGCAGTCGGAGATCGGCTTGCACCTCTGGTGAGATGTTCGACAGCATAGCAGCTTCTGACGAATGTTTCTCGCTGGGTTCTGCAAACTGTCCAGGAGTGAGTTTCCCAAAAGCAACTATGGTCGGAAGTTCTGTCGTTACCAATAGAGTTCAATGGAATTTACGACCATAGTTACCTAAGAGTGCTTTAGGGAAACATTGGTTGCACCATCCAGTTTCAGCATGGTCCGCCTTATTTCATTGTCTGCACTTCTCCAGTGAATAATCAAGGACACAGAGCCACAAACTTGCAAACACTCATTGCATTCACCAAGAGGAGGACACTGAACAAAATTATAAACGCAACACTTTTGTTTTTGCCCCAATTTTTCATGAGCTGAACTCAAAGATCTAAGACTTTTCTTTGTACACAAAAGGCCTATTTCTCTCAAATATCCCCACACCCCAATACAGTAAAACTGCACATTTTAGAGTGGTCTTTTATTGTGGCCAGCCTAAGGCACACCTGTGCAATAATCATGCTGTCTAATCAGCATCTTGATATGCCACACCTGTGAGGTGGATGGATTATCTCGGCAAAGGAGAAGTGCTCACTAACACAGATTTAGACAGATTTGTGAACAATATTTGAGAGAAATAGACCTTTTGTTTACATAGAAAAAGTCTTAGATCTTTGAGTTCAGCTGTTAAAATTTAGTCTATTCCTGAGATGAAAAATTTTCAGCATCATTACTCCAGTCTTTAGTGTTACATGACACATGATCCTTCAGAAATCATTCTAATATGCTGATTTGGTGCTCGGGTAACATTTTGTATTATTGCTATCAATGTTGAAAACAGTTTTTTTGCTGCTTAATATTTTTGTGGAAATGGTGATACTTTTTTCAGTATTCTTTGATGAATAGAAAGATTTTATTAAATGAAAATCTTTTGTAACATTATAAATGCCTTCACTGTTACTTTTGATCAATTTAATGCATCCTAGATGAATAAAAGTATTATTTTGGAATTTCCACAAATAAATAAATAAGAAAAAAAAAAGGTAGAGGCATGTATTTCCAATGAGTCTGGGTTGCAACTTTTATTATTCTCTATCAAGAGCATGATGGCATGCCAAGTCATATGCTGTCACTTTACTTTCTATTTGCTATGATTATGTTTAAAAAGTCAATGTCACGCTCGCTACCATCAATAAAGGACAATCTTACAGACATCTCTCATCTGTAAAACAATCTTTACTTTTTGCATTTTCACCACACTTTACCCCACCTTCTCAAAACAGGTTACTTTAAAGCCAAAGGTGTTGCTGATAAAATCTGCCGTACTAGCCACATCAGGACTAGCTTGCTGTGTTTTTGTCGGGCTGATGTGGGTGATCTATAGGGCAGCTCATGGTCGATTGGTTGAGCAGATAGAAATCAGATATGTTTTGTCAATTCGAGAGAGAGAGAGAGAGAGAGAGAGAGAGAGAGAGAGAGAGAGAGAGAGAGAGAGAGAGAGAGAGAGAGAGAGAGAGAGCGAGAGAGACAGAGAGAGAGAGAGAGAGAGAGAGAGAGAGAGAGAGAGAGAGAGAGAGAGAGAGAGTATCTGCTATGAGGACAGCCCAGTATGATTTCTTACAGAAGGAACAATTAAACTTTTAAACTTTATGTTTAAAAGCAATGTACTTAAATAGGTCAATTGACTAACTCCGAACTCATAACTTATACTCATAACTACTGTATTAAATATCACACATAGCTTCATTTACAACTTCATGGCCCTACCAAATTGATATTTTCCACAAATAAATATAATTTAAGCTTTTATATTCACAATCTTATTAAAAATATCATTGAATGTTCAACTTCAGTTTCAAATCAAAGTTTGATATTTAGACAGAGCTTTTGTACACGAGAACACGTTTAACGTGTCCTGAGCATGAATAGAAATGTAGTGGAGAAAGAGAAAGAAAGCAAAGGAACAAAAACTAATTGCCTTAGGGGCAAAATAATGCTTTTAATGGCAAAAAGCTGGTACAAATGAACCTCAGTCAATTACATCTCTGAACCAAATGCTTTGGGTTATTTCAGCTCTTAGTGGTAAAAGATTGAGATGTAGAGCAACTACAATAGAAATGGACAGTGAGTGCCTCTACCTATTCATCTCTACTCTCTACAGCAAGTCATTTGTCAGAAACTCTCACTCCTTTTCGTTTTTACACTGTTTTAAGTTTTCTGTCACATCTATTTTCACAGGCATAACACTCTCACCTCAGAACTGAGAAACATGCTGTAGGTTACTCACTTCTCCACATGAGCCGATGTTTGCTTGTAATCTACTGACATGGTGTAATTAACACCTCACTCAGAGCAAGCCATTTTTATACTGAAGTTGTGACTTTATCAGCAAAAGAAGAACATATCCCAATTATAGGCAACTAAAGCTGAAATGCACCTGGCAACTTCACTGACTGATAGGCAAATCATCTTTAATATCTCAATGTATACGTTTCTGGTGTCCCTACCAAGACACATTTTGGCACTGAAAATTCAAAAGCTGATGTGTTCATAAAGAGAAAAACTTCAGTTATAGACTGATACACTCTGAATTGCCAAACAACTCTAATAACCCCAGTGAAACACAAGTGGGAGACCACAAAGACAGGTGCTTCATTCTTAAATAACACAATTAATCAGCTGAAAAAGCAATGAGGAAAAAGAAAAAGTTAATACATTTTAAGACTACTTCATAAAGACCTAGAACATTTTGGGGCACTTGACTCGCCTGTACTTTCCTTTGTTTTTCTAACCCATTCTAGCAGACATAATTGAGTGCCTTATATCATTTTAAACAGGATAACTTGAAGTTTCAATCTAGCTCATTTAAAGTCCCAATTGTACATTTATTTTGTCTGAGAATTGATGAATTTACCAGAATTAAGAAAAACTCCAGCAAAATGTTGTTGTTGTTTATTATTATTATTTTATTATTATTATTATTACTATGTGAACTCAAACAGAACCTCCTGAGGTTTGGATTTTTTTTTTTTTGTTTCTTAGAAAGTTGTACTTAGATTTTCCAGACTTCCAGATCAATTTCTGTCTACATGTAAACATCCTTAAGCAAGTTATATACATTTATTACAACATTATATATATATATATATATTTAACTTTTTTTTTTTTTTGTCACATCTATATATATATATATATATATATATATATATATATATATATATAGATGTGACCAAAAAAAAAAAAGGTTCAGGAAGTAGTCAATAGAAACATTGTTATATAATAACAGAACAATGAATCAAAAGTATTCTCTTGCAAATCTGTTATTTTGTGTTTGTTTTCATGCATACAAATATGCACACACAAAACTACTTTCACTTTGCGTTTGTTTAAATTTCCAAAGAAACATGCTAATAATTGGTGATTGAAAAGACCAAAACCTATGTTTATTGTTTGAGTAGATGATAGTTTCAACAGTTTACACAACTGAAAACTTGAGTAATCTTCACATGTATGTTTCTATTTTATAAATGAAAAAGAGAGCAAACAGAGGAAGGCAGGGAAGAGGATCTTAAAATGTTTGCTCTTTATACTGCACCACCACAGAACAAGGGCCAAGGCACGTTAAGTGATTTAGGACCATTGCCAACAGCTGCCAAGAAGAGTGCATTAAGATAATGAAGCAGAAATGAGATCTACATAAAAAAATAAAATGTGCACATCAAGTGCCTAGCAAATTCATCTGGATTATTTTTGTGGTAACACATTAGTATGGGGAACACATATTCACAAACTACAACTTTTGTCTCAATAAACCCCTAATTCACTGCTTATTAATACTTAGTACTGTAGTTGTGTAGCATTTAAGTTTAGGTATTGGGTAGGATTAAGAGATGTAGAATATGGTCATGCAGAAAGCATTAATATGTGCTTTATAAGTACTAATAAACAGCCAATATACAAGTAATATGCATGCTAATAAGCAATTAGTTAGAAGTGCGAATTTGACCCTTAAATAAAGTGTTACCCTTTTGTTTATAAAGAAACCCTTGTTATGACAATTACGATTTTCACTTTAAATTGTGCTGTAACTTTTCAGTGTAGAATAATTTGTTTTGTATCTGGTGTGCTTAAAATTCAAACACTGGCAAAACTGTTCCAAAACTGAGTGAGCTGCTTTTTCCTCTATTGCCTATAGGCTGCTGCCTTTTAAAACAGCATCATACCTTAAATGAAGCTTCATGTGACTGATTTGGAACACTCTAAATGGGCAGCAACTCAGAGTGCTACTTCTGTAAAGCATTCAAGTGACTCAACACACAGTCAATTAGGGGCCAAGAACCAAAAGTCCGCAGGCACCCATTGTAATCGCCAGTGTTCTTATTGTTCTTATTCTTTTTCAACCATGGAATCCGTCAAATCCAGCCCATAGAACCACTTGAGGGAAAGTTTGGAAATTTGGCACACGGATAGGAGCAAATTTGGAGTCTCTACCTCAATCCCTCTAGCTCCACCAACTGTCCAAGTTTACACTCACATTTATGCTAATAACTTTTAAACCATAATGACTAGAATTTTTCCCTCAGATTCCTTGGCTCAAGACAGTTTGATTACACCATATGACATAATTTCTCATCATTAGTCAAATAGTTTAGTTTCTCGTCGTTCTCAAATAACGGCAAAATGATAGTGAGGCTGTATCTCAGCAAAGCTTTAGCATATTCAGACCAATCTTGGTTTGTGTTATGACAACCGTGACCTGAGGAGACCCACATTTTGGCGCAGTGCCAGCTAGTGGTCAGGAGATATGAAAAATAGCTCTTTTTTGCTTATAACTTCTGAACAGTTTGGCCAAAAATCTTAAGGTCTCGTTTGACTAAGTTTCAGCATGCCAAGTCAAACGATACATCGTTTTTCCATATAGGCCATTTTGGACGTTGGCTGTTTTGCATTTCTTTGAAAACCTACTTTTCCAAACCATTGGTCCGATTTTCACCAAACTTAATTTAGATCATCTTCAGACCATGCCAGCAAAAAGTTATAGATTTTGTGTTGATAGACAAAACCGTTATCGTTTTACATATTAACTTTTTACATATCAAAAGTTTGATGGCATGATGCCAAACTGTATCTGAGGCTGTATCTCAAGTTTTTGCTGGATTGACACCAAACTTTGTGTATGCCATTGTCAACCCCACTACCTCCACAAATTGGTCAAAAGTTAGAAGCAATAAAATCACATTACAAGTGATTTTATTTATAATTTTTTTCTAAAATCATCTACAATCATCTAAAATAATCTGACCCCTTAATCGCTACTAGCAGCTATATTTTAAAATGAGTCAAACATTAACAATGAACATAGAATAAATAGCACACACAAAAGGTAAAATAGTCTAAATGGTCTATAGTCTGTTTAATGAATACTTTTCAGCACTGAATTAATTATTATTATTAATAAATATATCACTTTTTACACTGTTTGGATTTAGTATTATCATACTGGTGCTTGCGCAGTGAGCCCAACAGACAAACAGTTTGTGAGGAAGCAAAAAAACAGATGCTTACCAAACACAGTTCTGGCAGGTACTGACTCTTTGTCAATCCAGAATGAGACCTGTGCTAGGATCACAGTCATAATGCAAGGGATGTATGTCTGGATCAAGAAGAAACCCATTTTCCTTTGCAGGTGGAAGTACACCGTCATGACTATGTATTCACCTACAACAGATGGACATAAAACATTAGTGGAACAGGCAATCCTAAACAAGTGTTCAAGAAACTGTACATTCCGTAGAAATACAAAAAAGACGAATAGAAAATCCTGTTTAACAAATGTCACATTCAACACAGATGTTTAAGATTTATTTAAATCAGGACAAAGAACATTTAGTTTTTCAACTGAAAAAAATATGTTGGCAAGAGGTTGGTATTAAGAAAGCTCTCGGCATTCGTGCTCAGCAAACCAGAAAACAGCAGTCATTTGTCACTAAATCAAACGACCCAAAGATCATACCTGTGTTTGACTTCAACCTCTCACTAGACACTGTCTGTCCAATGAGATCATACTGTAGTAGACTGGAACTCTCTTGAGGAACTTCCACTGAAAATAATGGTCCTTTCTTCCATGTGTAAACAATCTCACTCATTGGATAGGCATCTATATTATAGGCACAAATCAAAACTAAAGTCAGTCATACCAGTAAAACCATTCAAAGGGAATATGTGCCATTTTAATATACATACAGCTGCCAAATTTCAAAGGGCATGAATGTCCATCCATTGGGAAATTTATCAATCGCATGGGGCACTCTGCATTGATGGTTAACCTGAAAACAAGAAACGTTTTACATTTAATATGTGTGAAATAACAGATGACCTTGTTAAACCCTATATACAGTGGTATTCAAAAGTCTGAGTTCATATAGGAAAATCCTTTGTATACAATACATTTATTTACTTTATCGGCATAAACGAATAAGAATACATTGTATTACAGTTTTTTTCCCAAATAATTAACCAGTACATGGTATATACTGTAATATAATCCACTGTTGTTGTTTAATAACAAAATGTTGTGGACTGGTAAAAGAATGTGTTATTACATTTCTACAGCAATTTTAAAGAGCAAGTGTGCAGTCCATCTTTGACTTGGAGAGCAAATGTTCTGGCACGCAGGTTACCTCATGGTGTACAGAATAGTTCCGTTCTGCATGATGCGGAACAGCTTGTTGGGAGTGGTCATGTTGTGCGAAATAGAACGTTTGCCATTTCGGAAGAAAGTGTCCGGTGTCCAGATATTGCTGACCATTAGGTTGTTGAGACGCAGAATCTCAATGGGGCCCTCAAATTTCAGCCGGTCATCAATCCATGTTTGCCGAAAAAACACATCCATTGTGTATTCCTAAGAAATTATTATTCTTTTTAGAGTATATTTTTAGATATTCACATGTGTTTTCCATGACTGCAGTTTTAAATCAACAGAAATCTAAACTGTCATGTGCAGAGCATGTGATTTTTTTATATATTATATATATATATAAACAGCAGCCCACAATACATTTGTATGAGTGAACACATCAGGATAGTGTCATCGGGTATGTACACGAATCAGGCTGGTATACATTCACCATCAGGAATGGTATTTTTATCTTTTTTTCCCCACTAATCTTGGCAGAGATTTATCTTTACTGTCTTTCGGATTGTCACAGTGCATCACATGGCAAGCGTGGTGGCTTTGGACACTGTAGGAAAATAGCGTAGTGTGTAACAGTGGAAAGAAAGCTGAGCCGGGACCCTCAGTGTCAGGGATTGTCATCCAGATTAAAATCCCTAAGCTTCTATAATGACATCCTGCCCAAATGTCAGAATAATGAAGCCAGGCCAACATGAATAGAGGCAGTGGACATAGAAAACATGCAATTACAGATGATTTAGGTTTGTATGCATGATTGCATGTATCATATATAATTGTTTTTAATCACATACCATTTCCACATCAGAAACAGGACCAAAGCTGGTGACAAATATGTCCGTTTTAACCTCTGTGACAGGACCTACAGTTTTTCAAATATAAATAAGTAATAGAAATAAAGAAAAGAAAGAAAAGAAAGAAAGCAAGAAAGCAAGACAGAAAGAAAGAAAGAAAGAAAGAAAGAAAGAAAGATGCGCCTTAGTTCACTCATTACAAATATTTTAAACATAATGACCTTATAAAGCAGTAAGGCAGTTTCTGATGATGAACTTGAGGAAGTCTGGCATGCAAAGTCCAGAATAATTTACAGAGAAAATTAAAGTAAATGTTTTTAATAAACTACATTAAGTAACACTTTAATATGTTAAGTAATTCCTGTAGTTGCTTACCTCCAAAACCAGGTCGGAGTCTGTTGTCATATCCATCTAACAACCTATCCAAAATGCGCGTAATGTTATCCAAATAAATCCTTGTCTCAGTCGGTGGATTTGCCAACACCTGCCCAACACTGTAAACATTTTCATACATGAATAAGCAAAGCAGAAAAATAAACATGTGTGAAGTCAGATAAAAACACTTTGCTACTTACCAAGACAGGAAAAAACATGTGCGTATCCAAGCCATGCTTTACGCGCACTCTCTATCCAAGTGTCCCCTTGTCAACTGGTGTTAGTTGCACATCCCATAATTTATGTGTGCAAAAGGAGCCGGTGTGGTTGCGAGGCTTGTGTGCGTATCCTGAAGCTTTTATGCGTGAAGTCTTACTGGAGTTCCTCAGTGGAGTTCCTCTTCTGACTCACTCTGATGGAAAACTAAAGTGCTTTTAAAGAGGCAGAGAGATGTAACCAAAGGACATTGACAAAGATCGAATAAAGCATTATGAGGGATTAGAAGAGAAAGACTGCTGAAATGTTCTACTGTTTGAATTCACATGATGATTGCTGTGCTTTTTTTCTCAGATTACAAACTTGATCATTAGTTAATGTACATTCAAATACTAAAAATGTCATGAAACTTTACTTAATATATTCACATGTATAATTAAATTCGCCACTACTGATCTTTTAAGCATCATATAATATTTGCCAATTACTTATTAATGAAGGTTGTTTTAAAGTGTTGCCAAAATAATGTTGTGTTTGCTTACTGAAACATATATATTTATTTCAATGATAAATACTACATTTTAGAGGTTTCCTCTTATGTAATATCCAAACATTATAAAATAGCCTTTAAGTTAAATTTTATCAGTTGTTGTGAAAAATTTCACTTGTTTATATTTCATGGCTATCTTGCTTACTGTCAGGATGAGAAAGTATAATATTAAGTAGAAAGATGTTGTTGTTATTGGTTTTTGTTGAAATATGGATGTTTTTATGAACTATGTATTTATTTATTTTTGTTTTGTGATTATTCAATACAAAATCTCTGATGCAATAAAATGTCATGCTCAGCTATATCATCGGCTGTCATGAAATGGTGATAAAATGGCTCTTTCTATGCTGATACAGCCTTTTTCACACTCAGAATTGATGGGATCACATCTGCCCCATGATAGCTCTTTCCACAGGAGCTTATTCAAATGATGCTGTTCGAATCTGCTGGCATAACCTGCACCACTCACATTGAAACAACTCTGAGCCATTATCCTAATCCACAGTCATGAGGTTTTAATGCATAGAGTCATCATCCACCATTGGATTTCTCTTCCATTTTATGACCATTCAATGTGCATCAGTGAATGACATGGTGACATGTGATCAGCAGGATTTAAAATTCTGCCACAGTTTCATCAAAGACCTTGGATTAGTGAAGTTGCCATTAGGTTACTTCTTCCAGTTGCTGTCCACTCTCAATAATTTCATGAAATAAGGTCAGTTGGATCTATACCAAAACCCAGATATGAGAATCATAGAGCTTTCAGGAAATATAATAATGGCTGAGGATGTTTTTGATATGACTGTTGAACAATGAGATTGAATGTGAAATACCAACAGAGTCAGGCCTGTTGACTACTGAAGCATAGCAAGAACTGGGAGGCAAAACCCAAGCAGAGCGGGTCACTGGATAATAATAATAATAATACATAAGTCTTATATAGCGCTTTCCAAGGAACTCAAAGACGCTTTACAAATGAAACAAACAAACAAAGATGAGAGTGCTATTATAGATTGTAGGCGAGCTGAAACAGGTGAGTTTTGAGCAGTTTTTTGTAGGTGGTCAGTGAGTCCGAGTTTCTAATGTGGATGGGGAGTGAATTCCAAAGGGTGGGGGCAGCGATGGTGAAGGCTCGGTCCCCCAAAGTTCGGTGCGTTGATTTGGTGATGGGTTTGAGAAGGTTTAAATCGGCAGAGCGGAGGCGTCGGGAGGGGCGGTGGTGCTGTAGGAGGTCTGTGAGGTATGGAGGGGCCAAGTTATTGAGGGCTTTGTAGGTGATGAGCAGAACTTTGTAATGGATGCGCTGTTGTACAGGGAGCCAGTGAAGCTGTTGAAGGACGGGGGTGATGTGGTCTCTGGAGCGGGTGTGGGTGAGGAGGCGGGCAGCGGAGTTTTGAACATATTACAGTTTTTGTAAATCAGAGGAAGGGAGACCATACAGGAGGCTATTGCAGTAGTCGAGTCTTGATGTAATAAATGCATGGATGAAAGTTTCAGCAGCAGATGTGGAGAGGGTGGGGCGTAGGCGAGCAATGTTACGTAGGTGGAAAAAGGCAGTTTTGGTGATATGACGGATATGGGGCTTAAATGTGAGTGTGGGGTCAAAAATGAAACCAAGATTTCGGATCTGGGGAAAGGTGGTAACTGTATGGCCATCGACGGAGAGAGTGAAGTCTTGGGAGGAGGGGAGGAGTGATTTGGGACCAATGACGATGATTTCTGATTTATTGCAGTTGAGTTTAAGGAAGTTGGCGTTCATCCAGGATTTTATTGCAGAGAGGCAGTTTGTGATGGTTAATACTGTGGCGGGAGTGATGGATCTGGTGCTGAGGTATAGTTGTGTGTCGTCTGCATAACTGTGGAATTTTAGTCCGTGATTATGAATGATAAGTCCAAGGGGAAGCATATACAGGATAAACAGAAGGGGACCTAGCACCGAGCCTTAAGGGACTCCTTGATTGACAGGTATGGTGTGAGACGTACAGTTGTTGATGGATGTGAATTGAGATCTGTTGGTGAGGTAGGAGGTGAACCAGGAGAGAGCTGAGCCAGAGATGCCAAGATGTTGTAGGCATTGTAGAAGGATGGAGTGGTCAATGGTGTCGAAGTTGGCAGAGAGGTCAAGTAGGAGGAGAATGGAGAGGGAACCAGAGTCAGAGGCGAGCAGGAGGTCATTTGTTACTTTGAGTAGTGCAGTTTCAGTAGAGTGATGAGTGCGGAATCCAGACTGAAAGGTTTCGTAGAGCTGATTGGAGAGGAGGGGATGTTTTAGTTGACAGGCGACCGAGCGTTCCAGGATTTTAGACAGGTAAGGTAGGTTGGAGATGGGGCGGAAGTTGTTGGGGTTGTCAGGATCCAGGCCTGTTTTTTTTTTAAGTATTGGTGTGATGGCGGCAACTTTGAGGGAAGAGGGAACTGTTCCAGAGGTGAGAGAGGAGTTGATGATGACCATGATGAGTGGGCTGAGGCAGGGGAGGCAGAGCTTGACCAGTGCAGATGGAATGGGGTCCAGTGGGCAGGTTGTGAGGTGGATTTTGTTGAAATGGTTAGTGAGATCGGTTTCTGTAATGACTGATAGGGCGGGGAGAGTGGTGTGAAATGGAAGGGATGAGTCAGGTTGAGGGTCTGTGCTGGGAGAGATGTTCACAGAGAGTTCTTGGTGAATGCTGTCAATTTTGTATTTAAAGAAGTCGATGAAATTATTGCATTTGTCCATGGTGAATAAGTGAGTGATATTGTCAATGGGTTTGAGTAGTTTATTAACTGTGGCAAACAGAGTCTGGGGGTTGGAGGATCCAGAGTGAATGATACCAGAATAAAAAGCTGTGTGGGCTGATGTGAGCGCTGATCTATAATGATGGCTGTGATCCTTGTAGGCTTGTAGGTGTACAGTGAGTCCAGTTTTCTTATGTAGGCATTCCAGTTGTCTGCGTTCTTTTTTGAGTTTGTGCAGTTCAGGGGTGAACCAGGGAGCAGAGCGGGAGAATGTAACTGTTGCAGTTTTAACTGGTGCGAGAGTATTGAGGCTGGATGTGAGTGTGCAATTGTAGTGAACTACTAGGTCGGCGGTGGTTGAGTTTTCAGGGATGCTGGGTATGGAAATTGTGTTTGCGATATGGGAGGAGAGGGAGGTGAGACAGAGGGACTTTAGATTTCGGTAAGATATGGTGCGTGTCTGCTTGGAATGAGGGCTGGGGAGGTTGATATGAAATGTTATGGCGAGATGATCAGATATGGCCAGGTCTGTGTGTGAGAGAGTGTCAATATTAAGTCCAGTAGAGCAGACCAAGTCCAAAGTGTGTCCACGGGTGTGGGTGGGGAAATTGACATGTTGTATGAAATTAAAACTGTGTATAATGTCCAAGAAATCCGTGGTGAGTTTGGAGGTGGAAGAGTCGATGTGGGGCCTAAGAGTTTAAATGAGAGGTGTTCAAAAGAGGGAACAGATGTCATGGGGAGAGGGCGAAGCTTGAGAGTTTGTCTGTGGATGGCAGCAATACCACCGCCCCTGCCTTCAGGGCGAGGTTGGTCCATGTATGAGAATTCAGTGGGGGTGGCTTGGTTGAGGGAGTAATAGTCATTGTGTATTTGCCAGGTTTCAGTTAAACAGATTAAGTCTAATTGTGAGTCCAGGATGAATTCGTAGAGAATGGTGCTTTTATTGTTAAGGGATATTGTGTTCAATAGTCCAAGCTTGAGAGACTCTTGTTTTGAAGGGAGCATGAACAGGGGGTAAAGGTGTGCCAGCAGACATGGATACCGTCCTTCTGATCACAATAATACTATGGGAGAGTGGGGCACAACCTATCGCGGAGCTAGTTGTAACACCCTTGTTTTAAATACTTCCACACATGCAAGGATGAAAAAACTTTGTGCATTTACTAGTGTTGTATTTGTGGAGGAATAATAACACATGCAGAGACAGAGCCGAGGTGAGTGCCATTTACTTCATAGTACAGTCTAATACAGATAAGCCCAAGGCAGGAGTGCGCAATCCCCTTTACCGTATTTGCTCTAGTACTGATACTATCATTACCGTACAGTATAAACTACTACACTCCTTCTCCCTAGATTTTAACCTATGACAAGAAGACTAAATAACTGTACTGTTATCACTATTCTCGTAAACATAATATGCAGTGATAAACTTATACCACATATACAAACTTCATTAACAAAGCAGTAAGCACTCTGAACATGAATAATGTATTCATAACTCATTTCTACATGAACACTTAGAGATTCTAGTTGGTGCTGTCCGCTGCCTTTCTGGATAGCGGTGCTCTTGTTGCACTTCCGGAGATGGACCAACAGTAACATTTTCTGGCTCTGTGCTTTCTGCTGGATCCTCACAGCCTGCTGAGTACTCCAAGAAATCATCGTCATTCCCTCTGCTTGGTGAATATGAAGCTTTAGATGCCCGCAGGTGGTCCACATACACCTTGACTTGACGATGACCCACTTGTACCTCATAGGTCAGAGGTCCTCTTCGTTGCAGAATCGTCCCTGGAATCCATAGTTTCTTTGGATGAATGAAATCTCGAACTAACACCCTCTCTCCCAGTTTAAACGTCCAGAGTGGCTTTGCTCGCTTGTCATGAGCCTTTTTCTGCTGTAGCTGATGCTTGAAAACTACTTCCGACATGTCTGGCTTCAATAATGACAGGTGAGTGTGTGGTTGTCTCTTTAGAAACATTTCAGCCGGGGTGCGCTCAGTGACTGTGTGAGGAGTGTTTCTGTATGTGAATAGGAATCGAGCAAGCCGTTGCTGGGGTGACACGGACTGTGCTTCCAGTAGAGTCCAGGCTTTCTGGACAGAATGTCTGCACAGCTCGCTCAACTGCATCATTGGACGCAGGATGGTAGGGTGGTGATAGAACATGGCAGACTCCATTATTCTTGATGAACTGCTCAAACTCTGCTGATGTAAATGGAGGGCCATTGTCTGACACCAACACCTTTGGCAGGCCATATGATGCAAATAGGTTTCTGAGAAGATGTGTAGTCTTCTCAGCTGTTGTCTGCTGTGTAGGCAGAACTTCTAGCCACTTTGAATAGACATCTACTACCAGCAAGTAGTGCTGCTTATTGATCTCAGCGAAATCAACATGTATTCTTTCCCACGGTGATGTAGCCCATGACCAAGGATGGAGGGGTGCTACTGCAGGCCTGTTCAGTGTGATCTCACATGCAGCACACTGACCAACAAAGTTCTCTATCTCTTGATCTAGTCCAGGCCACCACAGGAAACTTCGGGCTACATTCGTGTATGGCCTTCATTCGTGGTGGTTTAAGGTCTGGATTTGGCAAAAACTTCAGCCAGCCTGACAATGTCAGATCAAGAACTTTGGAAAGGATTGGGTCATGTCTTGTCTCTTCTGCAATGTCTTTTGCTGAAACAGGCAGTTCATCAACATGTGAAACACAGAGTACTCCACCTTCTGTAACATCAACAGTGTCGTGCTCGCATGGGAGACGTGACAATGCATCTGCATTGGCGTGGTCACTGGATCGTCTGTACTGAATGTCATAATTGTACACCAACAGGATTAAAGCCCAGCGTTGCATGTGGAGTGCAGCGAGAGTTGGAACTGCACATTTGGGGCCTAGAATTGTCAGAAATGATTTGTGGTCAGTCAGCAACACAAACTTTCTACAGTATAGGTACTTATGGAACTTCTTGACACCGAAAATTATGCTCAATGCTCCTTTCTCAATTTGCGCGTAATTCTTCTCACTAGATGAGAGAGTTCTTGACGCAAAAGCAATTGGTTGCTCTTCACCGGATGGAAGCACATGAGAAATTACTGCTCCGACACCATATGGACTGGCATCACAAGCAAGCCTGAGAGGCTTCTCTGGATCATAGTGTGCAAGGTATTTGCTATTCAGGAGACGCTGTTTACAGCCCTGGAATGCATCTTCACAATGTGGAGACCACCTCCATGGTGTTTCAGCTTGTATCAGCTGGTGAAGTGGGTGCAGCAATGTGGACAGATTTGCCAAAATATTTCCATTGTAATTAAGCAAACCCAAAAAAGATCGTAACATTCTGTGGAGCTGGTGCGTTTACTATTGCCTCAACCTTGCTTGTGGTTGGATGCAGTCCCTGTGCATCTATTCCCTAGGTACTCCACTGAGTCTTGCAGGAATGCACACTTGGAAAGCTTGATTCTCACACCATACTTTTCCAGTCTTGCCATCACGTGATCCAAAATTGCCACGTGTTCTTCCTTTGTAGGTGCTGACACCAGAATGTCATCCATAAAGCACACAACCTTGTCCATTCCATGCAGTATTTGATCCATTGTGTGTTGAAACATTGCTGGAGCTGTGGAAACTCCATAGGCAAGGCGATGAAATCTGAAGAGGCCTTTGTGTGTGTTTACTGTAAGATACTGCTCTGACTCTGGATCTAATTGCAGTTGTTGGTAAGCGAAAGACAGGTCTAGCTTACTGAAAACTGCCCCGCCTGCCAGAGTAGCAAACAAGTCCTCAGCATTTGGAAGTGGATATTCTTCCGGGAGTATGCATCGATTCACCGTCACTTTGTAATCACAGCACAATCTCATTGCCTTGTCTTTTTTTGGTACAAAGACAATAGGCGCCGCCCATTCACTCCTTTCCACTTGTGTTATGATGCCATTCTTCTGTAAGCGTTCCAGCTCTTTTTCCACTGATTCCCTCAACGCATAAGGTATTGGTCGTGGTTTGTGGAAGATGGGCTTGGCCTCACTTTGCACTCTAATCTTCGCTCTGAAGTCTTTAATCTTCCCATATCCATCTTTGAAGAGATCTTTGTGCTTTTCAAGCATTGTTTGCAGGGTGAGCTGTTCATTTTTCTTGCCGCCTTGAAGACTGAAGATTTTTCCCCAGTTCAGCTTTATCTTCTGCTGCCAATTTCTTCCCAGAAGTGGTGGTTTACTGCCTTTCACCACCACAAGTGGCAGCTTCCACTCATGTCCCTCATACTTCACTGGCACTAGGATTTTCCCAAGCACAGGAATGGTGTCTCCTGTGTATGAAGACAGATGAATGGCTACTGGCTGCAGAGAACAGTCCTTCAGTTGCTCATCATAGTGAGACTCAGAAATCATGGACACGGATGCGCCTGAATCAACTTGGATCTTCACTGGTGTAGCGTATGGATCAAATCACGATGAGTTGCTCATTCTAAGATTCAGAAAGCTTTTAACCTATTGACTCATGTAACCTATTGATTATTGACTTATGTACCTATTGACCTATTGCATGTAAATCACAGCTTAGCGCCAATGAGTCTGAATCGAATTGTTCCCTTTGACACGTTTTTGGCCTGGTGGAAAATTAACAGAAACACCTCTAAACTCCGTCGTGAGCTTCAAACAGATTGTAATCAGTTCAACTCCCCTTTCTCAGCAAGCAAGAAGTCCAGGTGGCAGGAAAAGCCCTCTGCGAGATGCTCAATACACATACACAAACATTCTTTGCATCTAACTCAGAATATAAGTAATTCCAAAATGTATATGATATATTCCTGTATGCATGGTATGTTTCCCCCCTCATATTAGCCTAGTTATGACTTTCTAGTTGTGTTAGTTGAACTCTAAGTGCTTATTTTAAAGAATAAGAATAGACCAATTTCGAGCCGACGTCACAGTTACGTCACGGCGTTAGCTGGTGGCAAAACAAAGGGAAAACTGGAGGTGGCCAATACAAACCAGCACAGATTCGGCTACATAATAAGGAGCTTAAATTATTATTATTATTATTAAATGTCATCTTGTTGTGTTGTTGGGTGCAAGAATCTATGAAAAATGAATATGCTGTATCTGGAATTTTTATTTCTAGAAAATATTCACATCATTAAAATCCATTGTCTATCCATTGAAAGAGCGTGTACGGGTCAGCCAATCTGGTTCCGTCCATTAAAATTAACTTTTGCAAATAACAATCGCGGTCCTGGACAGTGAATGACCTTGCACATTAACCCTCTGAGGTCGGCAAACGTGCGGGCGCGTTTTGCTGGATTTTCTCCACATTGTAGCACTATAAACTTAAATTACTCCGTCATTTATGGTCATACAGAAAAAAGAAATATAAAAAAAGAATCTGTGATATTTCTACTTTTGTATGTGTCCACTTACAATCAAATCAAAACATTGTGCTTTTGTAAAATAAAGAAAATAAACAGGGTGTGCGTTCTGCCTCTCCGTCGCGGTGAACTTTTTTTTCTTGAGCACGTCTATAAACTGAAACAAAACTCAGCGAATACTTGTCACACATTTATGAGCCATATACCTTTATAAACATTTAAGTGTGTACTTTTAAATGATTGGATTCAAACTAAAAACAAATATTCTCTGTTTAAGTAATTTGTATAAAACCAACAAGATTCTTGAAACCAGCTTCTCAAACGCTTCCTAATTATTTTTTAATTTACCACGCCCACTCGCGCAAAAAACATTGACATGCAAATCTCCACATGGAACGCGATCGCACTCATTAGGCCTACCTCAAAAACAAAACACCAAAACACTTCACAAGTCTCTGCTTTTAGACGCGCCTGAGCTTACATTGGATTTACATCAGAAGAAGAAGAACGCGATTTGAAGACAAGAAAGATGTAAGGTAAGAAGTTCTTACATATTAATTTGCTATTGTTGCATAGATTTCACATTGCAGTTGAACTGTTGCTAGATATATGGTGAATATTATAATATTTAGACCCGTGTTTACTGATTTACTGTGTTTGTGGATATCTGCTCAAACGTAGATATGTATATGGTAACCATAATGTTTTATATTTGAGCGCGATCGCGTTTGAATGTATCATATTTTGCAGCGCGATCGCGTTTGAATGTAGCATATTTTGCAGCGTGATCGCGTTTGAATGTATCATATTTTGCAGCGCGATCGCGTTTGAATGTATCATATTTTGGATCGCGATCGCGTTTGAAAAGCAAACGGCTTCATGTTTTTACTATTATCTCATTTCATATCATCATAACGAATGGAAACATTTGAAGTAACATGATAATCAATATATTTTTCTCTAGCTTAGTTGTTACTGAAATCTTTTGGAAGATTTATACTGACCTTATTGTTATTATTATTTTATCCAGCACTGCGCATAGCTTATGCCTACAAGGCACAACAAACCTGGTGTTCATTATATTATATATTGTTGGAAACATTTGTGTGTGTATTCTGTGAATTTTAAAAAGCAATTTCCAGATTTCCAGAAAAATCTAAAATTTATTCCCAAATTCGTGCATGCCTTTCTCTTGATATCAGTATGTTCACTTTTTTTTTTTCAGGGCCCAGATGACACTGAGTCCTGTTGACTTCAACATTCACATGTACATGAACATGGTAAAGTGAAAATCAAACACCTTGGAAATGAAAGGTATGTACAATGTTTTTAGGAATGGCACAAAGGTCTCTGTCTTTGGATCATTGTTTTCAATAAGTGCTTTTTTGGCATTTGTTGTGTATCTTTGGACTATGTTGTGTTGTAAATAAATCCAAACAATTTAAAAGTCATTCTTTTTTAAATCTCCTCATTTACAGTATTGTGCAAGGTTGCTCAGAATGACAGGGGCCTGATAGCTTCTAATAGGGCCGTTAGGCGAGGGTCTTTGTCTTTCTCAGGTGTGAAAAGCTTACATATTAATGACCTCTGCATAAAGCTTTTTCACACAAAACACGTCGTAAAATTTTTAAATCAATATATTGTCTTATCTGAATGAGCAGTCAGGGTGATTTTCACATAGTTTTAGAGCAAATATTCTAGGCTACGTGATACAATTTTCAAAAGTCTTGTGAAGAAATAATCAGTATGGGTTTCATGGCCTTATTTCAGTGAGAATTTTTTTTTGTATTTTCACAAACCACGCATAAATGTCATTATCTCAAAACTACAAACTTTTACATACATGCTGCTGATATATTATTGTAGCAGAGTTTGTGCTGAATACAGTGTAATTAGACTTTAGCCATGAAAATGTCACAAGTAACAGAAATAACCAGAAATGTCAGAGCATGTCAGAACACCTCCAGGGCCCAGAAAACAGCTCAGACCTCAGAGGGTTAAGATAAAATTGGATTTTCTCCAGTCATTGTTAAAAAACAAGTTAACAAAACTTGCAAACTAACGTTAGTGAAGCAGTCAGAGGGATCGTTCTGCCTCCACCTAAGCCCCGCCCACAAAAAAACGTCACCATGTTTACTAACTGAAAAAGGGTCTATGTATCTCTACGTTTGTATCTTCCAGACATATCGATCTTAGTACCGAATTAAATCTCTCGGTTTGCCCAAGCTAAATATATTTAGTAGGTTACCATAAAATGTATTATAATCTAGCGTAGCGTTAGTTCTGGCAGGTCACGTTAGTCGAGCTCGCATCAGCTGACCCTCAGCTGATCCACATCGACCTATAGGAATACGATGCCTATCACCATATACATATATAAGCTCCTTCAGTATTATCAGCAGCTATCGCGTTTCTCAGGAGTGAATTAAATGGCGGAATTCGGCAGGCAAACAACATCATCTCACAAGGAACCGTGCAATCGGGAATTTAGCAAGAGGAATTCGTTCCCCACAAGGATTTCACCTCAGATTCATCTTAAACTTGAACACGAGATTTGCTGCATTGATCATAAGTTTCCTGATTTGGAAGTGACCTCAGTCTGCATTGCTGCTCGGATCGCTGTATTATTGACACAGGACTCGACGTGATTCATTCTCCATTCATCTCTGAAAGTCTTCACAAAGCTAAGCTAAGTCCTTTTTAATGCTCATTGGTTAAATCTATCAGGGTATTTGCAACATGCTTGTTGCTAATGCTATACGTGTGGCTTGGGCTTATCTAACTTAGTCGTTTTCTTTAAAATGCTCTTGCTAGGCTTATGCGATCATATTGGCTATGTGCGTTACTATGTGTTGTCATTGGCAACTGATCGCGTTGCACACGCTGTGCTTTTAGCACTATGCAGCACAGATTCAAGCAGCTGCTTGATATGAATTAACAATTCATGATGCAATGGAATAATTCTGCTGTGGCACAGCTTTAAAAAAAAAAAAAAGACATAGTAAACAGTCACAATTCAGTTGAGTCACTTCAGCGTTATCGGACACGCTTGGTCTATCTATCTAGTTCTTGGAAACACGGCGTTCTTAAAGCTACAGTGTATTGTATACCGTGCTTTCATTTTAAAGGGGGGGTGAAATGCTATTTCATGCATACTGAGTTTTTTACACTGTTAAAGAGTTGGATTCCCATGCTAAACATGGACAAAGTTTCAAAAATTAAATTGTACGTTTGAAGGAGTATTTCTGTGCCAAAAATTGTCCTTCCGGTTTGTCACAAGTTTCGGAAAGTTTTTTTCGAGTATGGGTATGTGTGACGTCAGATGTAACGGAATTTCCTTATATGGGTCCTAAGGGCACTTCTCCGGTAAGCTCGCGGGCGCGCGCGCAACCGTAGACCAGAGCAAGAGAGCGAAAGCAGTTCGCCATCATAGCGCCCTGCCCGGCTTTAGGGAAGTCAATGTCACCAAAGAAGTGTGTTTTTGGTTGCCAGGGCAAGACAACCCTGCACAGATTCCCAAAGAACCCAGCGTTAAGGCACCAGTGGATGGAGTTTGTTTTTCCTGAGCATAAACGGAGTTGTGTAGACTGTTTGTTCCCTGCATTTTGACAATGATTGTTTTATAAACAAAGCCCAGATCGACGGATTTGCAGATCGTCTAATGCTTAAGGATCGACAGTCACAATGATAAAGGTTCGGTGAGTAAAACTGCTTCTATTGTCTCTGTGTGTTGTTAGCTCGGCGCGTTAGCACAGCTTTAGTTCCGCCCACACGGCCCGCCTCCAGCCGCTCGTTTTTTTCCGGAAAGACTCGGTACAGCCTTTGAATATAATATAAATATAATAAAACTAAAGACTTTTTGGCGATATGAAGGATGCAATACTACTCTATAGGTACTCAAGATTAACAGGAGATTGAGTGAAAATGAGCATTTCACCCCCCCTTTAATGCATTTTTTTTAAGGGCTTGCAACTTTATAGGCTGAAATTCAACATGGTGGTATATTTATGCTGTATATATATATATAAAAAAAAAAAAAAAAAAAAAAAAAAAATGATTGAAACACTGCTTGTTCTAAGGCTATCTAGTGGCTATTAAAAACGGTTTGCTTTAAAAGCTGTTAGTTGCTATGAGTAACATGGTTGTTTTACTTTCAAGGTTATTTGGCCCAGTCGTTATTTGGAACATGGCTTTGTTTTAGGCTTATACCGTCACATGCTGTGCTAAGCTTATCAGGCATCAGTAATAGGCTGTCATTTCAGCAACATTGCTATCAGTACTGTATTGTGGTTGCTAGTGCAATGTTATCGAATATATATATATATATATATATATATATTCGATAACATTGCACTAGCAACCACAATATATATATATATGCTGGTTACTTCGGCTTCTAGTATTTTGCACATACTGTCCTCAGCAACATGCTGTAGTAATCAAGCGTTGTTTATGCTATCTGGTTGCATTGGAAAATGCCTGTCTTTATTCTATCTGATTATCACAACAGGCTGTGTTAAAAAAATTATCACATGCTTGTGGCTAAAGCTATCTAGATATCGGTAACACACTTGTGCATAATACACAGAATATTCACTGCAGAGGTCTGGAATTCAACACTAACAACGTCGTAGCTTGATGGTCCTGTGAAGGAGTGTGGAATCATGGGAGTCGTCATCTTCACTTCCACAGCCGATGGAATCCGTAGGACGGGAGCAGAAATCGTGCTAATGAATGAGGAAGCACACTGTATTTCATTGCTTAGCTGCACACTGCATCTGACTCAGAGCTAGAGGGTGTATGCTTCTCCGACCGGACTACACTAGTTTTAATACTAGTTCTATGGTATACAAACATGCTAGTTGTATCAGTTTTCTTGCCGCTAGTCGTGGGCTATTGCTGTAGGGTGTATGCTTCCCCTGCCAAACTACACTAGTTTTAGGAATAGTTCCGCGATTATACAACATGCTTGTTGTATCAGATTTTGCTGCCGCTAGGGGTGTAAGCTTCCCCCAATAGATCCCATACAATTGTTAAATTGGCTAAAGCAACATGCTTGTTGCCATGTGTCCTTGCTTGCTCCAGCTTGGGGTGATGCTTCCCCAATTAGATTGGATCTATAGTGCTCAACATATGCCTCTAACATCAGGATGTAACCATTCTATCAGTCTCCGTCGTGGTGGGGGTAGTGTGTAAAAAATATAATAACAAAATGTGTGTATATAATTTTTTGTAATTTTTCTCTTTCTACAGAAGTAAACTACAACCAAGTATAACAAGGTTATGAAGTCATTGACAGGTGACAGTGTACGCAGTACACGTCAACAAATAACTTGTCTGATTGGAATTTATTCAAATCTACATATTTGTGACTAAATATATCCAAGCATCAGCATCACGCTTGTTACATTAAAACATCCAGCTAATTCTAATTCAGTGTTGCTAATTCTGTGTGAACCAGAAGTTTCCACCAGGATTACTTCAGTATTGTGTACTCCGTACTTATTTCCAATGAAAAAGATAATTGAAAATTAAATCTCCATCTCTCATCTCTAGCTCACAGGCGTCACTCAAAGAAACTGGAACTGGACTGTGGATATACAACAAGCAAGCAGCTGATTCATTTTGATATCTAATTTTCACTTCTTCATTTCAGGTGGTATGTCATTCATTGCAATATGCATGTTTACTGCTGAACATTTCGGGTATTGACAACATGCTTGTTGCTATGGCTTATGTGGGTATTGGCAACATACTCGTTTAGGCCATCTAGGTAAGGGCAACATACTTGTTGCTTAAGGCTTTTTGGTATAGTTGGTAACAAGCTGTTGCTCAAGCTTTTCAGGTATTGGCAACATGCTTGTTGCCTTGGCTCACTCAGGTAACTACAAAAGCATCCAGATTGCGCTGTCAGTTGGTTTTGAGGGATATTGGCATATGGTTTTGTTTTGGGGGGTTATTGCTGCTCTCCCTGCTCTTAACCATGCTAGGCTGCATGGATGCACAGGGAGTTCTCGCCCAGAACGGAACCATACTGCCAATCCAAACTGTATGCTAATTGTCAATCATATTTGACGGTAGTGGTCCTGACAGAAATCTAGCGTAGTGTTAGTTCTGGCAGGTCACGTTAGTCAAGCTCGCATCAGCTGACCCTCAGCTGATCCACATCTACCTATAGGAATACGACGCCTATCACTGTATACATATATAAGCTCCTTCAGTATTATCAGCAGCTATCGCGTTTCTCAGGAGCGAATTACCCTCCTCCATCCCCAGCTCCTCCTCTCGCCCAGTCAGAATTTGGCATTCTGATTCCCCTTGAATCAGAATAAATAATGAATAATCTTTAAAATACTTTAAAATCTTGAATTAAATATATTTGCAAACTTCATGTTGGTTCTGTTCTGTTTACCCCAAGGGGGGTTATTGCTGCTCTCCCTGCTCTTATCCATGCTAGGCTGCATGGATGCGCAGGGAGTTCTCGCCCAGAACGGAACCATACCGCCAATCCAAACTGTATGCTAATTGTCAATCATATTTGACGGTAGTGGTCCTGACAGAACTATGTTTACCATCTTTTGGAGTAAGAAATGACGAATTCTAACACTGCCATAAACCATGCAAATTAGGCTGTCAAGAGGAGACAAAGAAACTCTCTCCCGCTCAAAGTTTCTGAATTCTATTGGTCGGTTCACCCAGTCAGGTGTGGGCTAAGTTTCCTTTAAAGGATAGTGACGCCCTCTTCAAGCTCTTCATGTTTTCTCTCTTCAAGCTTTTGTCTTCAAGTTTGTTTTGTCTCTCTAAGTTTGTCCTCTCCGAGTTTTGTGTTATGTCTTGCCTCGTTTTAGTCTCGTGCTCATTCATTTCTATCTACGAGTGAAACGGACTTAAACGGAGTTTCTGGCAACTTTGATTACAAGTAAACCATTTGAACTCCCCGCGAACCGCACATGCTCGGAAGAACCGAAAGAACGACACGCGCTCCGGAGAACCGAAAGAACGCTTCAAACTAACGGACACACCAAGGACGGACACTCACACACACACATTCTTGCTCAGCAACAAAGTTGTATTTTTTTATAGTTTAATTTATTAAAAACCCCTTATATGCTTGATTGTCTCTGTCTGCTGCTCACCGAACAAAGCCAATGTGTGATCTTAAGCTACAAGCTTTATATTGTTGATTAGCCTACAAGTTAGTAATCTTATAGAACAAGAAAGTTATTCTTCATGACCAGAAGAATAGCCTTTCTTGAGAGTTTATAAGAAGAATAATACTCCTTGAGAGTTGATAAGAAGATTGTATGGTCGGTTCGGTGGACGAACGGATTATTCGATGTGAAATTAACTTTGTAGGTTATTCTGAAATTTGATCTATAGTCTATCTGTACATTTAGAATTGATTATAATTCGTTGTGGTTAATTATCTATATAGAGATACAAATATATGGGCTATGTATCCCCTTTTTGGGCGATTTAAAATGTGTAGGTAATAATGGCTCATAACCAGTATGATTAATTATTAATTATATATTCCTCTAATTTTAGCTGATTCGCTACACTGGTTTCCCAGCTACTTTTACTTTGACAAAAATTCCATCTTTTGTTCCTTGAGCGGTGTATACACTGTAAACAGGTCCAGTACATCATCCGAGTCATCAGTTTCTCCAGTTGCATTCACCATTTGAGCTTTGTCCCTATGCTTTATTTTCTTGCAGACTCTTTTTAGATGTCGGACTTTTCCACAGCCGTGGCATGTTTCGGTGCGATAGTGGCATTCAGTTGATTGATGATTGTCCTTGCCACATCGATAGCACTTCTGCTTTTTCTCTGTAGAGAAGCGCTGTTTAGCTCTTCCATCATCCTGCCGGTTGTAACATGCACTGTTACTCTTCTTGTGATGCCGCCGATCACCAGAAGTGTTGAAGACTTGTGAACTGCCCCTTTTGGTTTATCAGCATGTTCTCTCAATTCCTTAGTGTCTTTGTAAGCCAACTCAAGAGAGTGCAATATCACAGGCCTTTTTGAATGTAAGATCTTTTTCAGATAATAGCCGCTTGTGATATCCCTCCCCTGAGAGGCCGCAAACAAACTGATCTCTGAGGGCATCATTGAGAAATTGTCCAAACTCACAAGCGCACACTAATTTCTTCAGTACAAGAATGTATTCAGCCACTGTTTCATCTTGCTTTTGCGGTCTTTTGTAGAATCTGAATCGTTCTGTAATCAAAATGGACTTAGACTTAAAATGCAGTAACAGGGCACGTGTGATATCGTCATATGACACTTCCGTAACCTTCTGAGGTGCAATCAAGTTTTTCAACAGTCCATATTCAGTGGAACCTAAGACACTCAGAAACACGTCTGCTTTCTTCCCAGCATCAATCTCATTTGCTGACAGCCATCTTTCAAATCATTCTAAATATGAATCAAAATCTTCTTTCTTACTTTTTCTGGGAAATTCTGGGACTCTTCCTATCAATGCCATCTCTTCAGGTGTTTTCTTTATTTAATTTCTTTACAATTTCCCCTCTTCCAGCACATTTCTTCCTCTGGCTCCGTCTGTTAATGTCCGTTTTCCTTTTATAACTTGCTTCGTCTTGCAAGACGATTTTTTTTTTCAGTTACATTCACTCACCACAGGAGGGCACTCATGCGATTTCATGGATCTGTCAGCTCTGATGGCAAGATTAGCCGTTTCAGTAGCTAGCAGTCTCGGTTTCCTCCGAACCCGAAAACAGGCGGAATGTTGCCTTTTCACAGAGTTTCACTCGACAGATATCTTCAGTATCCTTCCTGATG
Source organism: Squalius cephalus (assembly GCF_949319135.1). Lineage (NCBI taxonomy): Eukaryota > Metazoa > Chordata > Actinopteri > Cypriniformes > Leuciscidae > Squalius > Squalius cephalus. Next base: position 32,576,220 of record NC_137138.1, read on the forward strand.
TGGATTCTTTAACTCTTTTACCTCATCGCCACTGTTATATTTGTGGAGGAATAATAACACATGCAGAGACAGAGCCGAGGTGAGTGCCGCTTACTTCGTAGTACAGTCTAATATAGATAAGCCCAAGGCGAGAGTGCGCAATCCCCTAGTCAAGTCAAGTCAAGTCATCTTCATTTATATAGCGCTTTTAACAATGTAGATTGTTTCAAAGCAGCTTTACAGAGATAAACGTATAATTTAAGGTAACAGAGATTGTTTTGGCTTTATATTGGTTCTTTAATAAAGTTATTTTCCAGCTAAAGTTAGTTTTGATTGATTCGCTTCCGTCGCAACAATCATTTGTTATTAAATTAGGGGCCGCTAAGACGACACCATTCTCTCTACACAGACTTTAAACGCGAACCTGTGAGAAACGCTGATGGCGTTCACATGCGCATTAAGAATTGGTTCTATAGTTATGTGCGTTTGAATATATGTTTGGAATTCCCTACAAACCAAGCCTAAACAAAGTACTGGTGTTTCCTTATAATTTTTGATACAGAATTTTATTTTATTTTATCAATTCGGGGTAGATACGCAAATTGAGTTTCTCGACGACGCTTTATCTGTAGAGTGGTAAAGGGATCCTCCATAGGGAGAGACTAGTTACCCTATACTGTATTTGCTCTAGTACTGACACTATCATTACCGTACAGTATAAACTAATACAACTAGTTGCCATATCAACACTATATAGAGAAAAAATTTCGCCCACAATTCAGTATATCACTGAACATTTATTTAACCATAGCAAATTTAAATTTCTTACTTGTGTTAATTTTTCATCTCTATTGTTGGTGTTTATTTTGAATTAGACAAATCTGATATTATTTTAATCTCCAGCATGTTCTTTAACAGTTGATATGGTTCTTTAATGCTTTGCTAACTAGTAGAAGACACTAGCAGGGTTTAAATCCCAGTTGTGCAGGTGGGGAACGTTCTAACACTGCGTTACAATGAGCCCCTATTAGAACTATGCTATTCTATTCTATATGGATTATGAATTCTATTGAGAAAACAATAGAAAAATAAAGATTGAGTCAATGATCAGAAATTATTAATTATTATTATGTTTTATACTATGCTGTATAGCTGTGTTTTCAGGTGTGTTCGTTGACAAACTCAAAACAGGGCACTGAAGGCAGTGATATGAACATCATACCAAATATAAATTCAAGTTACACAGACTGACATTGTGTCACGTGTGGATGCTACAGTAGCCTATATAGAGCACATGAAGATGAAGAATGTATAGAATGGTCTTTTAATTAAAAAAATCCAACAGATCGTAGGTATCAGGAGCAAAACAGCAGCCATTTAACGAAGATGAAACCCGATACTAGGAAAACAACAAGACAGGAAGAATATATGACCAAATGAAGGGACTAATGAGTTAATTAATGATCAGGTGAACGGAATGAAACAGGCACACTACATCTACATTAATACATTTGAAAACAGCGTCCGTCCACACTAGCGTTTTCAGGCGTTTTCCTACGTTTCATTGTGGGTGAGAAACTTTTGGAAAATGCCTGAAAAAGCTAAATTCACCTTATGCTGCGCATGCGTAAAACCTCAAAAGCTCACTGAGATGATACATACAGAAAAATAAATAATAAAGTTATCACACAATTCTTCTGACAGGATAATTTTATTTATCAAAATATCTCACCATTCACTGATGCCTCCAGGTCGCACTCAGTCACCATATGTTTGGTCTAAAACGCTGCTCTCATGTTTTGCCGCAGACAGCAAATGTAAATAAATTCTGTAATCTTCAGGACTGTGATATGAAGAGTGTGCAAAGTAACATATTTTAGCAACAGTGTGAAAGTGAATGGCACATAACAGGCACAATACCGGTATAAGCATCTATTGGTGCAATATGCGTCACATGACTAAACTTACGCCCTTGTTTTTAAATGCCTCCAATTTGACAGTCCACACTACAACACGAAAACACAGTTTTCAAATGTATCCACTTCGGAGGGCATTTTCAAAAAGCTTTGTTTTCATAAATAAAAATGCCGTCTCAGTGTGGACAGAAGGCCAAAACGGAGAGAAAAGGATGCACTTTCAAACGAAAACGCATTAGTGTGGACAAGGCCTTAGAATGACAGAACCAAACACAATGAACAGAGCATAATCCTGACACATTGTATGTGACATTATATTTATAACGATGACAGATGTGTACCTTTTGAAATATCTGTCTGTTAAATCACTAGACAAACAATCTTTTTAAGGTTCCTGCTGGACAACCCAGTTAATTTAATAAAATTGCTACATTATTTTAACCCTGGCACAGAACAATTTGGTATTCATATAATTTGAATAATAATAAGATGAATAATATCCTTGTCACAGAATGATCAGGATGATGGAGGAGACTGATGTAAGCATTTATTAATCAGTCAATGGTAAATACACACAAGGTGAAACAACGAGGGAGGGGAGTACTGCACAATAACATAGGGAACATGTAACAGCTGGATCATCCTCTGTTTGCCGCTGGACTTATGTTGAAGTGTTTTGTGTTCCTTGTTCCATGTTTGTAGTCCTTTTATTAATTGGTTGCCCCTTTTCATTAGTCTTGATTGTTCCCAGGTGTGTCTTGTTAGATTGTTAGCCCTTGTGCATTTAAACCCCAGTATTTCCTGTGTTCTTTGTCAGGTCTTGTCCTTGTATGACTGTTTGTTTGGCGTCAGTTCTGCACCTGGTGTTCAGTTTTGATCCTTGTCTTCCCTGGTGTTTAGTTATTATTTGTGTTATTTTGTAGTGATGGGGAAACCAAGGCTTTCTGAAGCGTTTGAGGATTTCATCAAATTGTGTCGAAAAACAGTTAATTGCTCGAAGCTTTTAACACAATGTGCTTTAGCGACATCTGGTAGGGATGGGCAAATGAAGCCTCATGAAGCACTGAGGCTTTCCCCTGATTGTTCCGGGAATAGATTCAAAGCTTCGAGAGTATCGAAAACAACGCCATCTGGTGTTTAGCAAAAAATAAAGCAGCCAAAACCCTGTGAAAGAAGCTTTGTCGGACAATGCAGCCATCATGCATTCCCAAGTTTCATGTTACGTGCACAAATAATAGTCTAACAGTGCGTGTGTGTGTGTTGAATTTCTCTGTGATAAATTTGTTTAACCATTAAGCTGTGGTATTTAATGCCTATATGAATATCAATATGATGTAATAGAAGAATAATATATACATATATGAATTGCATATGGCAAATATATATTTATTTATTTTATATGTATATATATATATATTTTCCTGAAATAATTTTTATTTATTTTAATTGTATGACTGGGTATTTTAAAATGTAATTGAATAAGTCTGAATGAAAACTTACCAGTAAAGTAAGATCTGGGTGTTTGAACATTCCGACACGCAAAATGAATCGCGCATGTGATCGTACAGAAAGTGAGGCTTCGTTTGTCATTGGTCACGTGATTTCTACGTTAAAGGATAACTGTCGCCAAAATGCAACCTAGGGTATTTTTGTTAATCTACCCGAGGCAAACTTTCTTTGAAAAGCATAATTAGAATGGAAACGCCCCTTTTAGGTTTGACCGTATTTTCGTTTTTGGTCAAACTGCCTTTTGAATGGAAGTGCTTGGGGCACTACTATGATAGCATCAAAAATCACTATTTTTAAAACACTAGAGCCCCTGGTGATACTTTGAGCAAAGTTTCATGTTGTGTCGAGCCTTCTCAGTCTTTTAAAAATAGCGATTTTTTTTATTTTTTATTATTATTTTATGCTATCATAGTAGTGCCCCAAGCACTCCCAAATTTACCTATAAATAAATGGACCATTTTTATGATGTAGGCCGAAAATGAGCTCCCCCTCTTTGAAAGACCAGCATCCGCCACTGGTCTGCTCCGCGTTTGTGTCCTTCTGCATCTTGTGCTCCGCCTTGGTGGTTTCGTGCTCCATCTTCTCCACCCTGGCTCCCTGCTGTTACAAATGCTGTCTTCCATTTGTCACACTTGCGGATGCAGAGATTGATACTACAAAGATCGAGCTTGGTGAAAAAGACTGCTCCCCACAACATCTCTAGAAGGAACTGGACAATGAATCGCTGACAAAAGAGGTTAGTTTATACTCTCTTTAACCCTCTGGGGTCGACAAACTTCTGGTTTTTTTCACATAGCAGCAAAATAGACTTAAAGGACAATTCGGTATTTTACACTTAAAGCCCTGTTTTCAGATCGTTTATGGTGAAATAGAACGGATAAGATTGAAATTTGGACACATGCTGCTGGCCCGAGAATTTTTGGTTTCTGTGGTAGCCCCCATATATATATATATATATATATATAAAGAGTTCAGATGCAAAAGCCTCTAAGTGCCATCTGAAATTTTCTTATAGAATGATCATTTTTATCAAGCTCGTAATTTTAAGTTCAGTATTTTCACTTACATGACAATTAGGTAATTTTTCATTAAGTGAAATTACTGAATTTAAAAATTCGAGCTTAATAAAAATGATCATTCTAGTAGAAAATCTCAGATGGCACTTAGAGGCTTTTGCATCTGAACTCTTCATATATATATATATATATATATATATATATATATATATATATATATATATATATATATATATATATATATATCTTTTGTCCTCGCATTCTTTCTTGTGGTACCCTCTCAGTGACATACCTAACTGAAAGGCTCATTATGCAGCTCATTATGCGGGTCATTGTCTTCTCAAGTGTGAATCACAGCATTATTCATTATCATTCACGCCCCCATGCATGTTGCCTTTCTAAACAAAAAGTGTCTTACAAAATTTAAATCAATGTATTGTATTGTTTTATGTGAATGAGAAGGCAGGATGATTTTCACATCACTTTCAAGCAAAAACTCTTGGATATGATAGCGTGCAAAGGCAGGTGAAAGGTAGTTTAAACTAAACTAATTTAAGCCTTGCCAATTTAAACATTCAAAGAAGACGTGAAAGAGATTGCTCGTGTGCACTGTGAGAAGATTTGTGTGTACACAGCTCACAAATATTGAGTTCTTTTTCAAGTCTAACAGATAAATTCACACAAATATTTGGTCAACATGCCCATCTTGGCAAGTATCCGAGCAAATGGTAGGTTATGTCTTAAGTGAATGTAAACAGAATGTACGTGAATCAGTATCATTCAGTATTGTACGTGAACAGAATGTACGTGAATCAGATCGATTGCTCCTGTCTGCCTCGCTGTCTGCTGTGAGTTTGTTTGCTTAGGTGCTGTAAGCTCCGTCTTAGTCTCGTATTTCTTTGTTTTGAACCATTATTTACTACAATTTCTAGTTGTTTATACTACTAAATACAGCTTACCCAACATCTCAGATTAACCTGACATCGCTAGCTTCCGTTACTACTAGCACAACACGCTAGTAATTCGCTAGCTAGCCTGTTAACGCGCCACCCGTGCGCTCAGCTATTTTTTATTTATTTTTCTCTCACACGCTCGCACCTTTGAGTTCATAAAAAGCTCAGGTGAGTAAGAATCAATCAACAAACACGTAATGTCTTGTCCTGTTATTGTCACCTGCACTTCATGTAACATGTTTAGCATAGCCTTCTCTGTCGGCAATATAGAATTTATATGTGATAAATGCAAGGAGACAGTTAGGCTGACGGAGAAGATTTCAGAACTAGAGACACGCATCCAAACTTTAATTGAGGATAGTAAGAGTGCTAGAGTTTTAGTTACTGCTTTGGATGCGCCTAGCATAGTGAACTCTTTACATGACTCGGTTCTGGCTGAAGTAGAGCCCATGCAGCAGGGCAAATGGGTGACAGTGAGGGATCGCTCTAGTCGTGGATCAAAAAACCACTCTTCCGTTCCGATTACCATAACAAATCGATTTGCCCCGCTCAGTGAAACACCCACTGAGAGTTCTGTTGATTGTGCCCTAGTAATTGGCGATTCTATTACACGGAACATGAAAATAGAAACACCAGCCACCATAGTCACATGTTTGCCGGGAGCCAGAGCGCCTGACATCAAAGCAAATTTAAAAGTGCTGGCTAATGATAATCGTAAATTCTCTAAGATCATTATTCACGTCGGCACTAATGATGTTCGACTCTGCCAGTCGGAGATCACCAAAATTAATATTAAAGAGGTGTGTGAACTCGCAGGTACGATGTCAGGCTCTTTAATTTGCTCTGGCCCCCTTCCTGTTCGCAGGAATGATGAGATAGTTAGTAGATTGTGTTCTCTTAACGGTTGGCTGTCTAAGTGGTGTCCGCTTAATAATATAGAATTCATAGACAATTGGAAAAGTTTTTGGGGCAAACCTGACCTGTTGAAAAGAGATGTTATTCATCCCTCCTGGGATGGTGCTGCTCTTCTCTCTAGTAATATGGCACATAGTCTTAGAGCTCAAACATGACAATCTGGGGCTCAGGTCAGGAAGCAGACAGACTGGCTTAACCGACTGTCTGCTAGCAGCCTCGCGTCACCAAGGTCAGATAAATCCCATCACATAGAGCCTCTTTCACCTAGATATCATCATATAGAGACTGTGTCTGTTCCCCGAATTTGGAAATCCGAAAAACGTCCAAACCCATCTAAGGTTAAAAATTTAATTGTTGTTCAACAAATAAAAAACAGCTATAATACAGATGAGCAAATGATAAAGCTTGAGTTGCTGAATATTCGATCCCTTACTCCAAAAGCACTCATTGTTAATGATATGATTTCAGATAATAACCTAGATATGCTGTGTTTGACAGAAACCTGGCTAAAACCAAACGATTACATTACTTTAAATGAGTCCACCCCGCAAGATTACTGTTATAAACATGAGCCTCGTCTGAAACGCAAAGGGGGAGGTGTTGCTGTAATTTATAGTAATATTTTCAAAACCACTAAGAAATCAAGTTTTAAATATACTTATTCTGAAGTGTTGGTGCTTAATGTAAAAATATATAGTGTAAACGATAAATCACGTTTGAGATTTGTGCTGGCTACTGTATACAGGCCACCAGGGCACCATAAAGATTTTATCAAAGAATTTGCAGACTTTCTATCAGAATTAATATTGACTGCAGATAAAGTACTAATTGTTGGTGATTTTAATATACACATCGATAATGAAAAAGATGCATTGGGTATGGCATTTAAAGACATTGTAAACTCAATTGGAGTTAGACAACACGTGTCAGGATGTAAGGGTGTGGCCAAGAACAGGCAGGACAGGTAGTGAATGGATTCAATTTATTTCTTCCAAAAATAAATTATATACAGGGGCAGATATAATGAAAGTAATTTCCAAAAATAAAGTCCATATAAAAATCAAAGACTTAAGATGGAAGTTAACTGAAACTAACAAAAATAAACCAGACCAAAAAAATAAATAAAAATCTCCCCTGTTAACAAAAAAAAAAAAATAAACAAACAAAAACACTAAAGATCTACAGCTCTTGATGTTACTGTGGCTGGACAGAACTGACCCCCTGATATTTCCAACATTGCTAGATATACCCCTTAGCCTCTACCAAACAAAATTAGAGGTAAATATCAAAAGAAAACGTTCCCCAATTAACAATAATATTTACCACAAAACATACACTGTATTGTACCTAACATAATGCAATCAAGTACTTAAAGCACAATACAAAACTACTCCAAACAAACAAAATGAAATGAAACTGAATGAAATTAAATAAATAATCCCCCTCTGATTTGGATCATGATGGTACAGTCCAATTTCCTTTGGAACGATACAAGTTTGGAGGCTGATGCCCCGCCTCTCCCTTTGTTCGCTGACACATGGAATGCGGCCGTTCACTCCATGGACCAGAGGAATCTAGGACTCAGGTAGAGTTTAACAGCAAAGAAGAATATAAGTAGTGTGCACCCTTCTATACCTTCAAACTTTAATAAACTCTTAACTTGATAACTGGTCCTGTGGTTATTTCTTTTACTAGGGGAATTTAAAATAATGTAACAAACCATATTAAATTAAACGTAAAAAAAAAAAACAATTTAAATCATGGTAGAGGTAAATGTGAGGTAAGCTACGCACCCGTCACACAGGACCTACTCATTCTCATAATCATACTCTAGATCTAATATTATCACATGGAATAGATGTTGATGCTGTTGAAATTCTGCAGCAGAGCGATGACAAATCAAATAATTACCTAGTCTTGTGTAAATTACATTTAGCCAAGGCTCCAAAGCCGACTCCGTGTTATAAATATGTTAGACCTATCACTTCTGCCACTAAAGATTGCTTTTTCAATAATCTCCCTAATCAGTTTCATCATCTCAGCATCCCGGATAGCTTAGAAGAACTCGATAATGCAACAGAAACTTTTAACTCTCTCTTATCCAGCACTTTAGACACCGTTGCTCCGTTGCGCTTAAAGAAGATTAAAGAAAATAGTCCAACGCCGTGGTACAACGAGCACACTCAGGCCCTTAAGAGAGCAGCCAGAAAAATGGAGCGCAACTGGAAGAAAACAAAACTAGAGGTATTTCAGATTTCATGGAAGGAGAGCTCGATTGCATACAGAAAAGCCTTAAAAGCTGCTAGATCTGCCTATTTTTCAAACCTATTAGAAGAAAATAAACAAAACCCTAGGTATTTATTTGAAACGGTGGCTAAACTAACGAAAAAGAAAGCTTCAAGCCCAGAAGTTTCCAAGCAACACAGCAGTAATGACTTTATGAACTTCTTCACTTATAAGATTGATAATATCAGGGCCAAAATTATAACTATGCAACCGTCTACTACAGTATCACATCAGGCAGTGCATTGTAGTGTCCCTGAGGAAAAATTTGATTCAATTCCTTACCCCACACCCCCCATTTTTGCAAGTGGGGCATAAATGCCTAACCAAAATAAAAAGGTGGCTGCTCATTAGTCATTCTGAATAGACACATAACCAACATATATTTAGAAAGCCAAACACTTGAGATTTTACAGTTTAAGACTCAGAATTACTCAGAATATTATTAATATGGATATATATATAATATCAAACATAAAAAAATATATATATATTAAGAATATTATTTTTAAATGTATACAAATTTTATTTGAATATCGTATAATAATTTAAAACCACAACTAATGTGGTCATGCTTCATTTCAAAACTGAGGATTATTTCTCTAAAACTGAATTTTATTAAACATTTTCTAAGATCATATTTTGAGTTTTTAGAGAAGGCTGATAAGATGCTGATAAAATATTTCATTGCCCTTTAAACACCTATTATTGTCTAATGTCTGCCGAGGAGAACAGTTCAATTCATGTTATATTGTTCTCACTCAATGAACCTTTCACACTTGAATGAGACTTAATCTTGTGTGATCGAGGACAGAGGTGAGGCTAACGGGAAGGAGGATCCTGCTGCAACCGTAGGGGTGAAGGGGCGGAGCTCAGTGTGACGACTGACCAAGGGGGAGCAGGTGGGACGAGGGAACCTGAGGAGCCACTAAGCTGAGGGTCTCTGGTGGAGCAGATTGTGGGAGGAGCCAAGACCGAGCAGACAGGTCGACGGGCCGAGATGGAGCGATCCAAGGCTCGACATCCCGGCAGGGCATCCCCAGAGACAGCGCAGGCCTGCAAGCATCCAGCAACAGTAATTATGACACAGTCCACACAGGTTAAAGCAAAGAATTAATCCCAACAAGAATTTGGCGGTGCTCTATCTGTGGGGGACTCAGTTGACTTCTCTGCAGTTGTACGGGATGAAACGGGCTCTGGGTCTGGCTGTGCTCTGAATCGGGGTGCAACGCTCTCCAGACACCTAAAAACGGTCTCCCACCAGTCCAGTCCTGTGGTGTCTGGGAGTTTGATAGGGTGGTGGAAGGTTGCTCCGATTCAGAACAAGGTCTTCAGGGTCTCGTCGTCAAGGGGGCAGGTGATAGCCAAACAACAAAAGTCATTAACTAAAGAAATAAAATTGTGGCTCTCCTGAGCCAGGATGATACATTTCTCTCTTAAATCCATCTTTTGGTCCGGTATTCTGTAATTCAAGGAAGAAGATGATATGGGTAATACGAGGTTTATTAGATGCATACAAAGATAATAGCCAACATGCGAAACAGCGTGCAAACATAACATGGAACACTACCGGACCAAGAACTGAACAAAAGCAGGAACTTTAATACACAGATGATTAACTAAAAGAAGAACAGCTGTGATTATGAGTGTTAGTGTCCATGGTGACTAATGCGTGGCAGGAAACTAGAACACGTGACGAGTGAAAACCAAAACAAACTGAACATGACTGTGACAATATGTGTTTATACATTTAATATTTCTCCATTAATATATATTTTTTTATGTTTGAGCTTATATATCTCCATAGTAATAACAGTGGCTAATTCTGACTCATGAACTGTAAACTCTCAAGTGTTGGCTGTCTAAATATATGTTGGTTATGTGTCTATTCAGAATGACTTATAAGCAGCAAACTTTTCATTTTGGGTTAGTAAGGGGTTAACTATAAATGATCTATAAACTAATTATTTTAAGTACGTTATTACTGTATACTTAAAAAGTGTTACCCCAAGATATTTGGTGTTTCTATGAACTGTAGAAAAAAAAAAAGTCCCCGCTTCAACTCAGTGAGCTCACCTTCCCATATTCCAGTAGAATATCAGTCCAATGTAGCTGTACAACTCACTAATGCCCATATTTGTCCTTTTGCATTTGCCCTGACAGCCTGAGCATTTGTTTGCACAGAACGAACACAGCACTCTCAGGAAAAAAAAAGTTTGAAGAGAGTCAAGGGAGAGTTTGTAGTCCATGTTCACATCCAGGCCGGTATCTGGTCACTGTCATTCTCACATCTGTTAAAAAAAAAAAAACCTTTTGAGCATGTGTGGTAGATTTTTCCCTAAACCTAACTACGTACTTGGGTCTCGTCTACAATCGGCGTCCACTGGGTCTCGTCTACAATCGACGTCCCCTAACGTCTGCAGTCAACGTTTAGTCTATTCTCCAGTGAGTCTACAGTCGACTTTAGCTGAGTCTAATCCTATACCCTAACACGTCTACGCATCGATGTCGGCTGGGTGCTAATACCTGTTCCCCTAACTAGCTTCCTTCCCTAACTAGCTTCCTTCCACTGCGCAGCAATGATTGACAAACAGACTTCAGCAAATGTCCTTCAAATGCTTTAATCACGGCCGGAAGAGTTCCCGAGCAGTTCTCAGGGAATCTCTCCCAAGAAGAAGCAAGGCCGGAGGATCTCAGATCAATTCCATTGAGAATCCCATCGAAAATCGAATTTCCATCGAATACAACAGGTTTTATAGAATAGGGAGGTATGGCAAAATGACATGAATTTGATTGATTCTTCATATGCAAACCCTTCTGTTACTAGGTAAAGCAAACTTTGTTTTAATGATTACTTCATTGTTAATCACAAGGTTCTACCCTAGTCATCTGTCTAGTTTCATTTCCCATATTTGTTATTTTTACACTCACACAACCAAAGTAAAGGGGTATGGCAAAAATACAACATCCAAAAACACAGAACAGAACGGTTTAGAACATGGTGTTAGCATGTTAGGCCTAAAAAGGGTAGTAAGGTTAGATGTTAGAAACATGGTCAGTTTAATATACAGTTTACTATTTTATTAATTAAAAAAATCTATCACACATGCTAATGACAGGATCATAGGAACTATAGTATTAACATTATAATGTCCACTCATAATAGAAAACATAATTTTTATAATGTCATACATGCTTGCATGTATTATCGCAAAGTACATGACACAGTATCGCACAGCACAGTTTCACACAGTTGATAATCTATTCTATATAAAATCTATCTATATATAACACTAATCTATAATAATTTTTACTATAGATAGATAGATTTTATAAAACTATATGACTATATGAATTATCAAAAAAGTTTCTGAACACCATATCTACTTTGAAGAAGAGAACTCGGTTGTAATAACATACTACTTAACATGTAAAACATGTTGCATTAGATTCATCTTGCATTGTAAAAACAGTCACATATGAATACGAATTATGCAAATTCGGACAAAGTGTGTGTCTCATTAGCCATGACATAATCAATCGGTGGGACACCTGCGCTTGTTTCTTTTTATAAAGAACCACAATTTGTGGTTCAATGTTGGAAAGCATAAGCCTGATGTCATCCTCCGCTGCAATTTCGGTACTTGGTTTTCAAGGCAGTCAATTTTGAAAACCCAGCCTTGCACAGACAAGTTAATGCATATGGAAGAAGTAATTTTAGGGCAGCGTCACACAACTGAGGATATTCAGTTATCACACTTAACCAAGACGAAGGCAGAGAGCAAGACCTATAGAGGTGTCACAATCTGGTGTCGCTCTTTAATTCGACTAACTGCTCCTCCATGTCAAATGAAAGGTATATTCCTGGGCAACTGAAAGGATCTATGACCCAAGCAATTAAAATGAAATCCTCACTGAAATAACGCCCGATTTGTTGTTTCAGTCCTTCAACATGTTGAGCGACTGTATTCTTTAAAGGAGAGATATTTATCCCTGTCTCTTGTCACACAGTCAGCTAAGTTGGGAATTTTTTTATTATTATTATCAAGCGTAGCGTTAGTTCTGGCAGGTCACATTAGTCAAGCTCGCATCAGCTGATCCACATCTACCTATAGGAATACAACGCCTATCACCGTATACATATATAAGCTACTTCAGTATTATCAGCAGCTATCGCGTTTCTCAGGAGCGAATTACCCTCCTCCATCCCCAGCTCCTCCTCTCGCCCAGTCAGAATTTGGCATTCTGATTCCCCTTGAATCAGAATACATTCTCGAATTATGTTGTACTTAAAATCTTGAATTAAATTATATTTGGAAACATTCATGTTGGTTCTGTTCTGTTTACCCCAAGGGGGTTATTGCTGCTCTCCCTGCTCTTATCCATGCTAGGCTGCATGGATGCGCAGGGAGTTCTCGTCCAGAACGGAACCATACCGCCAATCCAAACTGTATGCTAATTGTCAATCGTATTTGACGGCAGTGGTCCTGACAGAATTGTCTATGCCCGTGTAGGGAAAGACAGGAGACCTCTGTTAAATGTGCGTGACCTTTGAGCCCTCAGATGGCATTGCATAAGAAACTATCATGCTACTGTGTACAATATTGCCACATGGGCTCGGGAGTACTTTGGAAAACAATTGTTATTTAACACAGTCTACTGCTGCATCAAGAAATGCAACTTGAATATCTGTTATGCCAGAAGCTATATAACTGTTCAATTCAGAGATCGCGTTAAGTTCTCTGGGCCTGAGTTCATCTCAGATGGTTTGGAAGACAGTGGAAATGAGTGCTGTGGAATTATACCCCCTGTCTGGGATAGAAGGTCCCTCCTGACAGAAGTCTCCCAAGGAGAGCCATCGAGGAGAGACACAAGATCTGAGAACCATACTTGGCCCAGCCACAGCGGGGCTACTAAGAGAAGACACACCTTGTCCCGGCTCTCTCCAGAACGTATAGAAAGTGGAGCTGGATGCATGATGGAAAACCATAGGGGACAGTGTGAGGTCTCTCGAGACACAAAGAGATCCACTTCCACCTGGCCAAACACCATCGATATCTGCTCCTCCCCCTCAGGGTGGAGCCTCCATTCCCCGGGCGTCAGCCCCTGCCTCGACAGGGTGTCTGCTCCCTGGTTTTGGTACCCAGGGATATAAGCTGCCCTGAGTGAGTAGCTTGCCCTGAGACCACAGAAGGATCTGGTGCGCCAGTCTGCAAAGTGGACCCGAACACAAACCACCCTGAAGATGTATATAGCCAACCACCTATCCACCATGATGGCCCCTGAAGTCTGAAAGGAAGTTTTTGAGAGCAAGAAAAATGTGATGTGCCAGGAGAGCTGATGACCACTCAACAGACCTTCAGGTGAGCTACTGTCTAGGATCGCTCCCCAGCCTGTGAGAGAAGCATCCCTCAAAATTAGCATTTTGCAATGACAAGGAGCTCCCTACATAGCACCTTGGGGAAAGTACCAGGGCTTCTTCTAAAAAGAGGAAAAATCTGAAAGTCTTTTTGGGATGGATCTACATACTAACTTCTCACAATCATTAAACTGGTTGAGGTCAAGAAAACAATAGAACAGAAAATTAATTTTCTTAGGAGAGATATATTACGGTATAGCTGCATTGGTCTGATGAAATAAAGGCCATGCTTCATACAGATGTCTTTGTAGTTTATTTTGTATCTCTCTCTCTTCAGTAGACACCGTAGACACCGTGAAAACTACAAGAAATAAAAACATATACTCAAAATATGCATTTATCAGTCCTTCACGATGAAATGCACGTGAATGTTGCAACAGAAATAGGACAAATACAATCAACATCATGAATAGCACATCACATTGCACGTAAAGTAATATAAAACAACACTATAAACATTATGAAATATATAAAGGCAAATTACCGTGTGCGCCTCTCAAACCATGCAGATCAGGCAATTCCTTCTCAGACTACATGTCGTTTCTCTGCATCCATATTCGTTCTGACCCAAAAATGACGCAGACCCGCTCCAAACTGAACTGGGTCATGTGACATCACGTTTTCTACGTAAATCTTACTTAAAGAACCCCTAACTTTAAACACCCCAAAGGGCATACATTATAAATATCGGCTTCTGAATATCACAATTGTTTTAAATTGAATGAACTCAAATTGACATTAATTTATAACAAAAACATAAATACACATCTCAACAAAAACATGTCCTTTGACAGTTACATACGGAAATAATAAAAACACAGCAACAGTGAAATGCACAATAGTAGACCTAACGCAAAGTAACATACCATAAACCAATTGTACAAATGACCCAAAAACCAATACAAAATGAATAGTTATGATATGAGCCTGAAATGTTGCATACAATGAATATGGTGATGCTTATCTGACAAAGTCAATAGGTGAAAGAAGAAACCTTGTAGATAATGTAGATGCAATTGTTCTTCAACACTGGTAAAAGCCCAAACCAAATTATTTTTTTTTTAAATTCAACAGTTCCAGAAACAAGCAGACAGCAGTTATTATCCTTTTATATCCTATTATACTTTTAATGACACAATGTGATGGGATATATTGCCAGTGTAACAAGGTTCGTTGTTATGGGAAGAAGGAGGTTGGAAACGGTGAACATTCAAATACTTTAATAAATAGATAAACCAATACAAAAACGAAAGTATAAGCCAGCAGCCCCTCACGGACGACTGCTGGCCACACAAAACAGAAACAAAACATCACATAAAACTCAGGCCTGTTCCTCTCTCGCTCTTCACTGTCGTCGCTCCTCCTTTATGCTTCCGCTTCTACATGAGAGATACGAGACCAGTGCGTCGCGCAGGTGTCGCTCATGTAAGATATTGTAATTTGTAGTGATTACAATTTAGCTCAAAGGAATTATTAATTAATTTATAGGGAATTCAAAAGAGTCACTTACAACCGAGCAAATGACTCGTTCGCGGTTCATTTGAACTGGCTGCAATTATCAACTCTGCAACGGATATAAATATCCGAACTATAGTGAAACACTATATAGTTAGCAAGGTAACTTAGATCAGAAGTTTAAGACATTAAATTTGTAAGCACAATAACACAAGTAATATTTCTCTTTAAAATACAAACAAGACTTTATTGATTATTCTAACACATACAACTAATATCTAACACAGACACACACATTCATACGCGTTGCAGAAAGAAAGAGAGTAAGGAAAGATTAAGTTTTAAGAGTGAGTTTAAGAGTGAGATGATGTAATCCCAAGTTTCTATGCACTTATAAAACACAACCTGAATGAACCATCAATCATTAGTTTAACCCTTTTATCGTTTCCTAGGTTATTAAATCAGTATCAAATACACCAGTTCAGTTTAAGAGTCTGGAGGCAGTACTTGCTTGTCTTTGCTTTTGGGGATTCCCTTTTTGTTGCGTGTAAAGGGTTTTCCCGGTCCGTTCGTTGGCTGGTCTCCGTGCCTGATGTCTGGGTCACGTGGTCAGTGACGTGGCGTGTTGGCGGAATGAAAGTCTTTGTTTGAAGCTGGCTTTGCAGAAGAAACGTGGCTCGAAATCTTGTCGCAAAACTTAACTTAGAACCGAGACTCACAACGGAAAAGAAAGGAAACTAAGAAAAGAAAGGAAATTGAGAAGAGTAGATGATGGCTTGAATGAAGCTGTTTAACCCATGTTCTTCAGATCTTGATTTGGGTTATTTCGTCTGCGCGTTTTACATGGTTACTTGTCTGTCTTAGATCTTCATCTCCCGCTGCATTTTTGGTTCTGCAACTAAAACTCTAAACTTTGTTCTGGTGTTAAGATTTTAAACTCAAATGTCCGCCCAGCCTCCTGGATCAGTTCTAACCAATTAGACACTGTCTTTGTTTAGGAGGTGGCGTTCTCTTCACTTCTTATCATAAATCAAGCTTATCTGTGCTCTCCTTACTCTCTAAGATCTAGCAAAGAGTACAGAGGCCACAGCTAAGACATTATTACTATTATAAGAATCCGAAACATTTTCCACAGATTTCAATCAAGCCATCCTTTGAATTAAGAACATACGATCATATCGATATGAAACACAACACATTTTCATTCAAAAATCTAACAATTATAACAATTACATGAATTGTATGGCATCTAAGCATATCAGATACACCCATCTATTGTAGGAACAATATAGAATCATGTCGTTGCATGATGCTTGATCTATAAGTCCATTGAAAATTGTTCTTGAATGATTTTATTTATGTTATAGGTAAAATCTCAGCTCTGTGGTTTGAAACGATTTTACACCCTGAGGTCTATCAGAGGTCCTTAAGGAGGGGGGAGTCTGGAATGTTGTGGGCTCGAGCAGCTTCTGCTGTTATCTTGATCGGGCTGAATTGTGCTATCTCTTAGCCAATCATTCTTTTCCAAGCTATCTTACATTGACCAGTTCTTCCTTTAGTTGGGCTCATCTTCTTTGAAGCTTGCATGGCCATAAAGTTCTTAGCTGGGGGTTTTCGTTGGTCAGCGGAGACTGGCTGGCTGGAGCCTTCTTTTATGGCTCTGGGGTTGGTGATTTGGTGTCTGGAATGTTCAGTTCTGTGAGAAATTATGTTTGAACAATTCACCTGGAAGATTCATTTGTGTTTGTTTCGCACTCAATCCTACATATCCCCTCTTCGTTCGGTGATGTGTTGAAATGAAGACATCGGTGAACGCTGGAGAAACATGGGTAGAAGAAACAGACACATACACAGCAAACAACAAGACAACACCTCCATGACTGGTCACTGTACTGGTGCAGGGCATTAGATTACTTAAGTATTAAAAGTTCAAGTTCATTCTCTCAATATGGTCTATTATATTGAATAGAGTTTAAATTTTGGGATTGTTATTCTAATTTGTTTCGGTACGGTGATTCTTTGATCAAATTCTGTGATTACGTTTGTTTGTTATCTTCTCTTCTAAGTTGTTTTACGTTAAGACGTTTTACCTTTTATTTTCTGGTGACATAATTTGTGGTAACAATTATGTGACCCATCATGCATGGAGCTCTCTGGCTCACATTCGTTTTAAGGCGGCTTACAAGTGTCAGGCGTGGTGCGTCAATCCTACTACCATGACCTTGACCCTTAAGGGGGTAGACATGCATTTTACCTAATAAAAGAAGAAGGAAAGTTAAGGAAGAGGTAAAACAAAACAATTGAGTGTTCCTAGTATGGCTTATAACTACTGTTGTGCAGCTAAGGTGTCAGGTATCACAGGGTAATGAGAGGTGTTCTACTTGTTGGATGGATAGCTAGTATGTTTCCTATGGTAAGTGTAGCTAAGTCGTTAAGCTAGTTTCTGAAGTTAGTTTTCTACCTGTGGGGAAAACATGTTTGTTGAATGTTTTTCATGGTAGATGTGGTTAACCTCTACGTGTTAGTGAGCATGTTAGTGGCGTAGTGTAGTGCATGTATGTATGTATGTATGTATGCATGCATGTATGTATGTATGTATGGTCAGATCTGTCTCAGTCTGTTTTGCTCCCCCCTTTTCTTGAAGGCTTGCCCACGTGCTTCTTGGCTTAGCTTTGATGAGCTTAGATGAAGATTGGCTTGTTGCATCTTTGCCTTAGGAAAGGGATCTTCTATGATCTGCTGGGGGTCAGTCCAGTAAGGCAGGAAGTTCTCTGGCAGACATTGGGAGGCAGTTTGGCATGGATGCGTGAAGCTGTGGTGCAAAACTTTGTCTCCGTTGTTGCACTCCTCTTGTGATGCCTTCTGGTTGTGACAGACTTTCTGACCTTCTGTGCTTACTGTGGTTACTGTAGCACACACGTGGTTCTTGAGTTTGGAGCTTGTGTGATGGTTTCTTTGTGAGTAATGGGAAGCCAGTGTGGTGTTTTCTGGTACCTCTGGGTGTTTGTCAGTGGTTGGCTGTGAGAGACCCCTCTGTTCTGTGTTGTTGTAGAACAGGTGGTCGTCATCTTCATTATGAAGGTGTACCAGATGATCATTGGTCTTCCGTTCCATCGCTAGTCATAGTGAATTTGACTCATCTTGTTGGTCATTCGTGTTCAGCTTGTTTTCTATGAACACTTTCATTTGCCTCATTAGTTGCTCCATGTCTTCTGAGGGTAAACTGTCTTGTTCTTGGGCACACTCAGTGTTGTGTTTGACTGAGTGGTGCCGAGGTGAGTTTCGTCGTCGATTACTCACATTGAATGCTTTTGGATGCGTTGGTTGACAGCCTTTGGATATCCAGTTAGGATTCCAGTTGTTTCCTTCTTGTGGGTTCATTGAGAAGCGTGGCTGGTCCCATGGCTTTTCCATGCGGTTGGTGTGGTACCCGTCATTGGCCTGGGGGTCACATTCTCTGTGCACCTTGCGAAGGACTGTGGTGTTGTCCTGCCACTGGGTGTCTTCCCGTGCAAGGCTTGTGTCTTGGCTGATGGAGTTTGACACTGTGGATGTTTTCAAACCTTTCTTTGAGGACATCTTTTGTTTGATGTAGGCTTTGTGCGTCAGGTCACGTAGCTGTTGAATTGTCATTGTGTCTGCGCTGGCCATGACATGAAGATGATGACTCAATCCGGGATGCAGGTTCCTCAGAAAAAGGGTTTTGAAATTCACATCCTCTTCATGTTCAGGTGAGTTATGTGCACCAAAGAAGGCTTGTCGAAAACGCTGGTAGTAGGCTTGGGGAGTCTCGTGTCGACCTTGTTTGGTTTCCAAGGCGATTAACACACCGTGTTCCGACTCTGGGCCTGTGAATTCTTTTATCAGTGTCTCACATAGTAGCTGGAAGTTTGACTTTACATGAGCAGGTTGTCGGTCTAGGAAGCTTCGTACCTCTGGACCGGATGTGGATCGGAGGAGGTATAACCTGTCTCTGTCAGTCACATGTGGTCTCACCTCTAGATGGAAGTTGATATCTCGGATGTAGGCTTCAATGTCTTGGCCCTCCGTGGAGTTCGGGTTGAACTGAGTGATATTCTTAACCAGCTGGTTGAGATCTTTAAAGGTCATCCCCTGTGCAGCTTTGGAGTCTGCCTGGATGAGCTCTCTTTGTTTGTTGGCAGTGAACAGTTCTGTGGTGAAGGCTGGTGATGTTTTGGGTTGCGGCCATTCACCTTTCCTGTTGTATGGCAGTTCTTGGATGGGAGACTCTGTTCTGCTCAGCAGTGGTGATGCTGAGGGAGGTCTCTCCCTTCTTGGCTCTGGTTTCTGTTTGAAAACATGCCGGAGTTCATCTCTGACCGCGTAGAGCTCGTCGTTGGCGTCATCTCGCTGTTGGGTCAGATGGTCAATGTAAGCACTGCACCTTTCCAGGTGGTCTTTCAGAGCATTAATTTCAGAGTTCTTATCTTTAATGTCAGCTTTGGCTTTCTCTAGCTGATGTTCAGCAGCCTGGAGTTGGTTTACCAGGTGCATCTGGACAGTCTTTAATTCTTGCTTGTCACGTTCAGTGACTGCAAGGGCTTCTTGGAGCTTGTCAACTGGCTTCTTTGTTTCTTGCTCCACTACATCAGGCATGAGTTTGTCTTGAGCTTTCGTTTTGAGCTGGTCTGTGCAGCGTTGAGTGTGCCTCAGCTCTCTCAGGAACTCAGCAGTCTGACGCTTGAAGTCGTCCTGGACTTTCACTTCCAGCTTGTCCATGCGGCTTTGAGCACGTGTCAGCTCCTCCTGAAGGTGGGTGATGTGCTGGTCGCTTAGTGTCAGCTGGGCTGTGAAGGCATTGCTTAGGGAACAGATGATCTTGGTTAGTTCCACGTGGTTGTGGTTCTGATTCTGGCTTGAATCATGTGTCAGGAGTCTTCTCAGAATTATGATTATTATTAAAAATAATAACAGTTCAATTGTCTTTGGTGTGAGGCAGTCTGTAATGCCTCTGAGCCAGGCGTCCACGTCAGTGGGGTTTGTTGTCCGCGACATGTTGGCACGCTGGGGTGAAGAGACTGACACAGATCTGTGTGGGGTGTAAGCCTATGTGGTTGAACAGCTAAGTGTCGTTTCAGTGACTGTACAACAATAGTGAAGTGTTGTAATGTCTAAGTGTTGGTCTCAGTGTAGACAGGTAGGCTAGTGATGTGGACACTCCGTCACTCAACTGAGCGAGGGAAAGAGAGAAAAAGGTTAAAACAAATCTCAATTGAAAGGATTTTTTTTTTTTTTTTTTTTTTCAGTGGGAGAAATATTTTTATAAATATTTTCTATCAATGAAAAGCTGGTTTAAACTCGTGATGTGTCACTCAACTGAGAAAGGGGAAAAGAGAGAGAGGTTAAAACCAATTTCAATAAAACAAAAAAAAGAAAATTCTTAAGTAGGAGAAATATTATTTTTCTCGTAAATGCTTCCTATCGGTGAGAATCTGTTTCCAGAAAGGTAAACAATATTATTGTTTATGTTTACAAGGAAAAATAATACAATAATAATGCTGATACCTTTTTTCTAAGTTTGACAGGATTGACACACCTTCAGTTTGGACCGCTTACAGCTCTGCTGGGATGCTTTGAAGGCGACGGTTGCTCAACACTTGTCTCTGTTAATTGATCTTGGATAACATGTCAAATTGTAAATTGCGTTTACAGATGCAGGGAGAGTATGGAGAACAGAGAGGGTTTGATTGAAAATCAAATACCTAATGACTGTTTTCTTTGGGAAGATTATCTTTCTTTCTTTAGACTCGATTTATGGTTCTTCCAGGTGTGTTCCCTACAAATGTGAAGAATGGGAAAGCAGGACAGAACAGGAAGGATGTAAGAAGGAAAGGAGGGAAGGAGATTGGATCCACAAATGGCTCTGGAGCCTTTGTCGAACTACGAGTATAGAATTGATAGTTGCCAACAACTAAACATTCAAAAATAAAACTTTGTAAGAGAGGGTTCTCTCTGATTTATTTGAAACTTGTAGTGAGATGCCAATGTCTCCTATTGAGGCTCAGGTGTTTCACTCCCAAGCTAGGAATCAAAAGAAAGGAAAAGGTAATAAAGATGAAAGAAAGTAATAATGTGATGGACAAAATAAGAAAAAGGGGAATTAAATACAGAGGTAAATAAGTAAAATAGAATGGTTAAGGTTATAACCACAACTGGAAAAGGAGGATATACCGCAATAATAAATGAGCAAGCATGAGTCTAACAATATTTGTAATAGGGAAATGTTGGTTGAATAAGTTTACTTAACTTCCAAAGTTTAAGACTTATTCACCTGAAGTGATTAAATCTAAAAGAGAAATTTAGAAATTATGAGAATTATGAAATTAGATTTATTAAAAATAAATCTAGAAATCGTTAGAAATTACCTGTTTAGAAAAATAAAACTTCAATCTTGATTTAATATTTCCCTTTTTTAGATCAAATTAGAATTTGACAATTAATAATCATAAACCAGTATTTTCTTTTCAAGTAAAATGCAGGTAAATGAAATTAATAATTGTGAACCGAAATTTCCTTTTCACAGAAAAATATGGGTAAAGTATGAGACAGGTAAAATATTAAAGAAGAAAAGACCAACAGGTGTAACTTAACAGTCGAGGTGTTTAAATGGTTAAATCACTTTAACGTTGTTCAAACAGACACGGTATTTAACCACTGATGTTAATATTAATGATAACCGTAAATAATGCTTAAGGCTTTAGCATAGGTTAGGCCTCAATGGTAAACAACTACTTAGCTTAGCTTTAGCTTAGCTAGCCTAGCCACCAAAGGGTTCGTTGGGGTCAGAGTTCTCCCGGAAGCGTTGGTTAAGACTTCCGTGTCACGATTGTAACTATGGCGACAGAACAAACGCTAGTGGGCGAACTGTGAATTGCAGTTTGTAAACAAATAAGCAGTTACATGAAATGTCGGCACATTTCAGCAATGTTTGGAGAATATGCACGTACAGTCGTATTACGTGAAATGACGGCGCATTTCAAACTGTGCACTAAAGGACACCACTCGTAGCTGTTTTACGACGTGGGGCTTCACTCAGTTGTTTAAGAGTGATTAACTTTAAAGGACAGCTTTGTGCTGTACTATAGCGATCTCGGCGGATCGACGTCTCTGTGCAATTATCCGAGCACACAAAAACAACAGGGTTTTTAACTGTTGGTTGAGTTTCAACATCAAGCTTTACTTGAACACAACTTTAAATAATTCCTATTCAACTACACTCGGACATACGCAGTGTTTACACGAATTAATTGAACAGACAAAGTCACAGATAAGCTTATATCACGGGGATTGCCGTGGAACACGCACTGACAATCTGAGAAATAAAGACTAATCTGTGAGGAGAATATTCGTCCCAGTGGAACACGCACTGAGTCAGACAAATATAAGGTTATACTTATGATGTTTATCACGCATCGCCGTGGAACACGCACGGTGAATCAGATAAATAATGTTAGAACCACGCTCATCGCTCTATGAGGAGGATATTCGTTCTAATATGGTTATTTTAATTACTGCAGTTTTAATTTCATTCAGCTCTCTGACTGATACAAACACACATAACGTTATAGCTATTTGAAAGACTCTGGAACACGCAGATGTCTTAAGCTATAATTAAAGTATTTCAGAATCGAGGGACACGCTCAATTGTTACCTTATCGTTGCGTGGGATCTTATATCTTGGGTTATTTTACTGCAGTTTGAATAAAATAACAAATAAAAAGAATAAAATGGGGAGGCAGACTAGACTAGAGTAACAGCTCAAGCACAGACATTCATTCAAACAGAGCGCGCGGCGCGCGCTGCATACGTCATACACACAGACTCGGAGGTTCGGATCTCTCCTCCGCATAGGCTACTATGAAAATATAATTACTTCGTATATGCTTACAATTTTAGGTTAAACTGCCCGCATTCTCCACCAATATGTAAGATATTGTAATTTGTAGTGATTACAATTTAGCTCAAAGGAATTATTAATTAATTTATAGGGAATTCAAAAGAGTCACTTACAACCGAGCAAATGACTCATTCGCGGTTCATTTGAACTGACTGCAATTATCAACTCTGCAACGGATATAAATATCCGAACTATAGTGAAACACTATATAGTTAGCAAGGTAACTTAGATCAGAAGTTTAAGACATTAAATTTGTAAGCACAATAACACAAGTAATATTTCTCTTTAAAATACAAACAAGACTTTATTGATTATTCTAACACATACAACTAATATCTAACACAGACACACACATTCATACGCGTTGCAGAAAGAAAGAGAGTAAGGAAAGATTAAGTTTTAAGAGTGAGTTTAACCTGTTAAGCTTCACCAGTGCGTCGGCGCACTGAAGCGTTTTTTATTTATTTAATTCAAAATTACTATCAGATTTAATGTTATACCTTGACAAACTATACATCATTAAAAAGATATAAGACTCAAGTTTCAGTATTTGACCACTATTGTATTCTGAGAAACTCATAGTGACAGTTATGTCTTAATTTGTGTCAGGAGTTATGAAATGAAAAAATGAGTCGATACCTTTAATATGAATTATGCGCGTCAGCCTGTTCCATTCATAAAAAACTCCCGTGCTGTCGTCATGACAGCGATACACAAAACAACGTCCCTCAGGGCTTTAGCTCAAAAATGTGCAGATTTGGAGAAATATTGATAGATTCTTTTAGATTTACATCATATTTCTATAGACAGGAATAATATTTATTGAATTTATACCCAAATGCGTCAATGTAATCTTTATGAGCGTTTGGTATTCTAATTCACAGTGTTTTCAATTCATACCAATAGCCTGAGGGCGCTATATGCACAGTAATATAGTCCATATATGAAACATGAAGAAGAGCCATGATCATGTGACATTCCAGGAAGCCTCGAACACACACAAAGCTACAGAGTTCGCGCTGTAAAATGCAGATACAGATGTTTTGAAGACAATAAACATGATTGCAATGATATCTGATTTGCCTGTGTTCTTCAAGCCATGCCAGGTATTTTCATAATAATATATTATATTTATAATGTAATGCTAATCTATATAGACTTCATCATTGTGCATAATACTATCAAATAATATATTTTCTGTCTGATTTTTTTATCTGAAGCTAAATTAGATCACAGAAGATTATTTAAAACATTCGGCTTGAGTTATAAAGTACGTTTTGAGCATAAACATGGTTTTAATCTCATATATTGTCGTGTATTGATGGTGTGCTAAGCTAACATGCTAGCTAGCCCTAACTGTTAGTCACATGACATGGTCTTGAAAAACATTTAACTAAATACAGAGTTTTGGGCTTATTATCTTCAGATTTTAAACATAAAATGTTTAGACATGTGGCTTTAGCTGTAGTGCATTTCTAGATTGCTCCAGTGCCAACTTCAATTTTATTTTCATGAGGATGTTTCATAAAAAATAATTTCTAATAACTTTACAAAACTTTGAAGCTATTTATAACAATTTTTGTCATTACGACAATAATTAATTCTACATTTACAATAAACTGCCAGGTGTCAGCTTTCAAACGAGACCATACTTGTGCTTTTAGTACAAAGGGTTCATGAACTGTATCTGTTTCAGTTTGGGTATGTCATTTCTGGGGATTTTTCAAAAGTGGCGTTGCAGCTTAACAGGTTAAGAGTGAGATGATGTAATCCCAAGTTTCTATGCACTTATAAAACACAACCTGAATGAACCATCAATCATTAGTTTAACCCTTTTATCGTTTCCTAGGTTATTAAATCAGTATCAAATACACCAGTTCAGTTTAAGAGTCTGGAGGCAGTACTTGCTTGTCTTTGCTTTTGGGGATTCCCTTTTTGTTGCGTGTAAAGGGTTTTCCCGGTCCGTTCGTTGGCTGGTCTCCGTGCCTGATGTCTGGGTCACGTGGTCAGTGACGTGGCGTGTTGGCGGAATGAAAGTCTTTGTTTGAAGCTGGCTTTGCAGAAGAAACGTGGCTCGAAATCTTGTCGCAAAACTTAACTTAGAACCGAGACTCACAACGGAAAAGAAAGGAAACTAAGAAAAGAAAGGAAATTGAGAAGAGTAGATGATGGCTTGAATGAAGCTGTTTAACCCATGTTCTTCAGATCTTGATTTGGGTTATTTCGTCTGCGCGTTTTACATGGTTACTTGTCTGTCTTAGATCTTCATCTCCCGCTGCATTTTTGGTTCTGCAACTAAAACTCTAAACTTTGTTCTGGTGTTAAGATTTTAAACTCAAATGTCCGCCCAGCCTCCTGGATCAGTTCTAACCAATTAGACACTGTCTTTGTTTAGGAGGTGGCGTTCTCTTCACTTCTTATCATAAATCAAGCTTATCTGTGCTCTCCTTACTCTCTAAGATCTAGCAAAGAGTACAGAGGCCACAGCTAAGACATTATTACTATTATAAGAATCCGAAACATTTTCCACAGATTTCAATCAAGCCATCCTTTGAATTAAGAACATACGATCATATCGATATGAAACACAACACATTTTCATTCAAAAATCTAACAATTATAACAATTACATGAATTGTATGGCATCTAAGCATATCAGATACACCCATCTATTGTAGGAACAATATAGAATCATGTCGTTGCATGATGCTTGATCTATAAGTCCATTGAAAATTGTTCTTGAATGATTTTATTTATGTTATAGGTAAAATCTCAGCTCTGTGGTTTGAAACGATTTTACACCCTGAGGTCTATCAGAGGTCCTTAAGGAGGGGGGAGTCTGGAATGTTGTGGGCTCGAGCAGCTTCTGCTGTTATCTTGATCGGGCTGAATTGTGCTATCTCTTAGCCAATCATTCTTTTCCAAGCTATCTTACATTGACCAGTTCTTCCTTTAGTTGGGCTCATCTTCTTTGAAGCTTGCATGGCCATAAAGTTCTTAGCTGGGGGTTTTCGTTGGTCAGCGGAGACTGGCTGGCTGGAGCCTTCTTTTATGGCTCTGGGGTTGGTGATTTGGTGTCTGGAATGTTCAGTTCTGTGAGAAATTATGTTTGAACAATTCACCTGGAAGATTCATTTGTGTTTGTTTCGCACTCAATCCTACACTCATCAGTAATCACGCCACCGGCCTCGTGCCGCTCTCTCACGGCCTTCGGCCTCGTCCTGCTCGCCACAGCAGGTAAATGAGTCCTTTCTACTTCCAACATGTACCATACGATAGCAATGGTACAACTAAAAAGATTAGGTAAAAGAGTCCTTCTACAAACAATAATAAACAGTAGTATAAACTTTAACAACAATGAAATACAATTTATATAACCACTCTGTATATATACAAAAAAAAAGGGACCTTACATTGAGCATAAAATGGTACATTTCCCAACCAAGACATCATTAAATGTAAGGGTACCAGAGGGAAGCCATGCTTCAAACAGCTCTCTCTTCTTCTATTACCAACCTGTATTTAGACTTAACACAAAGGAACAATAGTGTCCCCTAATGGTGGGTGGTAGAATAACACCATAAGTAACATTTAACTGTTACAACATAACCAAGGCATGTAGGCATCACCTTGGTCATGCGAAAAGAGTTGACCCTCAGGCAACCCCCTAGACTTGAGCCACCACTGTGGGGTGTACAGCAGGCCAAAAGGTATCCCATTAGATGCAGCTGCCATCTAACCCAACAGTCTCTGAAACTGCTTTACAGTGGTTACGTTTACATGCGTAACTTTTGTTTCAATCGGACTGAATTCATTCCGATTGATTAAATCCATACGTAGTGTTTACATGAACGCTAAACATGTGATCAGGTTGATGTGCATGTTTATATGTCACAAGCTTCAAATCGGAATAGATTTTTGACATGCGCACACTGCACGAATATACATAGTTTCCTGCTGTTTGCGCATAATAACTATTCTCCTACATTGGTTCTTTATTTGTTTTAAACAGCAGACTTAATATTTATCCATTTTTTGGTCATAATTTAGAAACAATGAGCATATGAATCGTTGTTCTGTGCTGCTTATATTTTTCACGCAGTACAAATGCCTCTCCCCGCGGCCAAAACCAGACGTCTGTGGATGAAAATCTGAAACAAGGACTGGTGGGGCGTTGTCCTGCTCCACTTGACAGACGCTGAAGGAAAGGAGAATTTTAGAATGACGGGACACTCATTTATATGACACTTTATTCAACAGGAAGAACAGCTCGTTCAGCGAGTCATACTTCATTACACTATTTCAACGTCATTGCACATGCAGTCCTTTCAGTTTCGGTTTTCAATCTGCTCAAGTGTTTACATGTTCTCTCGATCGGATTGAAAGGGGTGGTTTATTCCTTTTCTAATCCGATCGAGAGAACATGTAAACACTAAACACTTGATTGGATTTCGGCCGGATCAAGCTCAATCGGATCGAGTAAGGTGTTTACATGAAGGCTTTTCCGTCTGATTGAGCCTACAATCCAATTACTAATGGATTATTTGGTTGCATGTAAACGTAGCCAGTGACTGACTGGCCTAGCTTCAACTTGTTCACGGCTGTGGCAATCGTTTTGATGTGCGCAGGAGAGAGATATGCTTGCATCGTAATCGAATCCCACACCACGCCTGGAAAAGTGGTCATATGTGCTGGAAAAAGCACACTCTTCTTGGTGTGTAACCTTAACCCCAACATTTTCATATGGGCAAGAATTACATATCGATCCCGAACTGCCAGCTGTTCTGACTGAGCTAAAATCAACCAATCGTCAATGCAGTTCAGAACTTAAATGCCCTGGAGTTATAATGGCGCCAGTGCTGCATCCACGCATTTGGTGAAAGTGTAGGGTGATAAAGCTAGGCCGAACGGAAGAACCCGATACTGGTAGTCTTCGCCCCCGAAAGTGAACCTCAGGAACTTCCTGTGTTGTGTAAGGATGGAGATATGGAAATAGGCGTCCTTCAGATCTATTGTAAAAAAAACAGTCCTCTGACCTGATCTGTGGCACGATTTGTCTCAAGGTTAACATTTTGAACTTGAGCTGCATAACTGACTGTTTCAGCTGACACAGATCCAAAATGGGATGCAACCCCCCATCCTTTTTTGGAACGATAAAATATCGTCTGTAGATCCGGATTCTCTAATAGATTTAACCAAAGGTGTCTCTCCATGGCCACCAGGACTGCCATAGAATGGCCGATGGATTTGGCTGTCTCCTTGGTGGACCAGAGAAAATATATGTAGCCTGGCACACCTCTCTCAAATTGTCCAGGCTCACACCCCCACCCTCATCAAGGTCTCCTAGCAGGTCAGCCTGATAAGCTTGCAGCAACGACATAGTATGGAGACATGGCGCAGCCTGACCTGCTGCCGAATATGCTTTCCCCACCAGAGCCGACATTGTTCTTACTGGCTTGGTGGGTAACATCTAGGACTTTAGGGATGATCCAGACTCAGACCTCAGTGTGGAGATCGGGAAAAAACGGGAGGCAATGACCGTGAGGGCTAGAAACTTTCTTCCAGTTTGCTCTTAGGATGAACGTTCTGCTTCTCAGCTGGCCTGTCAATATTTAATCTGGCCACAGCATGAGTCACAGCCTCCGTAAGCTCCTCATATGCAGGAGTGTGAGGTGGTGAGTCCTCCAACTCCTCAGAGCTGAATAATTGTAACACCGGTGCCTCATCGGGCAGCACCTGCAGCACGTGCTTCCTAACCCTGAGAAAATCCAACCGGTGAGGGCAGAGAAAATGCCAGGCCCATCTCTAACCCCTCTGCTAAATCCATTTGCAATCACCACAACCTTAATCGCCGCTGTGCCTCAGCAGCAGTGGGAGCAATACCATGAGGAATTCGAGCCTGAGTGCTCTCCGCAAAGAGCGCCAGACGGGAGTGAAGCATCTGTAATGGAAGCTGATCACAATGTTCGCAGTCAGCCCCCTCAAGGGGCTATTAAGTTGTGGTTTGGGACTCAATGTTGATGCAGGCATACCTCTCACCGGCACGCATAGAGTCCATCCTGTCGGCCGTGAAAAGAACAAAAAGCTAGGCAAGTCACTCACTGTGAAACAGTTTCAGAGACTGTTGGGTCTGATGGCAGCAGCGTCCAGCGTGATACCTTTTGGCCTATTGTACACGAGACCCTTGCAGTGGTGGCTCAGGACCAAAGGGTTTTCCCCGAAGGGCAACCCCATTCACATGATCAGGGTCACGCAGCGATGCTTACGTGCCCTAGTTATGTGGAAGAAACCTTGGCTCCTGTCCCAGTCAGAGCATCTTACGTCCCTGGGGCCCAGAATATAGGAGCAGACATCCTGTCGAGAGTCCGGGCTGAGGCCCAGGGAATGGATATGGATATGGAGATATTGAGGGTGTCTGGCCAGGCACAAGTGGATCTGGTTGCGTCTCGAGAGACATCTCACTGTCCACTCTGGTTCTCCCTCTCGCATCCAGCTCCTCTGGGAATAGACGCTATGGTACAAACGTGGCCTGAGCAAGTGGGTGGTTGAGGCTATTTTACTTGCTTATTAATTGGTTGGACAACATTCACTTATGGCAGTCCGTTCCCACTCTACTAGGAGTATGGCGGCCTCCAAGGCTCTTATGTCAGGAGTTGCTCTCCAAGATGTCTGTGATGTGGCAGGATGGTCCTCACCGCACATTTTTGTAAGGATCTACTCTTTGAACTTGGACTCTACACCTGGGTCCCAGGTGTTCTATTTCACACAGGACAGACACTTCTTGCTATGGTGGCATTGGTATAGATGTTCCCTCAGCATCAATAGGCACAGCGTGAGTTCCCTTGAAAGGGAATGCCTCGGTTACGAATGTAACCTCGTCACCTTGCCATATCTCCTGTCAGCGACTAACTTCAGAACTTCAGACTTTTAAGAAGCTATCGCTGCTTGTTTTGGGCAGGCTTTATAGTTCCTGGTTGGTGACGTCACCCGCCTCTGATGTTCCGCCACACCATTGGACTGATTTCACATGTGCTTCAAGACATCATCACGCAAAGCGTTCCCTCAGCATCAATCGACACAGCGTCTCGTTCCCTCTTCAAGGAACCGAGGTTACAGTTGTAACCAAGGCGATTTTTCTCCACCGCAAACTCTTATCACTCAGACAGAATCAAACAAAATAATAGCTAGATATATAGTTGAGGACATGCTGCCGTTGTTGACACTTGAGTCGGATTCTTTCCGGCCAATCATTGCGAAAATACCCACAAGAGAGGGGGTAGGCCCGCCATGCAAATTTACTTTTTCGAAGTACGTAGATGCAGAGTATACCAGAAGGAATGCCAAACTCAAAAAGACCTTTGAACACATAGAATATATCTCTACAACAGCCGATATTTGGACGGCACATAATAAAAGCTATCTTGGCGTAACTGCGCATTGGATAAATCCAAACAGCATGGAGCGAGGGAAAGTAGCACTAGCATGCAGAAGATTCAAAGGTTGTCATACTCATGACATGATTGCAATTGAGCTTGACAACATTCACTCATCTCATGGCATATCCCATAAAATTACATCAACCGTCATGGATAATGGATCTAATTTCGTCAAGGCCATCAAAAGATACCAGCCAGTCGAGGAGGAGGATGACAAGGATGAGGTGACTTTTACGGACATTGATGATGTATTGCAAAACAGGGGTGGTGATGATGGTGGTGAAGTTGTGATCACTTTGCCGCCACATCAGAGATGTGCTGCACACACTTTAAACCTTGTTTCAACTGTTTCCATGGTACACTCCTACCCACACTGGAAACATTGATTTTCAAGACCTTGGAACTGAAGAGTGGCCTGCAAATCCTAGTTGACCTTCCAAAGGCAGTTGTCATGGTAATTTATTTAAATATCTTTAACCAGTCACCCAAGAATTGCATTTTATTTATTTGGATGGATGAAAAATGAATAGCTTTATATTCTAGGCTTTACAGTTATGATCTCTAACTAGAGATTAGGGCTGAACGATTAATCGCAATCGCGATTTGAAATGTTGCGATTAGCTAATCGCAAAAGGCTGCGATGTGGATGCGATCTGAAAAATATGTCCCAAAGCAAAAACATGATTGTCCTCTTTGTATGGCTGTCTTACTAACCTGAGTGAGCACCTCCGTTCTAACGTGACGAAAATTGTTTGTTGACAACCTTTTTTTCCATGACCAAGACAAGACGACACCAACGTCAATAAACGATAACTATGACTAAATAAATATCGTTGAAAAAAAAGACAAGACTAAATGTAGTTTTACATTTTTTTTAACTTGACCGAAATCTCTGTGTGTGTATGTGTGTGGATATAGACAAATAGTATAATATGTTCTTTGCATTCTTATAATTTCAGGCAATCAAAACAAGATTTGCAGAAGTGCTGGAAAGCAAGGATGCTGTCTTGGCTGCTGTGACCCTGCCCAAGTTCAAACTACGTTGGCTTCGGACACAGGACAGGAAGGACAAGGCCAAGGCAAGTCTACTGGCAGACTGCCGGAAACTTGTCCTAGACCGAGACCAGCAAGCAGGTACCAGCACATCAACACGCCACCTTAGCAGAGACTCCGCCATAGAGGATGAGTTATTTTCCTTTGATGATGAGAATGACACCTCTTCTACCGCTGAAAGTCAAGTCGCAGATTATTTCAAATCAGGAGCAGAAGAGATAAACTCTCTAAATGGATTTGCACAGATAAAGAAAATTTCACTCAAATATAATGCAGCCACTCCGTCCAGTGACCCAGTAGAGAGACTCTTTAGTATGGGGAAACTTGTCATCACTCCAAAGAGGAATAGGCTCTCTGGATCAGAAGTTTGAGAAGCATCTGGTTTTGAGATACAACCACTGGTTTTAATAGGATGGATGGATGGAGTCTTTAGTTAAGAACGTTTCTGGGAAGAAAGCATTTAGGTTTAAGGCTCCTGCAGATTGGAATAATTTACCTTTAAATGTACAATCTTTGACTTCATTTTATATGTTTAAAAATGGTTTGTTTTGTTGTTTAGAAACTTCCTAGGTAATAAAAGTATTTTTTGTAGTGGTATTTTTGTTGTTTTGAATTAGGTGACTGTTGTTTTTGTTTTGCCTTGTGTCTATTGTTTTGTTTTGTGTTATGTTATTTAACCTTTGTGTATTAGGACCCCCTTGAAAACGAGATGATGCATCTCAAGGGGTTTATCCTAAAGAATAAAATTTGTTATATGGATGGATGGATGGATGGATGGATGGATGGACGGACGGACGGATGACTGGGTTGGGTGGATGGATTGCTATGGTGGATGAATGGATGGATGGATAGATGACTGGGTTGGGTGGATGGATTGCTATGGTGGAAGTATGGATGGATGGAAGATGACTGGGTTGGGTGGATGGATTGCTATGGTGAATGAATTGATGGATGGAAGATGACTGGGTTGGGTGGATGGATTGCTATGGTGGATGAATGGATGGATGGAAGATGACTGGGTTGGGTGGATGGATTGCTATGGTGGATGAATGGATGGATGGATGGATGGATGAGTGTTAGGAAGGAGTGTATCGATTGATGAATGAATTAATGAATAAATGTTAAGGAGCTAATGTTAACCCTCTGGGGACCAAAAACGCGCCCGCGCGTTTTGCTCGTTTTTTTTTTTTTAGCAATGAAAATAAACACTAAATGCTCTGTTAATTTTGATCTTTCATTTTCGTGTAATACATCAATCGATCCTGTTCAGTGTCTATTTTTTTTCTGTATACTCACAATAAAAATAAAGTGTTTTGCTTTTTGACAAATAAAGAAAAATTAACATGATGCGATTTCTGCCTTCTCTCTGTCAGTAAACTCCCATTTGAAACGCGTTCGAAAATGATCTATAACTCCGGGAAAATTCAGTCAAACAGGCAAACAGACCCACGGGCATAAAGCTTGAGATCGCATCTTTTAAATGAAGTCATTTATATAAAAAACAAATATTCTCAGCTTCTGTAATCTGTATAAAAAGAGAGCGACTCCAGTCGACCTCATTACGAGATGATTCACAGTAATGTGACCACGCCCCGGAGAGCGCGTGCTATTCAAACGCAAATTCTGAGAACCATTTCAGAGCTGTGAAACGCCCACATCAGCTGTAAACAAAGCGCGTCGCGACTCCTCGCGAGTGAGACATTATAGCCTACCTTATGGAGAAACGATTCCTCAGAACAGTGCTGATGAGGAGCAATATCTCCTGAAATGAGGAGCAGATTCCGCTGAGGAGTGAGGTAGGCTGTTTTCTTTTCTCACGTGTGGAATAACGTTATGGAATAACGTTAGTGTAGGCCTATGTAAACCGCAAAAAGATGAATCCCATTTCTATAATATGACTCGCCTTTCTGTGAGATGAATGAAGGGGACATATTTGTAAAGACTGTTTAGCCTAAATATGAATCGCGCGTCTGTGTGTAAAATAATAAACTGCTTTGCTATAGCCTACTGAGATGAGTAAAAATCGACTGGAATATGTTGAAATAAAATGTATTTGTATAAGCAACGTATTAAACTGCAAATTAGCATTTATATGCCCTAATATTTCATAAAACAACATTACAGTCAGGCGAAGTATGAAAGACAACATTTTGTTGACTAGACTAGGGTACAGTTTTTAGGCTACTGTAGAATATACCGCCACATCAAAAAAGCTTTTGTTTAGCAATTTCTGCTCATATCTAACGTTAGATATATATAATATATAATATATATATATATATATATATATATATATATATATATATATATATATATATATATATATATATATATATATATATATATATATATATATAAATATATATATATATATATATATACTATTTTTGTCAAAAATAAAGTCATAGACTAAGATGTTAGATGTTCCAATGTTGGCTATATTCAAACTAATGAATACATATGATAAAATGTAGGCCTATAATCTTTTTTTTTTTTTTTTTTTACAAAGAAAGAGTACACTTGAAATATTGTTGAAATTGTAATTATTGTTGTAATTGTAACATTTTTAATAAAATAGCAAAACATATTTACAAGAGAGATGTAAGCGAAATCTTAAATGGTCAATATAAGTCTTCTTCTAAATACATCTTTTGTCCTTGTATTGTGGCTCAGTCAGTGTCACACCTGAATGAATAGGCATTAGGCAGAGTCATTATGCAGAGTGGGTGGGACAAACTACTCCTCCTCCACGCCCCCCTCGCATAATGGCTTTCCAAGCAAAACCTGTTTTACACCATTTAAATCAATGTATTTTTTTTTTGTGAACGATAAAGCAAGACTATTTTCACATAATTTTGAAGCTAGAACTCAAAGGGACAACATCCATTAGTCAAAAGTCTTGTGGACACATATTTAATATGTGTTTTGTGGTCTTAATTCAGCAACTTTCATTTTTATTTTTTCCAATAACCACGCATAAACATTATTCTCTTAAAAATACAAACATCTACATACACGTTGCTCGCATATTATGGTAGCCCTGTTTGTGCTATATAGAGTGAATTTACACCTTAGCCATTAACATGTTTATAAATAACTGAAAAAAACACAAATGTCAAGACATGTCAGAACATCTCAAGGGCCCCAAAAACACCTTGGTCCCCAGAGGGTTAAAGGTTGTATCCGCGATTTCAGGCCCAAACATAAATGATCACATTCATCTAATCTTTCCTAACGATCCGCTAGCTGTCCGCCCCATAAGCAAGCCGTCAAACCAATCACCGACAGGGGCGGGTGTTGTGAGGTTTTGCGCTCATGCACGGCTGCCTATGACGGCTGCACGCGAAAACCTCACAACACCCGCCCCTGTCGGTGATTGGTTGGAACACTGTTGGTGAGCGCAGTTTTTTTTGTGTGCAGATCTCAGAGCCTAGGCTACCTAGAGAGACGTGTTTTTTTGACAGCATGCTTATGGGGCGGGCAGCTAGCGGATCGTTAGGAAAGATTAGATGAATGTGATCATTTATGTTTGGGCCTGAAATCGCTGATACAACCTTTAAGTTGGATTTATGTGGCAAATGACAGTGATTTGAATAGAGGCAGAGGGGATTACAACAGTGCCCTCTGCTTGACCTCTACTGTGAGAGGACATTTACATTTACATTTATTCATTTAGCTGACGCTTTTATCCAAAGCGACTTACAATTGCTATATATATGTCAGAGGTCGCACGCCTCTGGAGCAACTAGGGGTTAAGTGTCTTGCTCAGGGACACATTGGTGTCTCACAGTGGATTCGAACCCGGGTCTCTCACACCAAAGGCAAGTGTCTTATCCATTGCGCCACACCACCCCCTATAGGAGCACTTGTTTGACTTGTATTTTATTTTATTACCTGTTTACATATCAGTTTCATATTTTTAATTTGCACTACAAAGAGTGTATATATTTTTTATTTTACACACAAGGCCGACCACTAATAGACTCTTAAATATTTTCTAATTTCACTAAAGTTTCGTGAGCATTTTTATTAAACATGGACCTTTATGTTCATTAAAAATACTTTTTATGCTATTGTATGCTCATTTTTTAAATGTAAGCAACTAATTTAGACATGCAAACTGGGTGGCGGTGTGATGAGAAGTTCATATTCGGCCAGATTCGGCTCGAAGTCGTTCATCTTCGGATGCGGAGCCGCGCGCGCTGATACAAAAAAAAAGCTGTGCACCTTCGTGCTCGTGCGGACGTGTCGAGTATAAACCTAGCTTTAGTAGATTTTAGATTTACAGAATTTAACAGTATTATAAATATAGTTAGATTATTTTGTTTTGAGCAATTAAATAAATGAATCATATTGTGTTTAGCATATTAACATTCTTGAATGTGACAACTGAATTGACTTGCTCTTACGTAACCTCATGCTTTCTTTTTCAGATTTCAGAAAACCCAAAGGAAAAGAGTCTGATACAAGCCAGATTTTTAAAACCTGAACTGTTGGACCACTTGTAGTTATAAAGACATTAGACTTCTGAAAGTAATGTTATTTTTAAAGGTTGTAATGCTTTTGTAGCCTGGAAATCCAGACCCAAATCTAAAAGATTAAAGGTGATGATACACAGGGCAAACTTTTGAGCAATGTTGCTGGGCAATCTTGCCGAGCAATTGTTGCTTGGGCACTTTCCCATTGAAAATGGACAATACATTTATATCTGAATAATTAAATCAGACATGGGCCCTGTGTCTCAACTGGTTGCCCGTTGATGGCAACATTGCCCAGCAACATTGCTCAAAAAGTTGCCCTGTGTATCATCACCTTAAGTTGGGTTGTGGTGTCCAGGGCTTTGAGATGGCTTTGGCTCAAGCCCTTAGTGTAAAACCACAAGGATACTTCCTCATTAAGCATGAAGCTCGGGCAGTGGCCATAGGGTGTAGTGCTACTGACAGCATGATGTGCACCAGTAGGGGGATGTAACTCTGAGTTAAATGTATGTTGTGCTTGTCACTGCCATGATAGGCATACATAGGGCTGGCTGCACAGTCCCTTCAGAACGAAGAAGTGAATGACATGTTCTCTAGGCGTCCTCTTATACTTCCTGGTCGCACTAGCAGATGATGTCATGACTGTCGCCGGCCAATACGATTGCCATGATTATAGACTAGACGGATTTCAGAAAAATGGCCTTCTATAAGAAGTGAGGAGCATTTATGGGTACAAGTTGGGAACCGGCTTACCTTACATATTTCAAGGGTGCTGAATCCAAAAAAACTGGTACCCAAGCAAAATTTTGAGTTTTTGACCTTCTAATTTGCATATCAAAATGGCCGCCAAATTGCCTATCTTGCTCAGTCAGTTGGACCATTTTCCCCTAGTTTTTTTGTAAGTAGGCAATCAAGATGAGGAAATTAAGTTTCTAGATCGATAGTCAAGGGTCAGAGCAAAGATATAATGGAGGCTCACTGCCTTTTTTTATGTATATATATATATATATATATATGCAAAATACCAACTTTTAAGGTGAAATTAAGCATTATTTGTGTCCTTTTTTTAAGGCCGACATACATATTCAATCAATATCACTCTTAAATGTTCCCAGTGTATATATGATATGGGATGTATTCCATATTACATAATAACTAAGAAAAACACCATTGCAAGTTGTCTGAGATTTCATTTTTTTATGCAAATTAAGGCGAGACACTACAGGTGAATAGGGTAAAATTTTTAACTAGCAGATATCTCCATGAAACTTTCACAGTTGATTACCTACATTAAGATGAGAAACAAAATGTATTACAAGTTTTCTGTAATTTAATGTTTAAATATGCAAATTAGGCAATATCTAATCAAATATGCACTAATTTGCATAGATTTTAAAAAACGAAATCTGAGTATTGGATAAAGCCAGGTTAAAAATTATTTTTTCATTGTGTTCACATATTAGATGGGAAAAAAATTACAGAGGGATTTATGGATATCTACTTTTGTTATCCTGTAAATCAGAAAATACTGTCAATAGCCTTAAAAAATTTATTTTCGCCATGTTTTTTGGAATAAAATGTTATATAAATCAGGCTAGGAATAATATATTTACAAATCCCTCAGTAAATGTCTTCATAATATAACTAGGTACAAGACTGGAAAGTTTGGTGTATAGGTGCTACTGAAGTGGAGGATCATCCATGTGGTTTCCTTAGTCTGCTTCCGAAGCATTCACCGGCCCCAAGCAGGAGGACGGCACCGCCCGTCTCCGCCCGTCTCCGCCCCTTAGCCGGCTAAAACGCCAGGCTAAGCAGCACTCCTGAGATGGGCAGCTTGGAGTTAGGGCTCAGTTCTTCTCAGGAGCTGGTAGCAGGACCACTCCTTCCCCCGGTGAAGGGCCGGGGGAGAATCTTTTTTCTAAGAACTGATGCCCCTTCCTCCGAGCCCCAAGAGGCCATGGATGGCAGTGTGCGACGCTCTGCCTCGCCACTCTGTTGCCAGACCTCTGACAGAGCAGGCCCCCCGTGGAACACTGGTCCTTCCCTGGCCTCCTCTGTCAGGATGCGGCAATGACCGTGCCCGCTCGGATGCACGTTCATTCTTAATTACCGTAAATCCCGCCCATTAAATCCGACTGACAACTATATATGGGCATCATATTATGACACCAAACGAAGGATTTCAACATGTCTTCTCAAAAGCGAATGAAAAAGAGAAATTTCTCAGATGCAGAAATTTAAGTTTTATTATCAGAAGTTCATTCAAAACGCCACATTTTATTTTCAAGCGTACATAGTGGCATATCAGGTCCTAAAAAAAGGAAGCTTGGCAGCATATTATAGATGAAGTTAATGGAGTTCCATCCATCCATCCATCTTCTTCCGCTTATCCGGGGCCGGGTTGCGGGGGCAGCAGTCTAAGCAGAGATGCCCAGACTTCCCTCTCCCTAGACACTTCCTCCAGCTCTTCCGGGGGGACACCGAGGCGTTCCCAGGCCAGCCGGGAGACATAGTCTCTCCAGCGTGTCCTAGGTCTTCCCCGGGGTCTCCTCCCAGTGGGACGCGCCCGGAACACCATCCCGGGAAGGCGTCCAGGAGGCATCCGGAACAGATGCCCGAGCCACCTCAGCTGACCCCTCTCGATATGGAGGAGCAGTGGCTCTACACTGAGCTCCTCCCGAGTGACCTACCCTATCTCTAAGGGATCGCCCAGCCACCCTTCGGAGAAAGCTCATTTCGGCCGCCTGTATCCGGGATCTTGTCCTTTCGGTCATGACCCAAAGCTCATGACCATAGGTGAGAGTAGGAACGTAGATTGACCGGTAAATCGAGAGCTTCGCCTTGCGGCTCAGCTCTTTCTTCACCACGACAGACCGGTACATCGACCGCATTACTGCAGAAGCTGCACCGATCCGTCTGTCAATCTCCCGTTCCATCCTTCCCTCACTCGTGAACAAAACCCCAAGATACTTAAACTCCTCCAATTGAGGCAGGAACTCTTCACCAACCTGAAGTGGGCAAGCCGCCCTTTTCCGACTGAGGACCATGGCCTCGGATTTGGAGGTGCTGATTCTCATCCCAGCCACTTCACACTCGGCTGCAAACCGTCCCAGTGCATGCTGAAGGTCCTGGTTTGATGAGGCCAACACGACAACATCATCTGCAAAGAGCAGAGACGAAATCGTGTTGTCACCAAACCTGAAACCCTCCGGCCCCTGGCTGCACCTAGAAATTCTGTCCATAAAAATTATGAACAGAACCGGCGCCAAAGGGTAGCCCTGCCGGAGTCCAACATGCACCGGGAACAAGTCTGACTTACTGCCGGCAATGCGAACCAAGCTCCTGCTTCGGTCGTACAGGGACCGGACAGCCCTTAGTAAAGGACCCCGGACCCCATACTCCCGGAGCACCCTCAACAGGCCGCCGCAAGGGACACAGTCGAATGCCTTCTCCAAATCCACAAAGCACATGTGGACTGGTTGGGCAAACTCCCATGAACCCTCCAGCACCCTGTAGAGAGTATAGAGCTGGTCCAGTGTTCCACAGCCTGGACGAAAACCACACTGTTCCTCCTGAATCAGAGGTTCAACTATCGGCCGTATTCTCCTCTCTAGTACCCTGGCATAGACTTTCCCAGGGAGGCTGAGAAGTGTGATCCCCCTGTAGTTGGAACATACCCTCCGGTCCCCCTTCTTAAAAAGAGGGACCACCACCCCAGTCTGCCATCCCAGAGGCACTGTCCCGACCGCCACGCGATGCTGCAGAGGCGTATCAGCCAAGACAGCCCCACAACATCCAGAGACTTGAGGTACTCAGGGCGGATCTCATCCACCCCCGGTGCCTTGCCACCGAGGAGTTTCTTGACTACCTCTGTGACTTCAGCTTGGGTGATGGACGAGTCCACCTCTGAGCCCTCAGCCTCTGCTTCCTCAATGGAAGACGTGACGGCGGGATTGAGGAGATCCTCGAAGTATTCCTTCCACCGTCCAACAACATCCCCAGTTGAGGTCAACAGCTCCCCACCTCTACTGTAGACAGCGTTGGTAGGGCACTGCTTCCCTCTCCTGAGGAGCCGGACGGTTTGCCAGAATCTCTTTGAGGCCAGCCGATAGTCCTTCTCCATGGCCTCACCGAACTCCTCCCAGGCCCGAGTTTTTGCCTCCACAACCACCTGGGCTGCAGTTCGCTTGGCCTGCCGGTACCCGTCAGCTGCCTCAGGAGTCCCGCAAGCCACCCAGGCCCGATAGGACTTCTTCTTCAGCTTGACGGCATCCCTTACTTCCGGTGTCCACCACCGGGTTCGGGGATTGCCGCCTCGACAGGCACCGGAGACCTTACGGCCACAGCTCCGAGCGGCCGCTTCGACAATGGAGGTGGAGAACATGGTCCACTCGGACTCAATATCTCCAGCCTCCCTCGGGATCCGGTCGAAGCTCCGCCGGAGGTGGGAGTTGAAGATCTCTCTGACAGGAGACTCGGCCAAACGTTCCCAGCAGACCCTCACAGTATGCTTGGGTCTGCCGAGTCTGTCCAGCTTCCTCCCCCACCATCGGATCCAACTCACCACCAGGTGGTGATCAGTTGACAGCTCCGCCCCTCTCTTTACCCAAGTGTCCAAGACATACGGCCGCAGGTCAGATGAAACGACCACAAAGTCGATCGACCTACGGCCTAGGGTGTCTTGGTGCCACGTGCACTGATGGACACCCTTATGCTTGAACATGGTGTTCGTTATGGACAAACTGTAACTAGCACAGAAGTCCAATAACAGAACACCGCTCGGGTTCAGATCAGGGGGGCCGTTCCTCCCAATCACGCCCCTCCAGGTGTCACTGTCGCTGCCCACGTGGGCATTGAAGTCCCCCAGTAGAACGACGGAGTCCCCAGTTGGAGCACTTTCCAGCACCCCTCCCAGAGACCCCAAGAAGGCCCGGTACTCTAGCCTGGTAATACCAGACTCTGCTACTTCTCTTTGCTTCGTAGACAGAGTCTGGAATGGCATAACAGAGAAGTGTTTTCTCTCTCGCGGGGGGGCGCTTGTCTGAAGTTTAAAATCATTGGTTAACCGTAAGCAATCACATAACGTTTGGTTATGGCGTGTGTTATGCGCATGCTCAGCCGCATTTAACTTCCACTGTAAACACATGTATGATGCAAAAACAAAACCATCGAGCGAAATACCGGAGTGAACATGGCTGTGAACGACTTTTGCAGGTTAAGTGAAGTAAATCTACGCATCCACGGTACAATCAGCGTCTACGTCTCGGCTCTCAGCCCGCCCTCTGTTCGTTGATTGGCCCGGCTGTTTCCAGACCGGTGGCAAACAGAAAGCTCTGAAGCTGTCTCAGACTAAGTACAGAAGCGAAATGAAATTGAGCGGAAGTACGAAGTCTGACGTAGTCAGGCTACCGGTACTCTGCACTAGAGTTTAAATAAAATTAAGTGTGTTAGCCGGTGTGATCATCGTTCATGAACAACAAAATGGGCTTACCTCAAAGCTCAATATTAGACCATTTGCTTTTTAGTTTGTTTATAAATGATCAGCCGCGTTGTTGCCAAGATGTTAATTGCCAACGTTATGCTGATGATACAGTAATTTACACATCTAAGACATCTACCAAAGTTGCCACAATTTTAAATAATAAAATGGGGAGTATATTTATGTGGCGTCAGGAAGATCATTTCACTTTAAATGTTAACCCTTGTGTGGTGTTCATATTTTTGTTATTCAGCCAGTGTTCGTGGGTCTGGTGGACCCGCTGCATTTTTGGGTTTTTAATTCAACACAATCAAACAATTTTAGGTTAAAATACTCAACAGATGTTTACTTCATCCCAATTACAATCAATATAAACAGCATATATGGTTAATATTCTCTATTTACCTTTGTTAGATCACATTTAATTATGGGTTCCGTGAGCACTCCCAGGTCCTTTGTAGTAAAAACATTGGAAGAAGGTGTAGTGAGGAAAAAAAGACGGCACCTATTGCTCACCAGTCAAGAGGAAAACAGTGATGGTTTCACTACAGTTCCAGCAGTGTTT
Source organism: Squalius cephalus (assembly GCF_949319135.1). Lineage (NCBI taxonomy): Eukaryota > Metazoa > Chordata > Actinopteri > Cypriniformes > Leuciscidae > Squalius > Squalius cephalus. The sequence continues at coordinate 32,618,594 of NC_137138.1, forward strand.
GACGTCCATTCAGCACGTCAGCTTGGTACTCCTACCATAGTGTGCAGAGCAGCACCAGCATGACCCAATGACTGAAACGCCTTTCCTACCAGCCTGAATTTTGTTCTGCACGGCTTGGTTGGGAGTACTGACCTTTTTTCAAGTGACGATGAGCTCCCAGAGAGATAGCCCATGAGTATCTCTTCCAACTGGGTCATCATCATATAACCACGTGCCCTTGCACCCACAATAGCCAAAGTCGACGTCAAGGGCACAACGACACGTGAAGAATAAGGTTTCCCTAATGAACGAGTTAAGTCATCCTGAAGGTCCTTGAAGAAGGGGAGAGACCATCGCTGGAAAAAGATCTGCTCTAACTTTGAGCGCTTGCTCTTTCTCCTGTGATCAGTCTAGCTGTAATCTGGCCACTGCATGAGTGACCACCTCGATTAACTCCTCATGCACTTTATCATCGTGGAAGGAGTGCTCAGAAGTTCCTCAGAATTAAATGTAGCCAAAGAAAAGCCAGACAATATATTAATTCAAGCATCTAACTTTTCAAATCAGATGAGTATTTTAATTTTTTCTCAGAATTAAATGTTGCCAAAAATCAACCAGACAAGTAAAAACGGTCTGGATGAAAGGCTGAATATAGTTATTTTCATATTAGAGCAGATCGACTCACAATATGCGAGATGAGTGTGAAGCACTTTAATGATAACAACTCACAGTGCTTGCACTTGCCATTCTCAAACGCAAGCACTCGCTCATGTGTATCATAATCAGGGATGGGCCATGAGCAGGGTGGCATGCATCTCTTGCTGGATTTTCTTTTTTTCTTTTATTGAACTCTTTTCTTTTTGTTGAAGAGAAAGAGAAAGAGAGAGAAAGGCTTTATTTCTGCTTGACAAAACTAACTCATAACAAAAATGAATAGTTTTAGAAAGAAGTAGCACACACGGCACACAATGCGGTTCTGAAAACAAAGGAACCTGAGAGTGCACCTGTCTCACATCTATTTATTGCCTTTGACATGCGCATTCTGATGACGTCATCATCGGACGTTATATAAGCCAAATTCTTGGCGTGTTTGCCATATGTGTTTGCCACACGTGTTCACAACCGGTCAAACAAAGATGTTTTCCCATTGCGCTTAAATCAGCGCAGCATTGAGAGTAGTGTTGTAAAGTTTTCTTTCATCGAAGCAAGAACCAGGAGAAATTGGGATCACGTTCAAGAAGTTGTTCTTTATTGAGGACTTCGCGTTGGCATGGCTGCAGTTCTTCCAAAGTCTAACTAACTTAACTTTTACATGGTATCTTATAGGCATTTTAGGAGGAGGGACTTTTAGAGGTGGAGACAAATCAAAACAAAGCATAGGCATGATTTGATTCAATCAAGTCAAAACCAGTTTGGCAGGTTATCCGGCTTGCTCAAGAGAGACAGAACCAATCAGCATAACACTATCATTCAAATGATCCAATCAGCCTGACAGTATCACCCATACCTTCACATGATCACAGAGACAAAAGCACAGCTGTACATTGAGCTTAATGGTCAGGAAATGCATAAAGACAAAGGGTGAGGGTGAGAGCCTCAGCCATTGACTCATTTAGAGAACAGGACTGGCAGGAATCTCTTGATATAATCATCATAACCACTGCTAAACTTTCTCAGTCTATATTGGAATCTAAATTAAAACCTCAAATGCTAAAATCAGTATTCTTCACCGTGATGTTATGTAAGGAAGCATATCTGAAATAGATTCTTAAAATTTGTAACCCTTCAGTAGCTTTTGAAAGGGAACTGTACGAATGGGAATGCAAATTATACATGTTTCACGTGTTCACATGGGTGTTTACATACAATATATAGAATAGGATATAGAAAAAGTATGTATATTTGGCATGCTGGCCGAAGGGAAGGCTCCAAGCTCGGAATTTGTCCCAAACCCAAAGTACTCCCCCTTCCCTGGTTGCGATAGGAAATATTTAAGAATGTGGATTTGGGGTGATGAAGGGATGCTGGAAAACTGTTGTGAGATAGAGTTAAATTGGTTATATACCTCCTCTTGTGCTGATTAGGTCGATTATATGAACGTGCTCCACCTGAACTTTGTTAATAAAACCATGTATTTGAAGTTTAAATGACTCTGCCTCCCCAGACAGAACTATCCTGTCTGGATTGTCTCAACAGTTCTCAATTGGGATATTAAATGTACATTCAATTTATGCATTTGGCTGACTCTTTCACCCAAAGTGAGTTACATTGCAGTTAAGATATACATTTTATCATTTTTTGCTTTCCTGTTAGTTTTGCCTAACAAGCTTTTTGGCACATCCATCAAGATGGTGCTCGGAAAGTTTCAGGAGGAGAGGGCACATTCCGTGGCTTTTAAGACATTTATACTGCTTCGGTACACCTCAAGCCACATAGGGGTCTAGCTCTTCCCAGTTTGAGGACCAGAGGCGAGACCAGAAGGCGAGCACCGCCTCTCGTGCTCCATTCTGGAGCTCCAGCAGCTAATTAACATCTGCCTCCTCTGCTTCCCGGAGCTTTGCTCAGATAGTGTTATCAAGTAGTTAGGCTCTCTGGGAGCCTCCTGGGAGTCACCTGACCATGCTGTCGGCCAATAGATTTAGCATGTTTTCACACATGCTTCAGACACCGACTCACGCAGGACCGTTACCATAGTGTCAATGTCATGATACCGTGTGTCCCAATGCAAAGCAGAGGAGCTTGCTGCAGCAAAACAAACAAACAAAAAAAAACAAAAAAACGATAGATTATATTTACACTATGTGCAAATAGCGACAGATGCTATTTAGTTCAATTCAATTTCAATTCAATTCAATTCAAATTTATTTGTATAGCGCTTTTCACAATACATATTGTTTCAAAGCAGCTTTACAGAAAGTGCATTTCAGAAATGTACATTGAGAAATACAGTTAGTTAATCATGTATTGATTTAGGGCATAAACATCGCCAGCGTCGAGTCGTCTCTTCACAGGCGCCGAGTCGTCTCTGCACGGGTTTTGGAGAATCTGTAGTTTCCATGAGAGGCTGGATACAAACTGGAGCTGACGATCTGTATTTACTAGCGTCCCGAGATAACAACAGAAAAGCATATGGGAAATAATTAGCGTAGCTGCTGTTCGCAATATTAATGCATTCAATCTGATTCAACTGTAGTATAAAATGTAAGTATTATGTGAATGCCTGGCTGAAGAGATGCGTCTTTAATCTAGTTTTAAACTGGGACAGCGAGTCTGAGCCTCGAACAATATCAGGAAGGCCATTCCACAGTTTAGGAGCTAAATGTGAAAAAGCTCTCCCTCCTTTAGTGGACTTAGATATCCTAGGAATGACCAGAAGCCTCGAATTTAGTGATCTTAAAGAGCGCGATGGATTGTAGGGCGATAGAAGTTCCGTTAAATACACGGGAGCTAAACCATTTAGGGCTTTATAGGTCAGTAGCAATACTTTGTAATTGATACGGAACTTTATAGGTAACCAATGTAGAGACGACAGAATCGGTGTTATATGATCGTATTTTCTTGATCTAGTAAGAACTCTAGCGGCTGCATTTTGGACTAACTGTAGCTTGTTTATTGAGGATGCAGGACAACCAGCTAATAAAGCATTACAGTAATCTAGTCTCGAGGTCATGAATGCATGAACTAACTTTTCTGCATCAGAAACAGATAGCATGTTACGTAGCTTAGCAATGTTTCTAAGGTGGAAAAAGGCTGTTCTTGTAACATATGAAATATGATTTTCAAAAGACAAGTTGCGGTCTAATATAACACCCAGGTCTTTTACTGTAGAGGATAAAGTAACAGGACACCCTTCTAAATTAAAGTTGTATTGTAAGAGGTTTTGTGGGCAGTTTTTTGGACTAATAAGTAATACCTCCGTTTTATCTGAATTTAATAGCAGAAAATTACATGTCATCCAGTATTTTATATCTTTAACACACTCTGTTAATTTAGATAATTTAGAGTTTTCATCTGGTCGTGATGAAATATATAATTGAGTGTCATCAGCATAACAGTGGAAATTAATTCCATGTTTTCTTATAATATTACCAAGTGGCAGCATATATATTGAGAATAGTAGAGGGCCTAACACAGATCCTTGCGGTACACCGTAGTTTACTGACGTTATATTCGATTTTTCCCCATTTACGCAGACAAAATGGTAACGGTCTGATAAGTATGATCTGAACCAGCTTAATGCCTGTCCTTGAACACCAGTATAATTTTGTAGTCGGTCTAAGAGTATTGTGTGATCTATAGTATCGAACGCAGCACTAAGATCAAGTAAAACTAGTATTGAGATACAGCCTTGGTCAGAAGCTAAAAGTAAATCATTTGTGATTTTAACGAGCGCAGTTTCAGTGCTATGATGCGGCCTGAATCCTGACTGAAATTTTTCATAGATATCATTTTCTTGCAAGAAAGAGCACAGTTGAGCGGACACAACTTTTTCTAGTATTTTAGACATAAATGGAAGATTTGAAATGGGTCTGTAATTTGCTAGATTATTATGATCTAATTGTGGTTTCTTAATAAGAGGTTTTATAACTGCCAACTTGAATATTCTTGGAACATGACCTAAGGATAAAGACGAGTTAATAATATTGAGAAGAGGCTCTTCCACTACAGGTAACACTTGTTTCAGTAGTTTAGTTGGTATTGGATCTAATAAACACGTTGTTGGTTTAGATGCAATGATAAGTTTATTTAACTCTTCCTGTCCTATAGTTGCAAAGCGCTGTAATTGTTCTTGCGGGGTGATAATTGAGGCTGAATCATAAGACACCATTAAAGATTGTACATTTACAATTGTGTTTCTGATGCTTTCTATTTTCTCAGTGAAGAAATTCATAAAATCATTACTACTACACTGTGACGGAATATTTTGCTCCGGTAACGTCTGTTTATTTGTTAGTCTAGCGACGGTGTTAAATAAAAACCTAGGATTATTTTGGTTGTTTTCTATTAGTTTGCGGAGATGCTCAGCCCTGGCTGCTTTTAGGGCCTTTTTATAACGTGACATACTGTCTTTCCATGCGATTCTAAAGACCTCTAGATTAGTTTGTTTCCATTTACGCTCTAAATTACGGGTTTCTCTCTTTAGAACATGCGTAACACTGTTGTACCATGGTGCTTTAGTTTTCTCTCTAACCTTTTTTAATCTAATTGGTGCAACGATGTCTAATGTACTAGAGAAAATGGTGCTCATAGTGCTAGTCATTTCCTCTAGTTCATCTGTTTGTTTGGGTTCACTGAGCAGCTGAGATAGATCAGGTAAGCTATTTGAGAAATGATCTGTAGTTGTTGGAAGGATTGTTCTGCCTGGTCGATAACGCGGCGCAACATGACAAATTTCAGCGGTACGTAGTATGCAAGTGACCATGTAATGGTCAGTGACTTCATCACTTTGCGGTATAATATCTATATCGGTTGGATCGGCTCCATGTGATATAATTAAATCTAGCGTATGATTAAGACGATGAGTTGGTCCGGTAACGTTTTGCTTGACCCCAAAGGAGTTTAATAAATCTGTAAACGCAGCCCCTAAAGCATCATTTGAATTATCTACGTGTATGTTAAAATCTCCAACAATTAATGCTTTATCGACATTGACCAAAAGATCTGAGAGAAAGTCTGCAAACTCTTTTAGGAAATCAGCGTAAGGCCCTGGCGGTCTATATACAGTAGCCAAGGCTAGAGATAATATGGATTTCTTTCTTACATCTAAGAGAGTAACATTTAGCACAAGTACTTCAAACGAATTAAACCTGTGACCTGTTTTCTGAGTAACAGTAAGAATATCTTTATAGATTATAGCAACACCACCGCCACGACCAATCAGACGGGGCTCATGCTTGTAACAGTATCCAGGAGGAGTAGACTCATTAAGACCGAAATAATCATTTGGTTTAAGCCAGGTTTCAGTAAGGCAAAGTACATCGAAACTATTATCTGTGACCATTTCATTTACAATAACCGCCTTAGGTGTAAGCGATCTGATGTTTAAAAGACCTAGCTTTATAAATTGTTTTTGTTCACTAATATTGAGATTTTCTGGTTTAATCACAATTAGATTTTTCTTAGATCCTGCAGTAGATTTATTATTTGATCTCACTAAACGAGGAATAGACACAGTTTCAATATAATGTTCCACATTGGTACTTATATCAATTAAGTTTGGACAGCAAAGAGTGTGATTTGGACTTTGACTTACTAGTCATATGGTGTGTAGCGTCTTGGAGATGTTGTCCGACAGAAGAGCCGCTCCGATTCTGCTGGGGTGAAGGCCATCAGCACGGAAGAGCCTAGGTCGCTCCCAGAAAAGATTCCAATTATTTACAAAGAGCAGTCTCTGTTCATTACACCATGACATTAACCATTCATTTAGAGCAAATAATCTACTGAACCTTTCGTGTCCTAGTCGGTAGGTGGGAAGCGGTCCAGACACGATGATCGTTGTTTCAGGCGATGTACTGCGTACCGTCTCGATCAGGCTCCTGTAGTCCTTCTTCAGAACCTCCGACTGCCGTAGCCTGATGTCGTTCGTTCCCGCGTGCAGCACGACAGCTCCGACGGGCTCGTCACCGTTCAGAATCCCGGGAACCTGTGCAGCGACATCGAGAACACGAGCACCAGGAAAGCAGTGAGTGCGAACCTTACCTTTACCTATGGTAGCACGGACATGCCGGACGATGGAACTGCCGATGATCACAGCGTCGCATTCCGTCTCGCGTAGAGGGGAGAAGCGGTTCCGGGTGGAGATCTCGAAGGCCGGGAGGGGCGGAGAGGTCCTAGCTCTGGTCCTGGCCCGCGTCTTCCGCTGTGGAATCACCCAGGGTCCATGTTGTTGTGTCGGTGCCGGAGTGAATGAAACCAGGGATGATCGCATCCTGGGCAGAGAAACACATGGAGTAGACGAGGTCGGAGTCAAAAGGTTACTAACCACTGACCTGTGAGCATCGGCGCGTGATGTTTCAAGCGCAAAACGTCGATCTCGTAGCTCGGCCTGTCTCTCTAGTAGGTCGCGGATCTGCTTCTCCACGGATTCCAGCTCTAACTGCACAGAATGCAGCTCGAAGGTGTCCTCACCTGCACTCAAAGGTAACGTTAGACACACATCCGTTATATTCGCCATTATAGCAGATGTGCTATAATGGCGAATTATAGCTTTCAGTGATACGGGTGTAAATAAGTCGATCGATAGGCGCGACCACGCGTGTAATGCTAGCGGGCTAAGGCTAGTAGCGGAAGTTCGAAAGGTTGGATATATGTAGCGATATCAGAGCAATCCGATTGTTTTTTAAGGAGAATAGTATTCCAGATATGTTCACACGCTATAAAAATGAAAAAGTTCGTTTGTAAAAGAGTGTAAAGAAGAAAAACAAGGTTTCTGAATTAATTCGACGGAGCTCCAAACACAACAACGCACTCAGTCGCGACGCATACGCATGAATCAACTCATCAAAACTGATGTTTAGTTAAATGCTATTTACACTCAGTGTGAAAAGTGGTTAGATGCTATTTATAGTTATAGTGGCAGATACTTTTTTGCACCTCAGTGTATTGTAATATAAAACAGTATGAAATAATAACAACAAATTCAGTGTATATGATTATAGTAATTAAAATGTATAAATGGATGCTGGTTTATTGGGACATGACTGACGTTATCTCCCCTACACCCACTCCTAACCCTACTCGTTTAACACTTTATTCCCACTATTAAGTACCCTTTAGGCACTTTTTTCTTAATTCTTATATATAAAAAAACTCCTCTTTGAGCTGATATGCGATAGAAAAATGGAGGAGTTTAATAAAAGGCGGATTCAGACTTGAGTCTGTAGCATCAAAAGCACCACCTGTCTTACTGTCCACACCACTGATCTTGTTATCAGTAGGATTTCTATTTTTAATTGTGTCTGGCTCAATCAGACAATGGTGGGTGGAGTTAGTTTAAAAACTGTACACTCTGCCAACAATACGAGCTAATTGCACTTGGTGAGAGCAATGAGAGTAAAACGTCTAGGGTTACTTAACTGTAACCCTGTTCCCTAAAAAAGCGGGAACGAGATGCTGCGCTGAGAGCTATGGGAAAAACATCTTTGTTTGACCAGCTGTGAAGTATGTGTACAACATGTCAATGAAATTGATCATCAGAGGCTATATCATTCCCACTTTTTCAGAGAACAGGGTTACAGTCCTATAACCCCTTTCAAAAGCTACTCTCAATACTGCGATGAGAGCTATAGGAACAAGAATACCCACGCCGCTACATCAGGGGTGTCTGGACCCCTCAAAGTTGTGTAGTATGTGCTCACAAGCATGCGAAAGGTCTCAGACATGAGCTTGTGATGTTGACACGGGGACATGTAAGCCTGGAGTCACGTGAACATCCAAACCATAAAAACCTGTATGCAGAGAGGACCAGCCTGCCTCATCACATACTTGTTGCAGGGGTGCGCCCTTTGCCAAAGCTTTGGAGGAAGCGACACCCCTTGGTAGAATGAGCCCTAACTCCTAGAGGCGAAGCTTGACCGCGCACCTCATAGGCTAGAGCAATGGCATCCCTCACCCAGTGGGGGTCCCAAGGTGAGGAACCGGGGTCTGAGCCACATAGAAAGGGAACGAAGCCACAGTGCGTAACCCTTATCATAAACATGGATTTTAGAAAGTGCACGAAGCATTAAATGCATGAGTTACCATAGACATGGATTTTTAGAAAGGGCACGAAGCACTCAACATGTGCCCTTTCCCTTATTTGCCTTTGGGTATTGGCCCCAAGATGAAATCCCCTGGCTTTTAGCCACAACTGAAGCGCTCTAGGATTTTCTGAAACTGATGAACAGTAATGTCCTGACCTAGCCTGATGTTGCTTAGGGTGTTTAAAATGGTCTCGACATGATTGGGAGGCAGGTGTGCCCCCGATGGTAACCGAGTCCCATATAACCCCTAAATACTTTGTCCTCTGGGCAGGAGAGAGAACGTTTTTCTTGTCATTGCATCTAAACCCCAGAGAGACAAGATAAGCGAAGATCAATATCGAAGCGCAAGCTCTTGAGACTGGGCCAGTATCAGCCAATCATCTATGTAATAAATGTGGATGGCCCTGGTGTCGCAGCAGAGCTGGAGGTGCATCCACGCATTTTGTTATGTGTGGGGAGGCTAAGTCGAATGAAAGAGCCCGAGATTGGTAAGCTTTGCCCCTGAAAAGGAACCTTAGGGAACTTACTGTGTTGTGGCAGGATTTCTATGTGAAAGTATGCGTCCTTGAGATCAATTGTGATGAACCAATCGTGATGTTGGATTTGCAACACAATCATCTTGATAGTTAGCATCTTGAACTTGAGTGTTATTAGGGAATGGTTCAAGCCGCGATGATTTAAAATCGGACGTAGCCCCCCATTTTTCTTGGGAACCATAAAGTACAAACTATAGTAGCCTGTCTCTCTCTCTCTAGGAGGGGAACATGTTCTATGGCCCCTTTTCCCAGAAGACACTACAACTCTTTTAACATTAAATATAGTGGAGACCACGCCATTGAAATGCGGAGGGGGGTGCAATGAAATTTAAGTGTCCCCAACTAAGCAAGCCAGAAGCCAGAGGCACAATGGAGAAAAAAACGGTCAGGGGGTCAGTCCTACTCTGGCCATTTTTTCTTCTTTTTTTTTTATTTTAAAAAGAACATTTTTAAAATGTCTTTAGGACCCAAGGAGAGATAATCGGCAGTAACAGACCTGGGCCCAAAGCCATTAGGACTTCTTCTTCTTTGAGATGATAGTCCTGGTGTCAGGTCTTTTCTGAGGCTGTTGAGCACCAGTCTTTAAGAAGGGGAGAGCGACTTGCCACACTCTGCTTTTGAGCCTTTCTTTCAGCCTGATATGCCTGCCATAGTGTAGCAGCACCAGCCCGACTGGCTGACTGAAACGCTTTCCCCACCCCGGATGTTATTCTGCATGACTTGGTGGGGAACACTGACTTTTTAAGTGACGATTAGCTCCCAGGGAAGAGATAGCCCATGAGAGAGCACTCAGAGGCTGCGCTCTGAAAGTAAATTCTTTGATGGCTGTTTCACTATTTATTTCCTCAGAATTAAATGTACCGTGGCGAGCAGGACGAGGCCGAGGGCTGTGAGAGAGCGGCGCGAGGCCGGTGGCGTGATTTGATGATGAACGACACCTGTGCGACGCACCAGTCTCGTATCTCTCACGGAGGAGTGGAAGCATAAAAGGAGGAGCGACGACAGCAAGCTAACTGTCTGTAACGTAAACAATCACTGTTGTTCACGTTACAGTGATGAAGTGTACAAGGAGGCTATGGGTGCACGCAGAGTTTTACTGTAGCATGAAGATTTATTAAATTCTTTTTCATGTTCGTAATGTGTTATTTCTCTAGCAGAAGTACACAACTGAATCTTCGAGGGCTAATTTGCATAAACGGTACTGATTGGTTGATAATGTAAGAATACTACACATACTTCACTGCTGTTTTTCCCATAGCACTCAGCGCAGCATTGTGAGTAGCATTTGAAAGGGAACATTAAAAAATATTTATTTAGGGATAAATGTAGAGTACATGTAAAAGTTTCAAAATTTAACCAAGCCTGACATATGAAATAATAGTAAGATTTTTATTTTATTTTTTTAAATGGAACAGTATATATATATATATATATATATATATATATATATATATATATATATATATATATATATATATATATATATATATATATATATATTGCCTATCCGTATTTCTTAATGAAAATTTAGAGAATTATATTTGGGATTATTATATTATATCAAACACTTCCCTCTGTTAGTCTTTTATTTTGTTTTTGGCACCATTTGTTGTTAATAAACAAATTTGTTGTTGATGTATTTTTTTGTTTTTTTTTTCAGAAAATGTTATCTGAACAGACATATTTAACCCACCAGTTGAAAACACTGACCAACAGTAATAATGTGTTAATTGTGTTAATGTGTAAATGTCTGACTAATCTTATGCCAATACAAATTAGGTGCACGGCCTTTTTTTTCCTTTGAACTCCTTCCCCTTCATGCACTATGGATGGGTTTACTTAGGATTCCCCTTGTCGTGTTGGGATGGTGTAATCTAGAGGTTTAGATTCATATCGATCCCTTTAAACATCCAATTTATCACCTATACCTCCTCAAATGATGGCCAACAGAAGTCAAATAATTTAAAGTCGCAATTTATTATTATTATTATTATTTTATTTGTATTTATTGTTACCAGTAAAACAAGCCTCCTGCTCCATCTTGTGTAAGACTAATTACTTTTGTGCCTTACCTCAAATTTTCAAGACAGATGAGAAAGAACACTAAAACTGCTCATGAAGCTTTTAAAGCCCACTTGACAAGACAGGGCTCCTTTTTTTTTTGCATGATGGACAAACAATGCAGATGTAAGGTCGTCTATTTTACGGTTCACTCTGGTGTTATCGTAGTTTTCCCTTAAATATTTCCCTGTCTCTGGTCGGGAAGTGCTCTTCTAGCACCATCAGCGCCATACCGCTCCTGGATGCTGCGCTGGAGTACGCATGCGCACCACAGTGGAATTACTGCACAGCGCACTCTAAGTTGGATTTTCTCTGTCTTCACGGAAACCAGAAAACATAAAAGTATGGAGATCTTTAGAATACGAGAAAAGGGCTTTATGCGCGTCTGGACGTTCCCCGTGATAATGGCTATGGTGTGTGCGCAAAGGTAAGTCTGATCCAAAAGCTCTCCTCACTTCATATGGCTGTCTGTACTCTACACACATACACACATTCACACACGCACGCACGCACACACACACACACACACACACACACACACATACACATACACCTAAAATGATCTCTGAGGATACAACTGAATCTAACGGTTTATTTTCCCTCTTTACAGTGTCAATGATCCAAGCAATATGTCTATCGTAAAAGAAACTGTTGATAGACTATTGAAGGGATATGACATTCGCTTGAGGCCAGATTTTGGAGGTAAAGCACGTTTTTAATTAGGTTTATTATGTCAGCCTTTTAACATCACCTCTAAACTTTCATATAGTTAAATCATAAGCGCGCCACGATGAAGAATTACGCTCTAATACGTCCCAATTATTTCAGGTTTGGAAATGATCTGAACACTTGGTTTCACTTGTTTTAAAACAATCGCTTATCGACGTTTGATTAGTGGTGCTTCGCAAAGTTGACGAATTAATTTATAACATGTAACATGTGTTATCCAGTTGTACCTGCATGTGGTTCTTCTGATTTGCACATATTAATAAGTAAGAGCAATATCAGTAAACAGTGATGATCATGATGATGAATATAATCTGGGAACTTACCACACTGAACGATCATATTGAAATCAGTGTGTTTGGGAATCTTTGGTTTAGTTTTCACCACATCCTGGATGTTATCAGGCTGACATTGAGTTAATAACGGCTCATGCAATTTATCTCAGTGTGCAAAACAAAATCAATTAGCTGTATACTCATTGGTATGATTTGGTTTGGTTTATAGGTCCTCCGGTGGGAGTGGGGATGAATATAGACATAGCCAGCATAGACATGGTATCAGAAGTGAATATGGTAAGTGTCATCATGCTGTCCTGTTTGAGACACATTTTTAACCCCCCCTTTCCCAGGCTCTCTGTTCCAGGTAAGTTATATTTCATTTGAAAAGTTATAGATTATAAATCAAATTATTTCAATGAACAGTATGCCACTACATCCGTGAGTGTGTACTTCATATCAGTGGTTCTTGTATGATAATTTTGCAGTAAATGTTCTGTAGTATTCATCAGAGATTGTGCATAACAAAACTTTTCAGAGCATGTATTACCTATTATACTCAGTATTCACATATGGACATGAATAATGGCAAGGAAGAGCTAATGTGGTTTCTATGGCAACAGATTTCCTTCTGCAAATGAACTGAATGTTTTTGCTGGGATTTATGAAATAACAAAACAAGTAGATGCCAACAATAATTGATCCATCTTGGTTTTTTATACTCTTTCTACCCTTATGGTTATCTGGTAGACCCCCCCCCCCCCCCACACACACACACACACACACACACACACACTCCCCCCTTAGATACAAGAGCATCCCCTAGTGATGGCTCTGAAGTACAACATGAAGTTTTGTGTTCGAGGTCTGGTCAAGTGAGGTTATTCATAACAATAACTGAGAACTGGTAGTGTATTTTCAATACACCAGGACCTGGCTGCATTGTATTTTGAGTTATTGTTTCTGTTGTTCTCAAAATAGCCCAGTGATATTCACTATGAGTTACTCATAGTATTGATTTTGTTCACCCTGCAGACAGAGAATACAAGGTTTGAGAAGTGAATGTGTGATCATTTGCTTGCTTTTAGTCTTTGCAATTCCATCACACAATAATTATTAATGTTTTAAGCAACAGTGCACGCATTCATTAGTACGGTGAAGATGTCTTTAGGACAAAACAATGATTACGATTTATGCAGTTGATGTCTGAGTCTGAGTGTGTTTGTCTGAGTGAGTTCATTTGTGTGTGTCCGCAAGCTTAAATTATGTCATTACTAGGCCAAGAAAGCGAAAAAGCACAGATCACTGCTCTAAACCCTTTCACATTTTCCTGGCTTGGAACTTGCACGCATTCATTTGGATTAAACATTCTTTTCCACTGGATAAATAGCTAGAGCGAGTGTCCAAATCACCATGAACCTTGATGTCATGCAGCTCTCTGTGGCAATGGGGAATTTTTGGTATTGGCACTTGAAGCAATGTGTCAGCACATCTTCATAATGGGAGAAGAGGAGTTGGCCAGGCTTTCCTCTCTGAATAAAAAACAAAAGCTTAAATTCCTCACTTTACAATATTTTGCCTTTGTTTTAGAGATTTTTTTATGTTCTCTGACTATTTATATCTTTCCCTTCTTATCTGTTAAGCCTGATTTTTTGTAATCTCTGCCTCTCCTATACACTGTAAACAATTTCAACCCACTAAAATTGAAAGCTGAATTGGTGCCTTGATCAAACTGGTTTTACAACCTGCAATGATGAGGTAATTGCACTCTACTACTTTGAATTCAAATATTGATTAAACTCATAAAACCCATTGAATGTAGTTGAAATAACAGAAATTATTCAGTAATAGTAACATATGGAAACAAAACGATGCTGAAACATATTGGGCCCTATTTTAACGATCTGAAACGCAAGTAACTTTGTGGGCGGATCTTGGGCGCTGTTGCTATTATACCGGCGGGATAAATGACTCTTGCGCTCGACGCAAATCTAAAATGTGTTGGTCTGAAGTCGCTTCATTACTCATAGGTGTGGTTTGGGCGTAACGTTAAATAAACCAATCACATCTCACATTCCCTTTAAGAGCAGGCGCGCTTGTTCCATGGCGGATTGTTATTATAACGGCGGATTTGCCAGGCGCATGCCAGGAGCGGTTCACAGTCGAGGAGACCGACGTTCTCGTCAGGGCTGTAAAACACAGAGAAGTGACATTGTATGGGGAGGGAGAAACCCACCCAAATTAGCTTCGGTTAAACAGCCGTATAAAGATTTGGGTTAATGTGTAAGCTAGATTTATGCCTATTTTTTCACATCTTCATGGACACAACAATGATTTCCCTTGTGTGTTAATATTTTTCCTTGTAATAATGTATGGTTTTCTAAAAATGAGAACTGCTGCGTCTGTGTGTAGATGAGATAAGCAAAGTGCATGCGTGTTGTGCACACGCTACATTGATTATGGCCAAGCATGCGCCCTTAAAATAGCATATCACTGCAAAAAAAAAAAATACTTAAAAATCTTGTTCCATTGGCAAAAAGGTCACATTTATCTTGTTTTTATGTAAAATAAGCTAACCATCTAGATTGTTTTACCTGAAAACAAGATAAATTTGACTTTTTTTTTGCCAATAGAACAAGATTTTTAAGACAAGATTTTTTGCAGTGGAATAACATGCGCAACGCGCCACTGACTTTAGACTAGGTTTTTCCTGGTCAGTGGCGGAATTGTTTTCTGAAACTGCAAAATAGCACCAGGGAACGTTTGTGCCGGAACACGCCTCCTCTTTGCGCTGAACCGCCCCCGGGAGCGCAAGTTCGTTCCCTAATTTACCGACGTGCGTCTGTGGAGGGAAAAGTCCGCTGTGCGCGGGTGCAAAATAGGAATGATACATGCGTCGGTGTACAAAGTCAATTGCGCTGGGTGCAAGATAGGGCCCATTGAAAGTATTTTTACAGTATATGTTGGTGCATTTTGTATTGTTTGATAGGCTTTAGGTCAGTGTGGCATCAAAGTTCACAATATTAAAATGTCCTCCCCCTTTTGACTTTTTAAGACTTAAGACATTATATCACAAGACATTAATGTTTATTACATCACATTCTCAAAGTCATTCCTGAATTGAATAACCAGCTATGCTCTTATGCTGTTCTTCCTTGTTCTTTGTGTATCTCGGTTACAGGACAATATTAGCAATGTGAATAATTAGAAGAGGCATTTATGATATTATACACATATTCATTCTTGCAACTCTGATCTTTACATCCTTCATGACATTACACCTATTACACTATTAATTGCATGAGACAACAGAAGCATTACTGTACTATTTACTCATTCAAGCATATACAGTGTCACAAAACTGTTCACCAGTTCACTCATTCACTATATTGTATGGTGCATGTCAATGTAAATGAGTGAATTCATACATGGCTGTAGACACTATACTCTAGTGTTGCATGAATGCAATGTCATGTTCAAGACGTCACACTACTTCAAATCTAGTCTCACAGTTCACAATTCAGTTTTTTATTAGCTTTTCTGATTGAATTTTAAACCACACATTAATGGTTTTGTCATATCACAGCTACATGGATTAGGGTCAAATAAGCAAAAAAACAAAAACAATAAAAACCCCTAATACATCAGCATGTTTAGACAATTTTTTGCTTTCATTTAAAGAACTAGCAGCCTAATCTTCTCCACTCCAGTTTATTCCCTTGTGAATCATTGAACATAACTCTCGACCCTCTGGAGTTTGAAGTAGACTTTTGAAATGTACCGCTTCCACCTGTGTTATTTTGTTAGCAGAGCAAACATTTTCTCCATTGCAATTATATATGAACTTATATGAGGCTGGCTCGGAATAACACTGGTGGAGCTGGTCCGAAGCAAAATGGCTCTATGCTTTCAATTTATAGCCCTAGATTGTTTCTGGCTCATCCAATTCTGTTCACTTACATGGTCACATGTCTCCATCATCAAAGGTCCTCTGCACCTCCCACCGTAGGTGTTAGATGATATAGTAGGTCTGTCCAGAGAGGAGAGCAAAGGTCAGACATGACCGCAGGCAATATGAGCCGCTGACATAGACTTGCAAAAGCTTCTTGACATTAACAACCTGCCATTTTCTGGGAGGCAGTTAGGGGTGTGGTTGTAGGGAAGGTTGTGCCCCCAACAGCGCCTTCGGTGTGTGTGATTCACCAAAGGACAGATGAATGCAAACAAAGAGTGAAACAGAGACTGAGTGCTGATGAATGGTCTTGCAGCTTCTAGGCTGAAGTGAAGCCTGATGCGTTTTGATCTTAGGTGCAGATTGATGTTTGCAGTGCAAACATGTGATTTTTTTTTCTGTCTGTCTTCACTGCAGTCTTTGTTCTTACCATGACCTTGACCCATAGGAAAGAAAAAAGACAAATGAGATCTCAGTTATTTCTCCTAGACAGCAATAAGATAGAGAGTGACTATGAAGTCCCCCAAAAGAAGTCTCAGCAATCTTAGAAATGAGCTTCTCACCAGCTTCTCTTCCAATACTATGCTATCCACACGTTCTGTTATTTTACCAATACCTCTTGTTTACAACTTTATGATTACAAAAACAGAATTTATACTTATCTAAGTTAAAAGAGAGCAAATGGACCCCATCAGTCCATAACAGTTTCCAGAAGAGGTTAATGGTATTATAAGTACATCAAAATATTCAGGAAACCAAGAGGCTGAAAGCTTAGTGTGAGTGTTTGAGGATGTTGGAATCCATCCCAATCTTTTTTTAGTCCATTTAAAAAAAAAAAAAAAGAAACGCATAAATCCTCAAATTTTCAAATGTTCATCTATTTGTAAAGGAATGCTGATTATAATATGCTAGATTGATGATTTAATGTGCCACATATCCTGTGGCATGCCATTGTGGTGACCTCTGCCTTCTCTGATTGAAAAACATGATAATTTGTGAGCATGAAATGGGTGATGTTCTAGGATGAGTGGCGTATCTGTTCTAACTGAAGCATGCACTGGTTTTGTGTGTGCTGTTGACCCAGCTGGACTGTGCTGTTTCAATACACTTGAGATAAGGAGCATATTTACCTCTCTAACATACAAACTGCAGGGCACTCTGTATGTTTCATTCTTTTTTTTATTAGATTAAGATAGCTGTTAACTATAGAAAAACTTCAGATGATAGAAAGTCACGTTTACATGGTGTTTGAACATAAATGTGTGTTGGCGGTGTGTGTACACAACCACCCTATAATGATCCACCCAGTGCTTTTTTTTAAATCCTCATAAATCATAAGCAGTGTCTCAGAACAAGCCGTTCTCAGATTCGGGGCAATGGGACGTACTTTTGCACAGGCCCCTCTCAAGACTGTTGACTGACACTGCAGTTTTAGCTTAGACCCGCCCTGAGTGAACTATACACAGTTCAACATTTTTTTGATGCCGGAGCAGCTGTAGACAAGAGTGTCTTCTAAGCGACTGATGTGTTTTGTTGTTGGATGTAAGAATGAACATAGCAGTCTTCATTTACTCCCGTTGTTACTTGAGGATGGATCTGTACCAACTGTTCGTGATCCAGCTTACAGCCTCCGGATCGACAGGCCTAACGTTACTGATCACGGCAGTAATGAAAGGGAGAGCGCGCACTTTATTACAGTTCAGAGTTGTTTTACGGATATAAAGCTTACCAGTTTATTAAGCACCCCCTGAAAAGGTGTGTATATGTTTGTTTACTGTTAGTTGTAATGAGTGTTTTGTGTAATTCACTGTGTATGTTGATGATAATGAAAGGGAGAGAGAGAGTTTATGGATAAGACTTTAAAGGGACACCAGGCAAGCCTGAGTGTCTTTTTCTCTACGAAGCTCCCCCTAGTGTCTGGTAGTGAATGCTTTCAAACACACTGTCGTAAAAACGAACTGTTGTCCCTCCCCCCTCGCCACAAGCAACCCAGCTGAGCAGAGGAACCGGCTATTTCAAAACCAGTTATGTCTACCAAGGTAAATAAAGCAATATTTTCTTTCCAACTGATGGCGAGTTTTTTTTTTTTTTTTATTGTGTTGTCATGCATACTAGTATTTTTACTGGGAACGAACGAAATGAACGAGCGAACTACTGCTTTCGTGTTTGTTTTTTGGAGAGTGGGTATGAGCATAAAAAAATATATATCGGAGGCTAATATTTGTCTAAAGTTATATTAACAAGGTCTATAAGTTCATCTGGTAGAATGACGGTTTACCTTTGCTTGTAAAGGTCAGCATCCGTTTTGCAGGCTTCTGTTTCTCTCAGTTCTTGCCATTCTGAAAAAGCCGGTCCGATATTTACTCGAGTCTGACTTCTTGCTCGGTCAGTCTCCCGTTTCCTCTTTCTTTGGTCCTCCGACAAAGATTTCCTAGCTTTCTGCTTCTTTTTTACAGGCTCAGCCATGACGAAAATGAACTCAATCTATCATTGCCCTTCGCTTATAGCTAGCCGGTGCTTGAATGGGGGCGTGTACGTGTGCAGTGCCGTCAAGCAATTCGTTACATCGCGAGACCTGATATCACGCAATACTTCCTGACGCCAGCCCAAAGTTGCAAGTGAGTTTTTTCCACTCTCGGGCACCAGGGGGGTGTGAAACCACCACCATTCAACCCGAAATAAGTAATATAACCATTCCACTGACTCCGAAGCTGTTCAGTTAAAGGTCCCATGACATGCTACTTTTTGTAGGCTTTAATATAGGCCTTAGTGGTCCCTAGTACTGTATCTGAAATCTTTTTTCCAAAAATTCAGCCTTGGTGCAGAATTATAGCCACTACAAGCCAGTCCCAGAATGAGCTTCCTTCAGACGGGCCGTTTCGGTGTCTGTAGCTTTAAATGTTAATGAGGTGGAGAAAGGCGGCGCAAGGTGGAGGGTGGGTGTGGCCTTGACCATCTTGCAGCAATGGTACCATGCATGTTTACGTTGGATATTGAAATGGCACGAAGACACGCAGTCGTTCAAGCATTTCAGTTTGACCCAGAATCGGATCCAGATGGAGAAGCAACAGATGAAGAAGTTGCAACTCAGCAGCACCAGCAGGACGTTTCCGAATGGTTAGTTTAAAATATTATGTCTGGATACGGTACTTTAGTGAATAACAATAATACTTAAAATTAGATCTATGAAACGACAAAATTATATTACATAATTTATTTATAAATTTATAAATTTATATTTCATATTTCATATATATTAAAAGTAATATATATATATATATATATATATATATATATATATATATATATAATTATATTGTGGTATACATCTGAAGCAGACTTATACAGATTTGTGCATTGTGTACAGCTCTATAAATAAAAGTTGTATGTTTTTCTCTCACGTGCTGATAATTTTAAAACCGGTGTTAATTGCTGTGTTAGCTGTTTAAGCTGCAAATAGCATGGGGGAAAAACTGTTTATTGTGCCTCTATGTTCTAGTACAGAGATCTGTAACGTCTGTAATTTATCTTATTACAATTACATAAAGCTCTACGATCTTGAAATGCGGATATCGCGCGCACCATATAACCAACAGGAAAACGGTTATCCAAATAACAAAGAAGTGTACAACACTCGCGTTACAGTGTGTGTATTCACACACATACTTGATGCTGTCTACCTTTACATTAGCGCAAGTAACTGCATAGCTAATGTGACAGCCACATTCTACGTGTAACAAGCTACGTAACCATAAACAGTAAAGCAACACACTTATATATCATTAGTTGACTTGCTTGTCCGAGGTGTGTAGCTGAGCCAAAGAGAGTTGGTACTGATCCAGACTTTAGTTTCAGACGTTCAGCAAGCCAAGCTCTGTATTGACCCAAGTTGAGGAAACAGTCGTCGGTGAAATGTTTGCCGCAGACATGCAAAACTTTGGGAAGTTGTGTCGGCGCATTTCCAGAGAAAATGAAATTAATCCACTGGTTCTTCTGGGGCTTGGATGAAGGAACTAAAAAAAGGCTTCGGTGTTCATTTGTACATCCAATTATTGAGCAATTATTATGCTTCACTCGCTCAAAAGCCATGATATCTCTCGTGAACAAACTAAAATCCTACTTCAGGATTTTCCTACTTCATAGCTCATTTTCTCATGGTCGGGAAATATTCTCTGGGCGGGCAAAGCAGAGAAAGGGGAGGTAACATTTCTCCTTATGACGTCATAAGGAGGAGATTCAAGATCAGCCTGATTGAGCTTCCATTTTCTCAAAGGCAGAGAAAGATAGCAAAAGCTCGATTTACACCGATTCAAATTTCTAGAAACTTGGGGACCATATACAGGCTAGGGGAACTCATATTAATGTTAAAAAACCTCAGAAAGTGAAAATTTCATGTCATGGGACCTTTAAGGTAAAAAAGTTACTTAGATCACCTTTAATGCGCACTTCTTATACTGTGTTTATTCAGCTCTTACAGTGATTTTCTGGAGTAAAACTGACGCTTTATCTTTTGTGTGATGTACAATAAACTTGTTTTTGGCCATCTTTCGGATGGGATCCGCTACAGCAGGCTTGTATTAATAGTGTATCAAAGCAGATGACAAATACGTTATAATCATAATGAAACTAAACTACACCTGTTCTAATTTCCATATAGCATATATTCTCTGACTCTGTAGGCATTATTTGCCATCTCCGGGTCGAAATAAACACCGCTACTGAGAGTTTCTGTTTTGATATTATCATTCCTTAGCCTGACAAGCCAGACCCACATCGAGATGTTGGGTCTGGGAACACACCATTGGCAGGGCTCAATCCGAGGGGCGGGATAAACGGTTGTCTTTCAAATTCCCTCTGCACGCAATAGGATAGCGCTACAACCAACCACCAGCAGAGCGGTATCCGGTCGGCAAAACACATAACACATCTTCCTTTTTTAAGAATGACTTAAGTGCCATTCTTTGTTCTTTTCTCAAAGAAAAGCTTAAAGGGTACATAACATGCACAGTTTCACCTAATCTCATGTTAATCTTGAGTACCTATAGAGTAGTAGTGCATCCTTAATATCTCAAAAAAGTGTTTAGTTTTATTAAATTTATAAAAGAAAAATACAGCTTTCCGATTCTCTCCGGAAAAAGCCGAGCTCCTGGAGGCGGAGCTATAGAGTCAAGCGGTAGTCCTTGATTTCCAGCAAAAGACAGAAATCTGATCCAGTTGTACTTACATGAATGGGGTCTTTTATCACTGGGACCACTCCACGTTTTAATAGCAAACGATTTGCAAATCTAGCGTCGACCTGAGCCTTGTTAATAAAACATTCGTCACTGAAATGGCCAGAACACACAACCGCACTTCCTACACTCCGTTGCTGCCTCCACTGCATCCACTGTTCCTGTAACACTGGGTTCTTTGGAAAGCTGGACACGGTAAGCTCTCTCACATCCAAATACACAGTTTTTTGGAGACATTCTTGAACAAATCCTATGCAGCGCTGGCTGCCGATGATTTCCTGTTGAAGCGCGTTGATGTGCGCGGTCTCGCTCTCCTCTAGTCGACGTGTGCGCGGACGAGCTTTTCCGAGAGAAATGCTCATATAAGGAGTTCCACTCTGGTCTACGTCATTAGATCCACGGTCGAAAAAAACCCAGCCGAAACTTGTACCAACCCGGAAGTAAGATTTTCGGCACAGAAATTCTCCGTTATTCGTCCAAAATATTTTTTTAAAACTTTGCCCATGTTTAACATGAGAATCCATCTCTTTAACACTGTAAACAACTCTGAATACATGAAACACCATGGTACCCCCCCTTTAACAAAGCCGAATCGAAAGACCGCTGTTCGCCAGCAGCAGCAGCCATCTGCTTTGTTTTCAAGTAGCTGGAAATTCACGCGGAACCGTCACAACTCTGCCGTCATTATGTTAAGCCCGCCCACCGACTCAATACACAATGTGATTGGCCCGACTAGAGTTTGGTTTTTCCAGCTCGCAAGCCAACGGAGAGTTGCTAGACGACCCTGGCTGCAAATTACATTTGCTGCCGCTAGGGTGCGTCTATATTTCTAGGCTAATCATTCCTGACACTGAGCATGAGCTTGTGAGGCTCCACCCTCTGTGCCGAGAGCAGCAGCTCATTTGCATTTAATACAGATACACACGAAAACGGTGCGTTTTTCTGAGCCCCAAAAAGTGACAATTTAAACATGCTGTAAAAAAAATCTGTTGGGTATTTTGAGCTAAACCTTCACATACACACTCTGGAGACATCAGAGACTTATTTTACATCTTGTGAAAAGGGGCATAATAGGTGCCCTTTAAATAATTTAATGTAGAATTAAAATTAAAGGGGATTCTTGTTTGTAAAAACACAATTATATTAATACGTAACATAAAAGCCTTAATGATAAACTTGCATAAAACTTGCATAAAACATGAGTGTTTCCTACTGGAAATTAAAATCTAGTTAAACACGTGTTAATATGTTTGAAAGCTGCAGGTGGTTGGTGCTGCCCAGCTCAGCCCACTCAGGTTACAACATCACTAATTATTGTGGAAAAAAGGCAGAACACTAATGTATATCAACAAACCCAGAGGTGTGCCAATTTTAACCTTTATCTTGTGACACCCTTTATGCTGCCTTTTGTGGTTTTGCCTTTAATGTGATACTGCAAGTCTTTCCTTTTCAGCATTTTTACTATTCTCAATGTTATGAGTATATTAGATATCATTAAAATAACTCATATTTCACTCATGCTAACCTCTTTTGCTATTATTGATGTCATGGATATTTAGTTGCTATATATGAATGACAAATCATCTTTTGTACTGCTCTGTGTATAATAGGGATTGTAAAATAACAGTTTCCATGTTTGACATTTTTAAATGTGTTAATCTTTCATGAACGTTTTTTTGACAGTTTTGGACATTTCTGAAAAGTCTCAGTTGGCTCATCTGTAGTCCCTCTCCATATACAGCTAAAACAGATAGGCGCATAAAATTACATGAACGGAGTGGAGAATACATAAAACATGACAAGTAGTTACCATACAGACAAAGTTATGTACACTTCTGATGGCAGATTGTATACATTATGATGACACTTATGGCATTTGATGCACTTGATGTTAGATTGAATGCCTGTACTCAAGAAAATCTATGATCCATTTCAGGTGTAATCTAACATCTACTTAGAAACGTAATACATGATGAAATTGTGTGTTATATTATTTGAGTGAACACTTTATAACATACCCAAAGAGGTTTGCTGGCAATGCTTGTAGATTTCAGGTACCACTCTTGGCCTCTCAGACGCGTCTTGGAATTGTACTACCTCCAGACATTTATTGATGACTACCCTAGTGAAAAAACCTTTACCAAAATGTTTTTAAAATTCATTTATTTCATCCTTTATTTCATCCACGCGTGACCTTTCCAGCGTGATGGCGTAATGTGTGGCGCATCTCACAGATAGTACAAGACGGGCATTTGTGGTTAAAAAGTATATCATTTTAATTTTTTTTAGAAAATGACAGATCGTTTCGCTAGATAAGACCCTTATTTCTTGGCTGGGATCGTGTCGAGCCTTTGAAGCTGCACTGAGATGGACATTTGGACCTTCAAACCGTTGGTTGCCATTGAAGTCCATTATATGGAGAAAAATCCTGGAATGTTTTCCTCAAAAACCTTAATTTCTTTTCGACTGAAGAAAGAAAGACATGGACATCTTGGATGACATGGGAGTGATTAAATTATCAGGAAATGTTTATTTGAAAGTGAACTACTCCTTTAACTGAACAGAGCATAGACATTTTAAGAAAGAAATCATTTACCTGTTGAGAGTATGTTGACAGTCTGTGTAGTAACTGTAGTTGTATAGCTGAGCTCCAGAAAATCAGTAATGAGGAGGTTTTGACAGTTACAGATTTGAAAAACAAAAAGGTGTTGATAAAGAACCCTGAACTGTAACACAAAGAACCATTTCAACATCTAAAGGGTTCTTCAACGATACAGTGCTAAATAGAACTGTTACTACGTGTAAAGAACCTTTAAATTACCATATTTTTTTAGAGTAGTTACAATTTAGCAGACTTTAAGTGTACCAATTTAGTAGGCTATACCAAAAGTACAATTGCAGGGTATTTATATTAAGTACATAAATATGTAAATGCATTTGTAGAATACTTATCTTACAATAAATGTATTTCAAATACATTTTAGTATATTTATTTTTCACTATAGGGTATATTCACTATAGGCACTATATAGCATCAGGTTGATGTAAATTCAACATCAGTTTAAAAGATAAACTCTTCAGTTCAAATCACCTAAATGGAGGATTATTTTCTGAAATAATAGGCATTAAACAGCACAAAAGCTTTTGAGAGCCAATTAGACATTGCAGATATTGTGAACTATGTGTTTTGGGGGTTTTGCTTCCCTGGTTTATACAGTAGCTTAATATGGCCATATAATTGATCCCTTCTGTATAATGTATTTTTAATTTAAACAATACGAGTGGTGGTTGGACTGTGTGATGGGCTGTTGGTGTTTGTGTTGGTGAGTAGGCGTTACGGAGAGAGAAATAGACTGGGGTGAACTGCTGAAGAACAAAATATGGAGAACAGTAGTAAGTGAGGAAATTAAATTCCAGAGAAGAGAGAGAAACCTTAGAAACTTGAATACTCTTATACCATTTATACTGTTTGGAGGTCGGAGGTCACCCGACACATCCTGCCCCGGCGGCCCACTGCTGCATTCACCCATCCGCCGGGGGCAGATCCTCCGCCTGCCCGTCGGACCATCGCAGCAGCCTCCACCCAGGTCTCAACGTGGAGCCGGCCGCAAGAGGGCTGCCCAGCCCATTCCAGGTGCTGCCAAGCCAGGTGGTAGGTGACAGCAGAAACATTGAACCTGGATGGGCCACCCAGGGATGGAGAAGTGGCTCTTGGAGTGGCCACTGATCCACTCCCTCCAGCCGGTGGAGAGCTGGTTGGAGTTTTTTGTTTTGTGTGGGTCTGTTCTGCCGCTGGCTCCTGTAAAAACGGGGCCAGCGGTACCCATATTCTCAGAAAAAGAGCAAACTTCTCTATTCCTGGGTCCCAAGAGGGCCAGTCTGGCGGTGTGTGACCCTACATAGCCTTACACCCCTCAGTCCCCAGTTGGACGCCAGCTGGCAGCTTGGTGCGGTTTGAGGACCCGGTCATCCACCTTCTCACGCATCCTCTGCCGTCCAGTTGAGACAGGTAAATGTTGCACTGCACACTCACATCCCTGTCCTCTACCTCGCTGCCCCACCTCGGGTACGTCTGTGGTCTTCTGGGCCTGGGCCTGGTTCGTAGAAGCAGAAAGAGCTTCCCAACCGGTTGTGACCAGACTGTGACCATCAGACTTGGCTATGCGATTCATTATCGTTCGGCACCGCTCAAGTTCAGTGATAATCATCACACTAAGTGTTGAGCAGAGATGCTCCTGAAAGTTCAGTGATATTTATCACACTTAGTGTTGAGCAGTGCTCCTGTCTTGTGCGCACATGTCGCTGTCCTACTGGTGAAGGATGCGATATAGCCGCTCCCTCCAGCCAATATGAAGGCCAGTTTTATAAACTCGTTCTTCATGTACCTAGTATGTGGTGGGTCATGACCATCTTGGCCCTGTGTCACTTGAAACAGGCCCTTTCTACGAAAGCTTCCGTCCAAGTTGGAACACAGAGTGGAATTTTTCTGAATGCCCCGCCCCCAAGCTTGGTCTGCAGCATTTGACCTGAAAGACATGTACTTCAGATCTCTAGCCTTCTGCGCCACAGGCCATCCTGCGTGTTGCGTCTGAGGGTTCGAAGTATCAGTACAGAGTCCTACCCTTCGAGTGCTCCATAGCCAGTTGGGTCCTCAGGTCAACTGGGAGAGAGTAATCTCGCCTACGGGCTGAGTATCTCTTTTCCTGTATGGAGATGAACTCGGTCTAACATGCCTCTTCAAGAAGAGTGTGTCCGGTCAGTGCTATACAGAAGTGAGAAAGGGTCCCACTGAAAGAATTTTCAGAGGCTCCTGGGGCATATGGCAGATGCAGCCGCATGGCTTCCTCCATATGAAGACCGCTTCAGCACTGGCTTAAGGTCGAGTCCCGAGGTGACCATGGCAGAGCGGCACGCCCTGTGTGACAACAGATCACGCCGGCCTGCCGCCAAACCCTCAGCCCGTGTTCAGACCTTTCGTTCCGCTCCTAGAATGAACCGCTCCTAGAACGAGGTCCACTAACACCGACTGATGGGCCATGTACAAAGGGCATGCTTTAACGGAGGCCTGGGCGACCTCCGACTGGTTCATTACCTCGGGTTGTTGCAGTTTACCTCGCTTTGAGCCACCGCTGCTCAGCGAGCTGGTACTGGTCTGAAAAGACAGCATTCGAC